>NW_020799095.1:55202399-55218704 GCF_003259725.1 Athene cunicularia | reverse complement strand
GAATATAAGCTATGCATGCTCTTAATATTGCACCTGAACAAATTACAAAGAACAATATTCCTGCTTCCCCTTTCTTAGGTCTTTTGCTAACAGGTTCTCCTGTTCCAGTAAGAACTTATTGTTGCAGGAAGTTTTTCTTTCAGCTATTCAAACTCAAGTTTCTTCACCCACTGTAAGCACAGTATTATTTTTTGTGCAGTGATGTATTGTCTAATAAGAAATGATAGTCCTCTTTGGCCATTCACATGCTTTATAAATGTCATTTGGATTGCATGCATTAGTATTTACAGTTCTGCTGTCTTAAACTCAGGTGTGACCTTTGCTTGTGGCAGTGGTCTTCATGTCATTCACCGCAAAAGAATCTGTCTCAGCTGTTCCTTTGCCTGTAGCCTACTTAAGAACTGTAGATTTAGGTTGGAAGGGACCTCTGGAAATCATCTCACCTATTCTTCCCACTTGAAACAGGGCTAGCTTTAAGTGAGATACCACCAATATGTTTACAGGTTTCTTACTTTTCCTCATAAATCATATTTTCTCCAGTTCATCATTGTTACTGATAGTGTAGAACTATCTTGCAGAACCCTGTCTTGCAGAAACAGTCTCATCTGTGTCAGTAGAAAGCACTGAGCACTTCTGAGCTCTATACATTTCTGCCTCTCTGCAGAAGAGTTTTATCATTATTCCCAATTTACACAAGCAGGCTGAATACAAAACGGTGTTGTGGTTTCAGTTTCTCACAGGACAGTGGTCATCCAGCTGGCTAGTGTCAGGTTTGGAAAACTGAGTTGCTGTCTCCTGGGTCCCATAGAGTGGTCTGTAAATACTGTGCAGTACTCTCTTGGTTGTAGGGGCCAAGGGTTAGTAGGGTTGTAGGTGTTCCTGGGCCATGTCACAGAATCACAGAAGGGTTGACGTTGGAAGGGATCTCTGGAGGCAATTTTGTCCAACTCTGCCCTGCTCAAGCAAGGCCACCTAGAGCCATGTCCAGACAGCTTTTGAATATCTCCAAGGAGGGAGTCTCCACAACCTCCCTGGGCAATGTGTGCTAGAGCTCAGTAAAAAAGTGTTTTCTGATGAGGTGCACACCACCTGAGCTCCCAAGCCCTTGACTACTGCCTACCCCAAGCTCTGTAGTCATTTTTAATACTGGCCAGGTTTCAATTTGCAGTATCATTTGTGCTCATATGAAATCACAGTAGAGAGTAGTAGTCAGAGGGCCAGATGAGCCCCACAGCATCCCAGATCCTGGCCCCTGATCCAGGTTGGCAGATTGCATGCCCTTGTCCCCCAAAACAAGGAGTCACCTTTTGCAATGACTCACCCTTTCTTCCTGTTAGTCTTGCGTGTTTTAGGGATTAGATGGACAAGATACTTTGGTTGTGGGCATATCTAGCTCCTCTTCAACTTTGAGGGTGATGAACCTATTTTGCAGTTGTAAGACCTTAAGTGTGACAAGATCTCTTGGTGTCAGAAGTCACCAGCTTCCATCCTTCTCCTTCACCAGAGGTTTCACTGCAATTGGTAGTGGGGTTTGATACTACCTGCTTCTTTACTGCAGATGGGGGCTGAGGCTCTTTAAGCTGTTGAGTTGCAGAGAAAATCCTTTCTACCTCCCTTTCATCTTCTCTGATGCTGTGCAGCCTGCTCTCTTCCTTCCATACCTCCTCCACATAGAGACACAGCTCCTCCAAGGCAGCACAGCTTCTGCAGGAGAGGACCATCTCTCCTGGCCGCAGAGAGAGCCCACAGGTTCTCCTTGCAGCCTGGGTCACTTTTAGGGCTGCATCCACCACCTGAAGCTCAGTCTGGGTGCAAGCCTCAACCCTAGCAGGGGTGACTGCTCCAGTATCAACTGAGGAAAATGTTCAGTTATGTGTTACCACTGTATCTAAGACTTAACTGTGGCACAATTTCAACTGAGGCCCCTTTACTGCACTCCCTTCGGTCGGTGCTGCTGCACTGACTGCTGCATCTGTTGGCTTCTCTGTTTGCTGTGCTCTCTTAAGCTGCTGTGTGTAAGGGTTCAGCATATTTGCTCCAGGGGGAACAGTTAGAAAATACTGACATTGCTAAATGACAAGAGAACTCAGTGCCTGTGCATTTGTAAACTTAAGTATTTTGTTTTCCTTTTAAAGTAAGGCACAGACTGATTTTTTGGAGTACTGAGAAATTAATTCATGACTAAGTGATGTCTTATTGTCTCCAAAGCCAATTTTGTTTAAAATTGCTAGGTTATATGGCATGCAAGTCCCCTATTTTGGCTGTCCTGTTCTACTTTGATAGCAACATTATAAAACATTAAATAGTTTATAAATTCTAGTGGCTGTCTCAGAAGTTATAAATTTTGTGGATTAAGCAATCAGAATTCAAGACATTTACAAACTCTGCCGATTACCTGTTATTTTGAACGGATGAGAAGGTGGTCCCGATGTTTTCACTCTTCTGTCACAATCCTAATCCAATATTTTCTGCAGTATCTTCTATTCCATATACTTTCAGCTGAGTACCAAATGCATTTTTCATTGCCAATCAGTGGTTTGTTGGTTTGTTGTTTTTTTTTTTTAATTACCAAAGATCATTTAAAGTCTAATTTTCTGTAGTTAAAGTTGAAGAGTTATAAGTCTATGTACACTAGCTTTTAAGGGAGCAAGACTTTTATATATTTAGTTCAGTGTTCCTTTTTACTTCCTTTACAGAGTGCCTGGAATAACAATTGCTACAGACATCATCTGTGGTTTTCCAGGAGAGACAGATGAAGATTTTCAAGAAACAGTGAAACTTGTTGAACAGTACAGATTTCCAAGTTTGTTTATTAATCAATTTTACCCACGTCCAGGAACCCCAGCTGCAAAAATGCATCAAGTTCCAGCTGCAGTGGTAAGATCAATTTTCTTGTGCCACTATACATGGTGTACTCAGATGTCTTTAAATATATAAAGCATATACATGAAAATGTAGATTTTTTTTTTTATTTTTTTTTTTTCTGCAGAACTGTGCTACAGTTCAGTTAAAATGTTGGGGTTTTTTTTCAGTCCAGTAGTGAAATGATTGTTGAATTGCTGTTAGAGGTTAGCTAGATCACTGAACACATTTACATATATAAATTACTGTTCAGATTGTTAGGAAGGGTAAAGTAGTGGTTATACTAAAAGCATGTCATCTTTCCATCAAGTTTTGGCTGAATGAGTACCAAGAGTGGAAGCTGACTTATTATTCATATTATTTTATTTTCCATTTTAAGACTTTTGTGGTTCCAGCAATATCAAGCTTATTGTGAGTAATTATGCAAAGTATTAATAACAGAGCAATGATAATCTCTGATGTATTTGTCAAATAATCAAATTTCCAGGCAACTTCTTCTCAAGACTGTCCTTATACACTGCTTACAAACTGCTTCCTTCAGCCTACATGTTAAAGGCCATTGATAAAATTGGCATTTAATTTTTTCAGTTTTCAGGCATTTTCTTTCTTTCTATTTTTGAGTGAGAAGTGTAACCCTTCCCGACTACCAACATTCTCATCTCAGATTCCCATGAGGAAAACAGGCTGTTTTGATACAGAAGGTAGATGGCTCTTGACTGTATTTTGCTTGATATAAATAGCAATTTATAAGCAGTAACAGCAGCAATCACATCTGAAGGCATGGTTTGATATATTTTGTAAAAATTGAATTTGTAATTTTTGTAATCTGAATCTCAAAACACGAAAGTATATAAAACTGATGCCTGTACAATAATTCAACTCATTATTATCTCATTATTATAGACATGAATAATATTTGTATTTCCTTTCAATGTAAGAATAAAAGTCAGCCAACAATGTAAATCAGTTTAAATTAATAAATATTTATTTCAGTTTATGTATCCTGTTATACCAACACAAAGTCAGAACTACATATAGGTACTTTCATCCCTTCAGTTATACATGTGAAAGCTAAAAGTATTTCTGCTTAGTCTCAGTACGTACCACAAATTCCATAGGATGTCAGCTGCTGAAGACATAAAATGAGATTATATTTGGCTTTTTCGGTTTACTGTTTAGAGAAGCACAGCTTGAGCAATGATTGCTCATTTATTGTAGGCTATCTCATAATGGAAAATACCGAATTTTCAAATATAAATAGCTGCTGTTGAAATAGCCCACTTAATGCAACCAACTCACACCATTGAATTATTTTTATTAGTTTTGAATGCTTTTTACAAACTTCTGTAAATGAAAAAAATGCAGAAATAAAGGTTTTGGAAGTTAGGAAGCTTAAAAATCAAAACATTGAATTATGTTTCTGTTTTGCATTCTTTCATCCACAGATTTTTAAGCACGCTATTTTCACAGGAGGTGCAAAGAGCTTAAGTTAATTTACCCTCTTCTGTTCAACTGGGCGCCATGGCTGGACAGTATGTGGAGAGCTAAATTATTAAAAGAACATCAGCTGTTCTGTGGTTGAGTGTTACATGGAAAACTATAATGTCATTTTAACCCAGTTTTACATTCTCTTTTCATATTTGTAGCACTAGTACTTATTGCTTTCAGTGAATTAGAACCTTCAAAGAAGAAGGGGCTTCTAATTCCAGGGCTGATGAAAATCTGTAATTAATAGATTTTGTTCCTCTCTCTTTTTTTTTTGCCCTGTAGTCCTTCAAAACTCCTGTATTATGAGATCCTTTGTTCTTTTATCTCTTTGTAGAAACAGAGAGTAACTAGTCAAACAGAGCAGGAAGAGCTTGTGCTAATCTCTTATGTTTTATATTCACGTAATTTCTAGACAGAAGGTGATGGTCTCTCCTGCATTACCAAGAATACACAGGCATTTCATTTGTCATTCCTTGCCTAGAGTAACTTAAGTATGTTTCTCTGCTAGCAGGAGGAATTAATGTGTTACCATCCACATTATGCACGCTTATCCCTATATCATTTAATATATTATTCATGTCATCTTACTGTTAATGTATTTATTTTACTGCATTTGCATAGGGAAAGAAACAACATGTAAAGTGACATAGAACTGTTACATGTAAGCATCTGAGTGTGCGTGTGGTACTTTGTATTACCAGCCTGAACTTGTGAGCTAGAGTTTTTACAGATGGTCATATATCCTCTGCAGTGGTCTGTTGGTAGGATCACTTTCTGTGAAAAGAATTTTGGCTATATTATTTAACTACAGGTGCTGAACCAATGAGAAAGTTATTTGACAATTGTTATTCTTGTCTTTTTTTCTAAAACTGGGTGTATTTACTATGTTATTTCACATTTGCAATACTTCTGCAATGGGCAGATCTACTGCTATTTGAAAACTGCTCCACTTCAGTGAGTTCCGCTTCCTTAACTCTGGTTCAAGACAGCTTTGGTGATTCTGCCCAAGTATAACAGCTGCAATAATAACGTTTTTGCGTTGTCAGTTCATTTTAAGTTAGCTTTTTTTAGGAAGACCTTATGACTTTTAGGGACAGTCTGTGGGGTATTAAATGTAGTAACATTTAGTGCTTTCAGATTTTTAGTGGATAGTTTTTATGGAAGTCGTAAATATAATTGCATTTTTTGGAGAAAATCTTCATTTGCACTTAAGTAATTAAAAAAAAAAAAAATCAGTAGGTCAACATGGAATCATCCCTTCACGTAGATAATTTATCTTTGAAAGCCTTACAGCTACTGATATTTTTCTAAAAGGACAGATGACACTAATCAAGATGGACAGTTCTGCCACCATAAATTCATAAAAGACAGTTAAGGCTGCAGGCCTTTCTTGTTTTTCCTGGAGAAGAAATGTCCATAGAGAATCAGACATCTGTCTAAACGGTCTCATCATTTCAGAACCATCATTTAGATTATGCTTACCAAAAATACTGTCTCCAGTTAGTTAGAGCACAGTTAAGCAAAACTAGCCATCTTCTGGGTTTGTGGTTTGTTTTGGTTTTTTTTTTTTTTAATAGACTTGCAGTGATGAAAAACGAATCAAAATGTTGTTTGGAACTTAAATGTTACCTCAAAATTCTGTTGTTCTTGGCTTTTACCCCCATTTTATCCACTTGCTGCTAAATACATTGTTTCAGAGATGAGTCTGGATGTTTGTTACCTCCAGTAGGCTGTCTGTAGGAATTCTCACTCTGAAATGTGTTAACTATGAAATGTTATTTTGTAGATTGTTATTGTTGCTGTTATTATCATTATTATTATTATTATTATTATTATTATTATTATTATTATTATTATTATTATTATTATTGATCTGGATTTCTCCATTTCCCTATTACATTCAGTCATAAAACTGACAGCGCTGATAGTTATGCGACTCAAATTACAGATTCTAGTCAGGTAAATATTTAAATAAGCAATGTAAGAGAACATGGTTTAGATGTGTCTGGTAGGGATTTTATATTTAGCTGCACTGCAAAGGATCAGAATGTTTCAATTCTAAGTGTAAAAATTACTCTCTTTCTCTAAAATTAAGGATCTGTAGCACCACATGTTCCTGATAATTTTAATTTCTCTGCCCTTTAGTTTTTCAAGGTAACTATTACTTGTCTGGGGACTTGTGAGGAGATTTCTCTATGTCCTGGAGATATGGTCCTCTGCAATTTCTGAAAGCATTAGGGGACATCATCATCTCAGGATCAGCTTGATTTCTGTCACATGGAAACAACATGAGGAAATAGCCATTTTGAAAACAGGGATTGTAGTAGGGTACAATTAGGTTCATCTCTACTGAGGAGATGGCAGAAGCTATTTTGAGAGCAGTAATGTGACTGAAGCTTCGTGATTACACTGCCCTCAACTGCAGTGTGGATTCCAATCTTTCTATATGTATTTTCAATAGTTTAAGCAATTCAGTTTCAATTATTGGTGTAATTATTAGATTTTTTTAAAAAAGCATTGTGATTGCCTAGATAAAAAACTATATTCACTTTTTCTACAATTTCTTTCCTTCTCTCTTTCTATATACCATCAAATTATTACCTTGCTCCTAGCTAGAAGATTTTATGTCAGTCAACTACTGAACCTTTCCTTTAATTCCTCTGAAGAGTGTCTCCTTAAATTTTTGTCTCTGTATTAGCTGTATTAAGCATTGGGCTTACTATATCAAGGTGAATAACCAAGTTCCAAATTTTATAACAGAACTAATATTTGATCTCAAAAATAATTCTCTCCAAAAACAGAGGTAGATATGGGATATTTTCTCATGATGTATAGTGGGGAATTACTGAAGTCTTTGAGTACATGAAGAGAATGGTAGCCTTGCCATGTCCATGGTGGACAAAGATGCAACACCTTGTCTCACATCTGACAGTGTCTACCCAGTCTCCAAAACCTCAGTTTTCAGCAGCCTTCATCCCAAGCATACTTGCCCTAGGCTAGCAGTACACCTGTATTCTGTTTCTCCTCTGTACAAATGTGTCCATCCAACTACACTGCAGGTGGTTTGCCCCTCTGCCATCCATCTGCCCCCAGATATTGCATCCAGGCAAAACTCCTACTGATTCTAAAACATCTATCTATGTGCTATATTTTATCTGTTAAATATACCCATTGTTACTAGAAAAAAACCAAATCTGTGATCAAATGTTGCATCCCTCTCCATTTAATAAAACCATCACTTAGATCCTTTACTATATTTACCAACTGTAGGAGCAGTACATAATATACCAAGAGGTTTTTTCTTATAAGGATAGGATAATGCCATATGCACCTTATCAGTGTTGCTGCCAGTCAAGTTGTATTTGACCATTTCTGTGGGAGCAAACTAATCATCTTTTATTTTATGCCTTTATTCTGTGATGACTACTTATTTTTCTTAGACTGCTTTGCTTTTGCTTCCCTCTAAGAGGTATTAAAAAAATTTACTGACAACCTTTCAGAACTGAGTGGCTGCAAAACCCCCACATCTGTCTTCACCGATTAAAATTCTACAGGGTGCTAGAAATAGGTATTCTTGGGTACTGGCAGATACAGTATGATGTTTAATTCCTCCTTTGCTGGATGGGTATAGGTTTTGTAGTTCTGAATCTCCACACACAAACAGCTGAATCTTCTGTGGTAGCTCATGTGCTCTTACCTATTCAAATAAATAACTATGTGTCACTGAACTGTCCTTGGCTGATTGAGAAATAACCACATTTCTGCATCAGGCAATACTACCTGTCCTCTCCTTCAACACTTTTAACTCCCAAGTAGCAAGAGAGCAACAGCAAAAGCATTGCTTGTGCAAGGGACACCCTTTGCTCTGTTCACAACTCTATAAAGGAAACAGAGCACGGCTGAACCTTGCAGTTGTACCATCAAAGAAAAGGCTAGTAAGCTCCCTGTTGAGCAGACAGTGAGGAGAGATGACAACTGAGGGCTGCTCTTGCCTTGGAGAATGTGCTTCAGGCGTTAGTGGGTAGTGATGTGGCACAATGTGTGACCCTGGGAAGCCAGGGTCAGAGCTAGGGCAAGGAAATAATTCATCTGCTGTCTGGGATAAATTTAGAAATAAATTATAGAGTTTAATGTACTCTGTGATATGTGAGAGAATCAATTGCACTGTTAAGCACTTGCAGCTGAGAGAGTGCAACTTTGGATGCTGTTGATTAGTTAATGTGATTTAAATGCCCAGAAAGGAAGGGACCATCTCCCTTGTTTCTAATACTCACAGGCATAGCAGAAGCAGTAATACTTCTTGCTGCAGTTTAATGGTGGCCAATCCAAAGAACATACAATGGAAGTAGGTAGGGATATTCTTCTAAAATTAGGGAAGAGAGCTGGGGAGATCAGGAGGTGGGAGAAAAGGAAAGAAAAATGAAATAAAAGTGAGTAGGAAAAGGAACAATGCCACTTATTCAGCAGTACTGCTACTCTGGTCAGCCATCACTGCCTTTGAGTTCCCTTGTTAAGTGCTGTGACTAAATGGCATTACATGCCCCAGGAGTTAGGTGCAGCTGTGATAACTGCTTCTGGTGTATCAAAGATGCTTGGCCCCTGACAACCCCCGCCAACACATGCGATAATGCATGGTGTAACATGCAGAATGTACTTAATGTGTAAGAGAAGCCAAGACTGATTAATGACCGAGTTTGACTGCTGAACCTCTGTACCACACTTTTGTTTTCTCAGCAGTACACTTTTATTTACTGCTTGCTCCTCTGCAAGAATAAAGACCCGAGTGAAGACTTTTATGGCAAGTTTGGGGCCAGAGAATTAAAAATGTGAAAGCTGGAGGAGGAGGAGGCAGGCCGTGAAGGAAAAATCGATATATTATCCTTCATATTTGTCAGTGAACTCTAGAAGTATTCCAAGTTAACGTTTTCCAGCAACATTTGCACTTGCTCTCTGGCAGTTTTATTTACACCGTGTTTCCTTATGTTTTTATGAGAACAACATGTGAGGTACTGCAGAAAGCCTTGCAAACCATCAACACAGCTATGCTTTCTCTGGACAGTTATTCTCTGATGGGATTCATTTTGATAGATATAGCTGTTGGTTACTGGCAAATCAGTGTTGGCTCTTTGTGTTACTTTCTGAATGCTTACAAATAGTTTTGTGTAGTCTCCTCCCTATTTTTCCAGGAACTGTATAAACTGTGACTGACCTATGAAAGCCTGCTTCCTCCTTTTCCCCGTTTTAAAGATGGTTAAAACGTTTAATTTCTTTTATGCTTTAAATCTACCACAATGCTCACAATTCGTATGCAGCCAGAACTGTGGTCTTGTGTGATGAATTCAAAGGAGATTAATCACCTGTGAATAGAGGTTATTTTGTGGTTAGAAAAAGTTACTAAGTAGAATTTTACAAAAGTTTTAAGAAAGCTTTATTTTAGAGCTAGATTCAGCTCAAGTTCAGACCACTAAGTTATTTGACCAGGTGGTGAAATGAAAATCTGTTTTTCTTGTGGTGGGAGACAGTTGAGCTGGTAGGGTTTAAAATGGGTTGTACTCTTTTGGAAAGCTATAAATGATCTGTCTGTGGAGCTGCTGAAAATTCACTTCATAGCTGAATCTGGGGAAGGAGTTGAACAGTCACAGCTGGGCTGTGCAGTCCCACCCCTGAGAAAGGACAAGAATATTTTGACACTAGCGTGGAGCCATGGCTCTTAAATCCTGCACTGGTGTACTTCAGGCACCTGGTAGATTAAGAGTGTTACCTTTCAAGGAGTATGATGATCTTGCTTAGGACAGCAAATCAAAATTTGAAGGTAGACTGGATAATCCCTTTGGGAAACTGATTTGGAGTTCTACTTTTTTTAAATTTTCCTTTGTTTTTACAGCAGAGACTGATGAATGAGAATTAACAACAGCTTCCTCATAAACTTTTTACAATTTCAGTTTGAAAATTTGAGCATCTTAAAGAAAATGTATAGTTATGGGTTCAAACTAGGACATGTTGTTAAGAAAAAGAATTAAAGGGCACTGGAAAATAAAATGTGGAGAATATACATGTGGAGAAAGAGGCAAAGTTCTTTCTAAACTTCACTGTCAGGTCAGAAATAGTAACAGAATATGCAAGGTTTCTGAAACCACCACTAACATGTTAGAATTTGGTGGGTTGGTACTTGTAGCCGTGTACAGTCCGCATATTGACTGTCCAATATAAAAAATTACTTCTAGGAAAATGTAATCCTGTAAGATTTGTAATGGCCAGGAGCACTCATAACCCATTCTCCTTCCGCTCTGAGTCTGTCTGGAAATCCTGATGGGATTCTGAGATTTTACTTGTAAGGAAGCTGAAATAGCATCAGGAGTTTTGTATACCACATACTCCTGCACTGAATAGAAGGGAAAGAAGGTACTCTTTGCAGATAAGGTGAAACAGTCTTTGATTTTAAAGGAGAAAACAATTTATACCTCCAATTTAAATATATATGTGATCAGCATCTCAGTTAAATTTCTCCTTTCACTATAAATCTTTTTCTTAGAAAAATTCAAAACAAAAAATGGAAATGTAGTTTAGTGAAACGAGTTTAGTGGTGTCACCAAGTTTTTTCATTTTTTGTAGGCTTTTATGATTTAGCATCCATTGCAATTGCTTATAGAAATGCAGAGAAGTATGTAATTCTTCTGTATTTCCTACCTAAACTCAGTTCAGTGAAATTTTCAAGACTATAACATTGTTCTTCAAAAGAACTTTCTATAAAATGGCATCAGGATAAACTCAATGCACAAATTTCTTTCACATTTAAATCACACTGCAAGCTGCATGAATACACACATACATGGAGTATACTGGAAGCCACTGCCATTAGATCAAATTGGTAAGACAGATGTCATGAGGGCAATAAAAGCTGAAAATGTGTGCATTTTCCTTTACCAGTGATTATGAATTATGTACTCTGATATGTGGCTTCAAGTTAAAGTGTTCCAGGAAGTTCAAGGGCTGTTTTGTAAATTCCAGCTTCCCTGATGGGGGATTGAAGTGAGGCAGAGAGAAACAAAATTTCTTCAAGTACCTTTTACTCATTAAGCTGTTGTTATTAGTAGAACCAAGTCATTTTTGTTAATAGCAGGTAACTATTTACACAACACATTCATTTAGTCATTGGCATTCACTCACTTGCTCACCTGTGGAGCAGCAGCTAGGAGGCCAGCCCCAGCTGTGTGCTCAGATGTGGAGGGTCAACCTGTGGCTTTGAGGTGGGTGCTTGGAAAGTCTCTCAGAGGGATCTTTGTTCCTTTGCGTATAAATGTAATTCTGCAGTCTTCATCTGCATACAGGAGTCACCACCCTGTGGTTTGAGTCTCTTTGTTGTTGATCAGACTGGTCTTGGGCGGATTGAACAGACTGTTGGTGTCCTGAGTTTGTTAGTTATTGCAGATTCAGCAGGAGCACTAGTTTACAGACCTTATTAATACTTAGGATGTTTTCATATGCTACATTTTCAGCTAATGTTATCATCTTTGGCCTGCTGTTTTCTGTTACAATTCCATCCCAATCCATTGATGCATATAGAACCCGTTCACACAGTCTCACACAGAAGGGACCTCTATGGCAACTGGATGTTACATTTGTGCATTCTTTGTCTTTCTTTCCTCATCACTGGCTCTTAATGAAGTGAAAGATCAATAGAAGAAGTTTTAACTGTGTCTTTTCGTAACTTTTACTTGAATTGCAGTTAGGTAGTTTCTGTAGTACTGGAAATTTTTCTCTTTTTTAATTCAAAATTTTAATACACTTTATGAACCAGTCTGCTCACAGCTGGAAACAGTGCCAGCAGTTGTAGACATAAGGGACTATTGCCCATAACTGAATCCCTGAAATTTTGTCTCTTAAAAAAACCTCTCTTGGCTTTGGCAATTCCAGACTTCCTCAAAAGAGAGCATGGTTTAGATTTAATAGTTTATGACTTAACACAGATAGCAAATTAAGAACCTATCCAGGTCTGATATTAATTATGATACTGAAGTCATTTAAGCTTTACTATTTTACTGTCTTTGTTGCCTGGCATTGATATGCTCTGGTTAAGTGTATTAGTTTTGTGGCTATCTGTAGCTGTTGGTTTAGATTCCAGGAACAGAATTTGCCAGTGCTCCAAGTCCAGTTTAGAATTTATTTATTTTTCAAAAAACATTAGACTTATCAATATAATTCCCTTTTTTATACCTGCAGTTTGCCTTTAAATTTTTTTAATATGCATTTTTTTCATTAATGTTTTTTGTATCATGGAGGTGACTAAGCTTTGTCTGTCATTTACAAATCTTGTGACATTTATGATGGCCCATAAATTGTGCTTTGGAACAAAAGGACATTGAAACATCCTGAGGTGGGTTCTTGGTGACCCTTTCCTGAACTTCATCTGTCTTTGATAATCCAAGCACATTCCTTCAAAGCCATCACAGTCAATCAGGTCACCGAGTGCTTTGGAACTCATATCTTCTGCTGTTTTCATTGCTGTGCCTGCACCTCCAGCCACTGTGCTAAAAATCCACGTGTAACTTGGAATTGCTGAAAACCTGAATGTACAGTGGAGGATTGAATAATACAGTGAGGGCAATTTTTGTGCGTCTGGTGAATTTGTGTGTTGTGGGTACGAGTGGTCTCTCCCACACAGCAGGCGCTTGAGCATTGTTTGCTACTCACTATTTGTACCATGCTCTACCTTTTGCAACACTTCTCTTCTGCTCTTTTTGTTCTTTATGGGGTGCTGGAAAACCTGGTGCTTTCAAGGCTGACGTCGTGCAGTAGAGCACGCAAATATGTCACCAGATTATAAAAAAAAGAGTACACTGCAGATAGGTCAGTCCTGGGTTATATACATGTAAGACCATATATGTCCTGTCCATAACATGTATGTATGTATATAAGTTACATTTCATTACTAAAATATAGTTTGCGGTTCATTCTGGTTTATATTATTACATAACTGGGTGCAATAACTATATATATTCAAAATCAGTCTGTCCCTTGTGACCAATCACTTATTTTTGATTTAGTGTCAATCTAATTTGAAATATGGCTGATACCCCAGGCCAAATTTCTGTTGGATACTTTAGTTCTACAAAAGCTTTTTGAGTTAAACAGTCTTCCTAATCACTTACACTGGCATCCTTAGAAAATGTCTGCCTCATATAGATTATGAAATTTCAGTATGAATTTCAGAAAAAAAATCTACTAGAAGTGAGACAGAGCATTTGCAAAGTATAGCCAATTTAAGGAACCTCAAGATCAATGAGTGTTGAAGGCCTTTTTTGAAATCAAGAATTTCTTCATGAAAGTCTTCAGAATAAATTTTGCATGATTTATCTTCTGCTAAGAGGGGGATTTTATTATGAAAAATAACAGAAATAACAAACATTAATCCTAATCTAGATTAAAGAACTCAAATGTAACAGAAGGAATAGAATTCATTAATATTTGTGAAATATATGAGTGTGAAGAGTGTGTATCACATAGCTGAAATTATATGGGAGGTAAGAAGGAAGAAATTGCAATGCCTGTGGTTTAATTGAAAATGAATCCTTCAGGAAATTATTTTCAAATAGGTTGAAAATGATTTTAAGATACTATGCTGTTTTTGAAAATGTTTGTACTTTTCCATAAAAATCTCTACTTGAGATGTAAAATAGACTAAACCATGACTATTTGTGTTGCTATAATTCTGAAGACAGGATCATTTTAATGTTTGTGAGCATTTTCTAGATTAATATGATAAGTAAAGGTACATAAGGTTTTATATGTTTTCCTCTTTTAGACAAAAAACAGATTGCATGCGCTCATCAAGTTTTGTTCTAATTTTTTAGAAAGAATCACTGAGTATACAAAAGTCTAAAGAGTATACAAAACATGAGTATATAGTTCTGTTTTGAAACGGAGTTGGAAAAAATGTTCACCATCCTGGATATCCAGGTAAACTGCTGGATATAACACATTGTACACTAAGTGTCGTTTTCCATGTATGGATCAAAAATTGTTAAATTTTTTAAACCAAGCTATGTAATGAAATGCACATGTATCAATAAAGTAGAACAGTGATTGTATTTTAACATAGTAATGCAAGATAGGGTAGGTCAAAAAGACTAGCTAATCACCAAATGATTTTGTATGCTTCCTTATAGATGTGGTCAGAAAGACGGGAATAATATTAGTAGGAATGAGTTAGCTATAGGAAGTAGAAAACTTGTCAAGCCTGTATTGTCACTTCTGCCCTTTCAGACCTTATAGGGCACAGACTCAAGAACATAATTAACACCAGTTACAATTTTATCAAGAAATCTGGCTGGGGCACAATATTTTTTTCAGACTCTTTTCTAAGAGGGGGGTGCACTGAATACCTCAAGGTCAAAGAGAACAGGTTACTGGTTTCTGATCACTTTAAAAATCATTTTACCAAACCTAAAGCAATCTGTAAACTTTGATAACATAGCAGTTTCAGTGGCTTGCCCTGTGTCTGTATTGTGGTTATAGGTACAGAGCTTTAAGGCTTTATAGATTGAATCTCCAAGCAAGAGTTTCAAATGTACCTTGGTTTTAGTAGTTTCTACATCTGTCTCTGGTATTTTGCCAAGTAACTCTTTGGAGATTAAAGTTAGGACAGTGTCTTTAGATAGGGTCCTTCGAGCTCCATTCTGTTTTACAAAAGTTTGGACTTTGGAGCCACCCAAGACCTTGTTTTGAGAGCACAGATTTAACATGGGGGAGAAGAAAGACACAGCTTTGTTATCGCTCAGAAAATACATGTTACTGAAGTTAGACAATGCCATAACACAAGATGCATTAGATGTACTGTTTTAGAAAAGAAAGCTCCCACATCCGATTTTTTGCTCTTGCAAGCATATATTACACTGAAGCCTCCATGCTTTTGATAAGAAAAATGGGGAAGAAAGCTCTGAAAATACCTGCAAAGCTGCTTCATTCTTCTCCCGATGTCTGTCAGAGTTGTAGTTAAATTCTACCTTGGGTCACAAAGTTTAATTATAATCTGTTAGATACTACACAAGCGAGTTATGCTGTTTTCCAGACTTGTTTGAAAGAAAAACAGTGTTGCTATTGGCTATTAGCATGCTCAAGTGTGTGAGATGCTTTATAGACTCTAAATTAAATAAGGTTCCTGTGACAAAATAAAATTGTATTTTAATTCTGATCCGCAGTATGTAAAAGAGAAATAGGAGAGAAAATGGTAGGTGAGCTACGAGAACTGAAATACTGAAATAAAATCTAGTTGCCTTGATACATGTTAATATTCACTGTGATCATGAAGGAAGAGAAGAATATTTGAATGGAGACAGATATGGGTCCCAGTTACTGATTGCAGCCCCATATACTGGAGGGATTTTAAATCATGGAAGCAGAAAAACAAAATCAGGAGAACTTTGCTAATGATATATTGAGGCTGACACCTTCAGTGGAGTGGTAGAATCTGCAGATCTGTCATGTTATTAGGCTGGAATTATTAAGAACCTTGAAGCTGAAAATAGACTTTTTTAAATGGAAAGTCAAGTCAAAACCAGTGGTGCTTTCATATTGGGAAATAATTTTGTCCCTTTTATTCCTAGATGAAAAACTGAGATTATTCCATTTAAGCTGCTTCTAAGTAGTCTGTAATAAAAATATCTTGGTGATATTGTAATTCTTTTTCACAGTAATAGTCATAGAGCTAGAATACCATGCTTGAAAGGAAAACAAACATGGTTTAGGCTACATTAATATAGTCTGAAAGACAGGTAATTATTACCTGAGTATGAAAAGAGGATCACCAGAGAAGTGCAATATATGTGTGTGAGCCTAAAATGTTTAGTATTTGGTGTAGTTATTTCATTTCCAAACTTACTTTTCTGAAGTATTTTCTGTTTATAAAAATGTATTGTTAGGATACCCTTACCTTTACCTTTTTTTTTTTTTTTTTTT
>NW_020799095.1:54973083-55202349 GCF_003259725.1 Athene cunicularia | reverse complement strand
GGGGGGGGGGGGGGGAAGATTTATTTTCCTGTAGTCAGCACATAAATCTATGCTGGGGAACTTGTGCAGAAAATATTTTAGAGATTCATCTTGTACAGGGCTTATTTTTGTTTGGTTACTTTTTTACATTCTACCTATTTGTTCTTTAAGTGACATTTCTTGATCAAAGTAGGATAATAATCCACAGTGTAGTCCACTTAAAGCATTATAAAACGTTTCATTATTGCTAAAAATCAATGCACAAGAAAAGAGAGTAAAAAACACCAAGGTCACTAACTCTTGGCTTGATCAGTTTATAAATCTGGATGTGTTCTAAAAAGATCCTTTATTGTTACTGCACTTCAAGCATATAATACGTTTTTCAGATGACCGTCCCTTTAAAAAAAAATCTCAGTATTCAAAAAATAAGACTTCAAAAACCTGAGGCCCAGAAAATGAGACACACATAAAGGAAATATTTAGAGCAAAGTATGTGTTACTTTCTTGTATGCTTACAGGTGGGGACATAATGAAATTATGGTTATGTGTTGTTTCCTCACTACTGATGTTGTCAATGTGTGTTGTCATAAGAAACATCATTAGTTGATGTTGTTTCTGGTTCTTATTTTTATAACTGCATGTTGAATACTACCTGTCTTTTGAGAAGCACTTAACTTACATGTATTTTAGTAACAAGCTTGAAATAATTCCCTTACAAAAGGGGGGAAACTTAGCGAAACCAATCCTGTCATACTTATGTGAACATGCATATATGATTTTGCAGTATGTAACTCAGTCCTGCAGCAGCACTTTAATCTGTACTTCATCAGGCTTTCACATACTTTTCCAGCTAGAGATAGAAATAAAAAAGTGTCTCCATTTTATCTCCCATATAATGTGGCATTGTTAGAACTTATTGAATCTGAAAAGTGGAAAATGGTTTTTAGTCATATGCATATATATTTAGTGGCTCACATTAGCATAGTACCTGAATACAGCTCTTTATCTGTTTCATCTCCCTAAACTTGTTTCTTTAAGTTCTACAAACTAATGACTGTGGGTTTAAAATTTAAATCAGTGCATGACTGACTTGTCAGAATTTTGCAACCTAACAAAATCTCTGCCCCTGTAAAGCATGTGCATACACACACGCACACACACACATATATACATACATGTACTAGGGAACCTTCTGTCCAGTCTTGCTTGTTGTAAATTTAGGAAGATCTTGCTGGTCTCCCACAGACTCCCAACATGTGAACAGTTGTATACAGCAGTGATGCAAGCATCATCCTTCACCCAGGGAAAGCCCGCCCTTCTCTTTTAGTAGGGTACCCTGCGGTTCCCCCTATGGCCTGCTACTAGTGCTGTAAAAGATCCCTACTTCATACACCACCACTTGATGCACAAGTAGAAAATTGTGCACAGTTCTCAGACTGAGGTTTTACTGATCTTGTGAGTGATATGATATTTATCTCAAGTGTTAACATGACTCTCTGATTGTCCTGTTGGTAAACCAATACTGGAAAAGTCTGTGAAGGAATAGTGTCTCTCTGGTTTGTTACGTGTCAAATGCTCTTGCACCAAAATTACATACAGCCAGACTAAGAGTATTGCAAGTAACCCACTGCCAAGAGTAACTTGGTTGAAGGAAATGTTCTGTGATCACTGAACATAGGCTGTATCAATATATGGCAAGCCTGAGAGAAGTATGGAAATAAGCTACAAGTCTGCTGTCAGACTCCTAAGAAATCTTTTCATTTTTGGAAATACCCTGTGCTAATTTCTGTGGCAACTTTGGAAAGACTCTTGAATTTTTTCAGAAAAGTAATAAATTGAAATATATCCTATGCAGATCTGTGAGGATGTTTGAAAGCAATACTGCTGCTGTATGTGGGACAGTACAATGGATCAGTATATTTGCCTAAGTTTATAAGGATTTTTCTGAGTCTTTTCACCATGTGATTTTGACAGCATTATTGGTACAGAACAAAGGAATGGGGAATCAGAACACTAAAGAGAAAGAGCAGGAAGACAGGGGGAAGAAAAATATTTTTACATTGGTCAAGAGAATGCTTGGAAGGAATGTTGGACTAAGACGGGGAAGGAGAAATAGGAGTATGAAGCTGCGTCAAGGAAAGACGTTCTGTGGAGATGCATGTAAATAGGCAGTTTAGGGACTAAAGTAGTTCCCTGGAGCCAATAAAGGACAAGGAGCTTTTGGGCTCCTTATTTTCCTCTGTCACATCTAGACATGGAGGGACCTGCTTTACTCTGTTTTGTGCTGCTTACAGGTGAACTAGGAACTATGGCTTTTCTTCATTTAAAAAATTTATTGTTAATATCATGTGGCTAATGTTTGCTATAGGAATTGAAAGGGTTGCTGTTACAGAAGCATTAATTCCTTGTCCTTTTCTTAGTCTGTGTGTTTTGAAATGTTTTATGTTTCTGGTTTTTAGAGATCTCAGTGAAACCAAACTCAGTGTTCAAGAAAGACACAAATTATCGCTAAGCAACCTTAACTGCGTGCTTATGACATTTTTCTCTCTTTCAGAGTTCCTACAAAATAGTCAAATGCTGTTTATATTTAGATCAACTAAGCATATGGGGAATCCTGAGAATTTTGGGGCAGCATTTTTTCATGTGCGTCTCTAGAAGTTTCATTCCATGTTCCTCTGTGTTATGAATTTCCAGCATTTCCCCAGTCATGAATATTTTGGTTTTGTACAAAGAGCAGAACTTCTACCTTTTGGGGAAAGGTAGAAAAGAAACCATAATTTCCTACAATAAAAAGTGGAAGACTATGTCAATGTGTTGTATAAGGGGAGCTATCTTCATTCTTCATCTTGTCCAGCTGACTCTGTAAATAGCATTTTGGCCAGAGTCAGAAGGTGAAGGACAGGAGGGTTTCTGTCATATAGTTTTATTGAGTGTTATTAAAGCTATTGCAATAAAAATACTGAAAAGCACTTCATGTGCAGGTAAAAATGGATATAAGAGAAACAGTCTTCAGTAAGAAAAGCACGAGTTACACTCTTTCTGGATTTTGTGGGTTTTTTTTCCTGGAAAGATCAGTGGAGGTCTCCAGATCCCAAACTAAAAAGCTTGTCTACTTCTTGCATGATTCTACATTAAATCAGGGTTTTAAGTAACCTTTTTAATAAGCATTTTTATATCTGTTTTCAATTTATGATCACATTTCTCCAAATCCTTTTTACAGTATTTTAAGTCCTTTCACTATTTATAACTGTTCTACCAGGAAAGAAGTCATGGAAGGGTTGTGAAAGAACTTGGGTTGCGCTACCTGATGCTTTCATTTGAGTAGTTTTTTCCCCACTGGAAATAAAAGAAGTATTAATATGGGTTAGAGGGCAAAGGTTCCACTACTAAGGGAGATACTTTGTTTGGCAAAGGCATGTTCGATTGCTGAGAAAGTATGTACTAACAGGAATGTCATTTTTAATATCACTTCTGTTAGTTTTAAAGCCCCTTAGTAAACTCAGAGAAACAAGTCCTGCTAGATATGGCAATTAAATAGAATTGTCTATGACAGAAGTAACCTTCTCATACTGAAAACAAAATTTACTGTTCTTGTTTGAAGAGGGACAGTGAGTAAAAAATTCTTTTCTTGACTCTTTAACAGTTGTAACAGAAGTACTAATGTTATTCTGATACCTTTAATGACTCAGAAATATTCAGCTGTCATAAATTTGTACTAGTAACTAAAGTTACAGCTTTTGTGACTTGTTTCTGCATCTGAACATTTCACTGAAAATAAAAACTGTGTAAAGAAAGGAAATACATATTTCATTTTGCATAATCTAGAATTACAAAATTTTCCTATAGTTTCCAGAAGTTAAATGAGTACTGCAGTCGTGCAGCTGTCTTTTTAGTTCCTAGCATGCTGGAAACATGAACAGATCCTACCAGTTTAGTTGGAAAACTACTTTCACAGAAATGATGGCTAAAATAAGATAATGGTACAGACTATAAGCAAGGAGTTCTTGTAGTTGTCTCCCCTTTACACATTTTCCAACATACAATGCTTTGCCTTCCCAAGCTATGAGATACATCAATGTCAATTTTGACATAAAAAACTTTGAACTTCATGACTCATCCCTGCATTGAAGATGAAGGGTATTTTCTCCTCTCCCTGCCCCTCCTCCCGAGGATGCAGCTGAGAGATTCTATTTAACATCTGCTGAAATCACTGAAAGCTCTTTCATTGATTTCAGTAGAAGCTGGATTAAGTAGGTTTTGTCTTTGAACTTTGCTCTTAACAGAATGATTTTTTTTTTTCTCTTTGCCTTGGCATTAAATGGCATACCACCTATTAATTTTCACAATCAAGGCAATGAGAGTATTAGCATCAGAAGTTGAAAAATAATAAATGTTTCTTCTTTAAACTGACTTCTTTTAAACCTAATCTGCTGTAAAGCAAGACTGCACGTACATGCTAGAATGGTAGACAAGTCTTTGCAAGATTAGAGCCTAATCTTCAAGTTTTGTTATCTGTATTCTAAGACAGTATTTATGATTTATTGTACAGAAATTAAAACAAATCTGAATTGTTTACACATTCCACTGATGTTCCATAGATTAATGTTTATTATTTATTAAGGATATGTTCTTAACATTGTTAATATATATGTTAATTATTTCCTGTGATATTTAATATCCTTAATCTGCATACACTGCTCTTCATACCTACAGTTCCATTAACAAAACAGGGAGAGAATGTGTTTGTACCTGCATACAGCTTTTTAAATCAGTAGTCTTTCTTTTTACTTTAACTTTTCTAATACAGTTTATTTATTAATACTGTTTTTCAGAAAAAACAGAGAACAAAGGATCTGTCCCAGCTGTTTCATTCGTACAATCCATATGATCATAAGGTAAGAAAAAATATACTACCTATGTTTGTTGTTAAGAATAATTCCAAACATTCATAACTGTGTTTCATGTTTAATGCAAAATTAAGAGGAAGGTATAAAATTGAAAGTGCTAGGGTATTCATGTTACTTACATTACGCTATCATATAAATGGTTCTTTGTTTCTTCAAGCCAAGCTGGAAAAGCTGCATTTTCTGATTTGTGAAACCAATGACTCACATTAACCTCATAGAAGTATAATTTATAGACTGACACTAAATCCTGCAAAGTGACCATATGTGGTATCGGATTCCCCTCCTTTTTTTCTCTCTATTTAGAAACTGTTACCCTTGAGTATGTTGCTTAGCCTGTTGTGTCAATTAGGCCCTGAGATACATGATACTAATGAATTATCTATTGATTCTGGAAGATCATTGGAAGAGGCTGTTTTGCTAACAGCCTGATGGTTTTCTGGAGGAAGAAGAAGCAGTCATCATTGTAACTTGATCCCTATTTGTAAAATCTGGGAATCCTGATTAAAAAAAACAACAAAAAACAAACCAAAAAACAAACCACCTTGTTTATTATATCTCATACTATAGGGTTAAGAAAAGAAGATCACTTTCCTAAAGACATTGCAAAGTGAAATAAAATCTTAAAGCTGTTACAAGAAGATTCTAGATAACCAGGAGACAGATACCACATCATTTCTGTGCTATAACTATGTCGTCGGGTTTTTGTAGGCATTATGCAAACGAAAGCATTAAGCAGGCAGATTGAAGGAGAGTTAAGTAGTTTTGTAAATATTTTCAGGGAGTTCCTCCTATCTTGGATGCATCTGTGGGCATAGTTTTTTAAGCAAGTGCACTAAATCCTTTAACAGCTTGTCAGCAGTATGAGATGACTGTCTTTGCTGCTTCTTTTTTGCAAAGTGTGTGTGATTTTGCAAGTTTCAAAAAATAAAGATTTGAAACATTTTTTTGTTTAGAAATTTCAAAGGAAAGTTCTAAACTCTACCCTTTCTTCTCCTGGCCATGTACCAAATAGTTATACATTGGAAAATTAGCTGGGTTTTATATTTGGGGGAGAAGGTGGCAGAAATGTGCATGTATGTGCACCTATCTCTATGTATGAACACATGCATGTATGTGTGTAACTACACATATGTCTATGAGAAAGAAATGCATTGTGTAGATATTAGTGAATTAAATTTATCAGGTAGGTTGTTGCTATGAGACTTCCATAGTTACCAGCAACTTGAAAATTTACAGTTTAATAAATCATTGACAAAACAGTAGGTATATTCTGTAATTTTAATAATTATATATATAATTTCAAGTTAAATCCATCATTTCAAAGTATTTTTTTTATATATAGACTTGCATTATCTACAAGGATTGATAAAGCAGGTATTAATGGCTTGTGAAAATTGAGAAACATGAAGAATAAAGGAGATTAGTGTGACAAGATTTTGAATGGGATCATTGCTTTTTGAGTTGAAGCTTTTAAGGTAAATGTAATAGTAAGTCAATTAAGATCTAATAAGGAGAAGCAACTGATAAACCAGAAGCTTTGATATTCCTCTCTGTGTCTAAATTCTCCTGTGCCAAACACTTTTTATTCATAGTACAAGGAAATTCCATTATTCTTTTATTAGCACTTTTAATGGAGGTTGGCCATTTGTAACTCCTGCTGCCTTCCTGCTCATATCCTTTGTGGCATTATATCAAAGTATCCTCAAATGATTTTGGCTTCAGTTGTGAAGACTTGTGCAATCTTTACAAATTACTCATCAGGCAATGTGCAATTGAATATAAATGCTTAGATATATTCCCTTTTGATCTTTGTTTTAGGACCTTTAATAAATTATTAAAAGTAGCACGATTGTTTGATGAGTGATTTTTGAAGCTCCGCTCTTTTGCTGCTTCCAAGCACATTCTGCATATATATCTGAGAGTGAAAGGGGGGAAAAAGAACAAATTAAAGTTTATTAAAAGGATGATCTTCCCATATTTTTTATTTGATAGTGAAGGTTTCCCTTCTGCTAACTCCTTCCTATTTGTAGTGGCTGCAACAAACTCACTGCACATTTCTTGCTCTGTGCTTTTAATTTCCAACTTAGCTGCCAATTTCACAATTGTTGTAGTCCAGGGGAGGGCTCTTCATTTTTATACTAAATCTAACATTAATCAACATTAATTGAAAATACAGCTACTTCAAGTGGAGGTCTGTACTAGTTTTTCTCTAGTTCTGTTTGATTTACATGGTAGAGGGTTGGTTGGAGGGGATTGTTTCCTATTTTCTTGATTATTTTCAGTAAGCATAAAAAGGAGATTTTGTGATGGCTTTGTGAAAGTGTTGGTGATGCAGGACTGTGGCACGAATGACTTGAATTACTGGGTTCCAAGATTCTCACTTGGTTGATTACAAGGGTTTTTTTTTCTGAGAATCTTTGTAAAGTTAAAAAGAGAACCTTAAAGGGTAAGTTGGAGCTTGGTAGTAGTAGTTAAAACAGATGTAAAAAAGGATGCTTATGAACTACAGTGGCTGGAATGGGATTGTCTACTGAGATTTGATAGAACTAAAGCCTTTTATGATAGGATATCACTAGAAAAGCGAAGAATCAATCAGAAAACATTATTCTTCCAAGGTTGTACTTCACTCACTAAACCAGAAAGTGATGTTTGGATGGAGTACCTACACTAACCTTACTAACCTTGTTACTATTTATGCTTGCTCAGGAGACTAATAGCTATTGGAAATAGTAGCTATTTTTGGAAATTTTACCTCACTATATATTTGCCTATCTAGTGCAAGTTACTGCATCCTGAAAGACGTTTTAAATGTTTGTGGTTCTGCATTCCCAGGTGAAAAGCCAGGTCTTTTATGGAGGGAGAAAGCAAGGATTTCCTTTTCCTTCTCCTTCTAGGCATGGAATCTTACCTTGTATCTAGTGAGGCCTTGATTCAGCAGCAGAGGGGTCAGAGCTTTTAAATTCCTTTATGCAAAATAGGTAGAAAAGTGGGACATATTCTGCCTCTGCTGATAGCATGGGAGGAGTAGTTAAGATCCTGTATTCTTTAATGCCTAAATTTGTATAGTTTACCATCTAGTTGCCCTTCTTACTGTTTCAGATGAAACCATGTAACATCAAATCTCAAAAATTGCCCTTTGGTTGTATACTGGTCCTATCCAGGGGGATCTGATCCTGTTCTCTTTTGCCTAGTGTCGCCATATGGCTTTACAAAGCCTTTGACTAGGGAACCTGTGCATCTTTTAGATACTGTGCCACTGACAGAACTCTTTGTAGCATCAGTTTTGAACATGTGGCAAATGTATTGAATTCTTGATGTCAGATGCATACAAAAAGCTCACTCTTCTCAGATTATCTTTTTTTTCTTGTTAAAGTAAATAGTTATCTTTTAAATTCATTCTTTCCAAAACTTAAGTAATTATTTAGGAAGTGCTGAAATACATCTTGATTATAAAAAGCTGTTCAGGTGGGTGTTTGCCATTTGCTCAAACTTACTCAGTTGGTATGTGTAAAAATATATAGAACTCTATTTGTAGACGAAGCCATTCCTTGTTTTGAAATAATTGCTTTTTCATGTGCTTATATGGAGTAGGAGTATGTATAGTCTGGCTTTCTGGAGAGTCAAGTTTTGACTGCTATGTAACTTTTTTCTAGTTAACAATAGAACAGCTCTTCCAATTATATGCACAGTTTATCTTTTTCTAGGACCGTCAGAATAATGAGATAAAAATGACTTGCTCATAAAGCTGTACCAACATTTTTAGTGATTTAAAATTAAAAGGAGATAGTTGAGGAGTGCTCTCTTTACCCATAGCTATAATTTGGCCAGTTTTCTACTAACTCATTTAATGAAATATTATGTTTGCACACAAGTAATTTCTTCTGAATCTTTCTTGTGTGTATACTGTGAGGTTCCATATTGCACACAGCAAGAATTTTATTCTGTCTGCAGCAGATGTTAAACTCCCTTAGTATCTTTCTCCCAAATGATGTTTGCCCTTTAAAATTTGTGACCCGTTTTTTGGAAGGCTATTAAGGCAGTTGTGATAGCAGGTTACCTGGTCAAAACAACAGGTTTGAGAAGCTTAATATCAGCTTCAGGATCCAATATGCAGCAAGTGTCCAAACTCAGCAGTACGGAGCTGTAGTTCTTTTTCTTCTTTTTGTCAGATTAATTAAGTATTCAGTCTAGCCCCGGAGCAGTTGTTTAAAACTGTAATCCTCAATTTATGCTCTGAAAAAGAATGTTTTTATGTGTAGTAAACACAATATAGCAGAACTACTATTTATTTTGCTCTGCCTTCTGGAGAGGATAGCCAGAGAGAGACCTTAGGGCAGGTCCATACATGCCTCTGGCAGCATTGTGCTGTTACAGTGAGAAATCCTCGGAGAGTTGTGCTTAAAACTCAGCTCTAGATTCGTTTCTGCCTTTTGCAACCTTAATCTTTTGCTCAAGAATAGAGTATGGTCTATGAAAAAATAAGGTCATGTCTTACAGTGTTAGTGATTTGTTTTAGCATATGCTGCGTGCAACCAAGTAAGAAATAAAGTCAGTGTTCATATGATTTGAAAAGGGTTTTTTGAGATATTTTTCTCCAAGTTGAAAGTGCTTGGGATAAAGAAAAAACAAATTACTATTTCAAAATGTGCTCTAATTGATGCAATACTACTAAAATAATAATAATAAAATCTTTAAGCCTTATGTTTTACATTTTTTTTATTAATGTATTTTGTAAATGTTAATACACTAAAAAAAAATTATAACCCCGTAGACAATTCCTGCGTGACTGGCAAGCTATATGGACCACTGTATTAAGCTAAACAATTAACTGACAAAAAGCTTTCTTTTTTTTGTTTTTTCTTTTTCCTTTGTTTTTCGACTAGCTGTTGGCCTGGTAAGGAATTTCAGGAGGCAAGGCGTTATGTCCTGTATTCTGTTGTCTTTGATAAAGGTAGATGTGTGCATAACTGACTCAAGGAATATTAATAACAAGATTATGTATGGCTGTCCATAAAGTGCCAATGGCTGCTGTCACTTACAGACATGATAATTGTTTTCAACCAAAACTTACCCCAGTCTTTAACAGAAAATAATCTAACATCAGCATCTTTAAACTGCTTGTAGGGCATCTCTTTATTCTGCAGGAATATGTAGCTCCAATGGAGAATTTGAGGCATTTGTAAATCAGAAAAATTAAAGAACAATACTACTATACATTGAAAAAGGCTGTAAGTAATGAGGGGGTGAACTGCATTTTCATAATGAAACATACAGGAGCCCACTATCAAACAGATAGGATCTCTTTTGGCACTGCCTATGGAGGCATATCTGTACAGTCTAAGTGGTTTTCATTGACAATAACCAAAATATTAATTACAGCAATGCCCAAGGCTGTGGCATTGTCTGGAAGTCATCGTGAGTACCTGTATGAAACATGAAATATCCAAAAGCAAGAGGATAATCTCAGGTAAGGGGTGAGGGATTAGAGTCGATTGGCTTCTGGTAGCAAAACCGGTCTAGTCCTGCATTCTTTCCGGCCCCTGTGGTGTAGCTGGTGGCCTCTGAGGACCGCAACCTGTGGCAGGGCAATGGAAGGTGGTGGTGGTGGTGGTGGTGGTACTGAGAACCAGCAAATCTGTCTTCACCATGGTGAGGATTGCTTACTTAAACAGCAGAAATAGGGGGAGATGAGAAGTTAAGCGCTTCTGTTGGGACCAGTTTTCCTACCAGTGAGCTCTTTCCTTTCATTTTTCTCCCATGTTCAGGGAAGTTGGACCTTCTGTGCATCCTTTACAAATAAGCAAAATTGAACAAAGGAAATTCTGATGTCTACTGAAAGAAACAACTCTAAAATGCCTTTGTTGACTGACTTTCTAATGACAGGCATCACCATAATACTCTGTTAATTAGATCCTAAAAACTTTGGTTTTGAAGATGTGTCTGCACTGTGGTATGATGTGATTACATGAGAGGACACTTGTAGAGTTGGAAGTGTTGCTATGAGACTAGTTTCTTAAAAGAAGCTAATGAAAGACTAAAACATAGCTGCAGCATTAAACATGCCTGGCAGGTGAGATTTACATCCTTCAGTAATCTGTGCTCATACCTTTTTAGTAGTTCCTGACCTCCCAGACTTTGCTGCCTTCTGCTTCTGTGTTTGTTGCTGGCCATCTTTCATAGCTGCTGGCATTAGTAAGAGGTTTGTTTTACATATGAGGCATGGCAGCTAGCCTGTTTAAGTAAACCAGGTTTGGATGCTTTTTGAAATCTGGAAATAGGAAATTTCAGAACTGCTGAAAAACACAAGCAATTCTTGTTATTTTTCCTGAGGACAATAATATTTCTCAGATATTAACTGTGTTTTGTAAGATGTGCATGTGCAGTGGAAGTGCTGTGAGGGTGTAGGTTTTACTTTTGAGCCAGAAAAAAAGGAAGTTGTTTTGCGATAGTGTCTTAGCCTTCAGATTTTTTGGGTAATGACTTGGGTGTATGATTCTGGAAAATAACAAAAATCCTTTTAACCTCCTTCCCATTTATTCCAGGAGCAGCATTGTACTAAATCATAAGGCGACTGTGAGGCTGTAATGCCTGTGATATAAGCCATAGTCTGAATTTCCTAAAGCAGGTGCTTTGAATTGTTCTTCTGTAAGATGAAAAGGATTTCTAGGTTATTGCTGAAAAGAGACAGAGCCTTTTGCTATCTCCTGCCTCAAAATAGATTTCAGGTTTAATTTAATAGCTCAGATGTCAGATATGACTGGGTTTTATGGAAATATTCTTATTGTAACTTACATCCATTCTTCTCTTTTCCCTTCCCTTGTGTTCAGAACTGCTTTTTGGAGGAGGTTACATAAAGCTGTTTTGTATTCTTGATATGATGTGAGGCTTCAAAGAAGAGTACTGAAAGAGAAAAGCAATTTCTATTTGGAAGAACAGCGCAGTGGCCTTGTGCTAATGGCACACTTGAACACTACTTGATGATAGTGAAGAAAATCTAGTGGCCTGAAAAGCTCCTGCTTTTTCTTGACTTAACTCTTAGCTGCATTGAAGTTTATGCCATCTGTAACACAGAGCAAGCTAATATATAGGCAGTTTAGAAACAGCTGTTCAAATGCCAGGAATTGTTTTAGGGTTTTGTAGAGAATAGGAGAATAAACAAGGAAAGCAATGCAACGAAAGGTCTTACTTCTCTGTTGAATACACTGTATAGAAAAAGACATATTTGCTCTATCTTAATTCTATAGCTGAAATGTTGGGATAAATTATTTGATATTTTATTTGAAGGTATATTGCATCCAGAAAATGAAAAAACAAAAATCCAATTCCTGAATTTATTGCTGTACAACCAGTGGTTGGTTTGTTGTTTTTGTTTTACACAAAACCTAAAATATATACAGACAGGTAGTGTATATATGCTTAATACGATGGTTAAAACTGTATTCAATGCTAGTAACTTCTGATTTAATAATATTATATTTAAATAGAATATTAATAATTTATAATGATATGGATATTTAAAGCATCTATTGCTGTCTGATGCTAACCGAATGGTTTAGGATTGTTACCCCAGTTATCAACCAGCAGGGAGGCCATTCCTGTTTTAGTTTAAACAGGATATTTTTTCTATCTTTTTAAAATTATTTTTCTAAAAAACTATTAACAGTAGCCTGCCAAATCATGTTTGGCTCTATACGCAAAGGTATCTAATATAGTATAAATAATAGAGATATTATTATATTATATACTATATAATGATGCACCACCTTAGATGTTGAACAGTGTTTCACAGTTACCAGCATATTGTTGAAGTATCTTCATTAATGATCTTGAGAACGGTTTTAAGAAATAAGATGGTACAATCCACATATACCCCTCCTTCCCATGTAGAAACTTCTATATATTTTTTCACTTAAAGAATCACAAAAATAGCAGTCATTTACTTCAGGTTTTTTCCTTGATAGGGCATGCAAATGCCACCTGGTACAGCAGATTGCCCCAAATAAGAATTTTTTACCTCCAAAAAAATACTGAAATATAAAATGAGACATAAGTTCTATGGACACATTAAATATCTGTCATATGAACTCAAGGAAAACAAATTGTTTCAGGTACATTAATCCTCTTGTTATTTTCCAGAGAAAGGTATTACCTTTTGCTGCATGTCTTGTATCCCTTACGTACCTTGACCATCATTACTATGTAGTGACATAAGAGTATGAAAAAGAAAAGTATTTTAGGTTTTCTAAAATTAGTTGCTGAAAAACCTTGGCATCACAAAAAGTAAACAGGCCTGGCCCTGTTAAAATTTCTTTTAAGCTCTTTAGTCTTGCATTGGCAATATGATGGAGTGGATAATTAATGGTCATTTCAAGTTCAGATCAAGTTCAAGTGTCTTTCCTTCTCCCATTCCCTAACATCTCATTTGTCCTGTATCTCACTGTAGCTGTGCAGTTTGTAGTCGATTGGATTTCACAGTTATCTTCCACCTTCTCTCATATTTTTTCCCCTCACTCTTTCTTTATTCTATTACCATTTCTCCCTCCTCAAAAAAAAAGTTTATTTCTTTTGTGTAGTCTTATCTTCTTTTTTCTGTTTATTCCTACCTAACAATTCTTTTGTTAGTATCTTCTTCAGGTGTTAACATTGTATTCTCCTTCCATTTACTTTAATTCACCTGTCTTTCTCTCTTTCTTGTATTTTAACTCTGTATATTTATGGAGCCCCTTGGTTCTACAGCTGTACACCATCACAACGTTGAAGTGGCCATGGGAAACAATGTTGCTGTCAGAGGGGAAGGCATCAGTGCAGCAGGTGTAGCAGTGCATCAGCACAGTGTTATGGGAACCTACCCTCAGAGGTGGTATTGGAGCTCTTTGCTATTCAAGAATTTGAAAATTGCTGTTGACCTCAGTGTTTCTATGACCAAGCTCTTGAGATTGTTTTTAATTAATTGTATATCCAGAGATCCATGTGTTAGGAACTTCGCTAATGGATATGATAACTAGCCTTACATTCTGATCCCTGTCTTTTCACTGGAGAACATTAGTTGGTTTTGCTTATAAAATTGCTGCAGGCTTTGTGTGTACTTGAATTAAGTTGACGTGTCATTTAAAGTTCTAGACATTAAGCAAGTTGGCATCAATGCTTTTATTACCAGAAGATTTTTGGTAATCTTCTGGTACCCAGAATCTTGGATAAGGTTTTTACTTCCTTGCATGGAGTGAACATACTACATTTACTTTTCTTCTTCCATATTCCGGTTTAAAAGCTTGTTTTAATGACCCTTTTATATAAAGCTGTGAAGAAGTTGTATGTTTTCTGGCTTTATGTCTGATAATAAGAGTATGGAAATGTTGATATCCTTATCCTCTCTTAGTAGTCTTCTGCATAGCCATACATATACATACACACAGGCCTGCACACACACGAAAAAACATAATCAACAAAAACTTTGATTTGAGATTGATTCAAAGTATCATCCAGAAACAATCTGGTGTATTTCAAGGAAGTCAGGGAAGGATGGAATCGCATTTTTCTCAATTCATACTAAGTCAAGACTGGCTACGATTCCATCTTCTGCTGTCATTTAAACTCTTGGAACTAGCAACAGTCCTTTAGTTTTTATTTTGTTACAATTTCTTCTCTGTGCTATATATCCCACTTAAAAGAACGAAGAAAGGTTAGTTATCATACAGTTGAGAAGACAGGTCTGAGTAAACTGACCCTGTAAAACTATAGATGGAAGATAGGCTTTGGAGTGTTCTATGCAGGAAACTTATTCTGCTGCTATCTGTGGGCACAGTGCAGTTAGACCTCTCTCCACGTGAGGTTCAGTGCTCTGCTTTGAAGGGCAGCTGGCAGAAGAGTCTCGGAATCTGCTAGCAAACTATGTGGGTTTTACATAGTTAATCTAGGTGATTGTCACCTGCAGCAAAGCATTTTAGCTGCATGTGAAATTTAAGGTTCTTATAAACGTGCTCTCGGTGTTCTTGCACTCAGTCTGCCTGTGTCTTAGAGGAGAGGGGGTGTTTGTGTTCAGATGTAACTAGAAAATCATCTGATGATTCTTACTGATTGCTCATCTTTTTGAGAGTTGTGGGATGAGCACTGAATGATGTCAGTGCTCTGGTGATTTAGTATGCATGCTTTCAGTAAAACTAGCAATGTTCAGTTAAATTACCCAGATACTAACATACTCTATCTGTATAAATTGGGGTAGGCTTGGAAGACTTGCAAACGTAGTTCAAAGGTGGAGGCTCAGAGTCAGCAGGGTTTGAGTTCACTCCTCAGTATAGACACACCATGGAGGTTTAGGTCCCAGTTCAAGGCAGAAGAAAGCTTCTAAAACACATGATTTAATTTCAGCTGAACTTGAGCTTTAGTGTATTGGAAGGAAAGAGTGGTGCTGTTAGCAGAAAGAAAGGTACAAACCTGGATTTTTACAAATGCACATTTGTAACAAAGCATATTTTATTCCTCAAATATGATGTGTTCTTTGTATTGTTTTTCCTCTGTATTCTGATATTTTATGAACATAAAATAGTTTTCATCCAAAAAATTTTACACATCCAAAGGTGGATAAAATAAATTACCCTTTCTTCCATGCGTTTTTTGAGGGAAAGGCTCCAGTTTGAGAGGCTTGTATGACAGCCATCTTCTTTGGAATTTACTTCATCATTTCAGTTTTGGTGAGATTACAACATTTGAAAAATCATCTTTCCAAGAAGCTGTAGCTTCTTCCTGTCATTCTAGAGACTGCCTCTATTTGATTTGCAGTATCTGAAGTATAAGAGGGCCAATGCTGAATTTAAGGTTTGGTATTTCATGATCCATCAGGATAAAAATGAAGGGTTTATATCTCCTTAAAGGAACAGGAGCATTATCATTTCTTTGTGTTAAATGTGGCATTTTCTAATATCACTGAAAGCAACTAAGAGGTTGATCTTTAAAGATGACATTTTAGTTCATATAAATGCTGCTTTAGGTCACATTTTATTTTTCTTTCACCCGTTCCTCATACAATTGTGATAGTCATACGTAGTCATCTAGCCTTATAGAAAAAATAGATGAATATGCAAGTAGTTGACAAATGTCTTTAAAACACAGCATGAGAATTTATTTTTTTTTTTCCAAAATGTATTTCTGTGAAATTTGATAAATGTAGCACATATAAGAGAAGTGTTATGATAAAACACTACAGGTTGCAAATACAAGCAGTTATGCTGACAAATCCTTTATTTCATACTGTCCTGCTTTTTTCAGGAAAAAATACCTGTGTGTTCTTATTGCTGCTCATTTTCACATCTCCCTTAATATTGCTAGCATCATTTATGAGGCGTTGTATGGCAAATTATGCTCCTTCATGCCTTGTATTTTTACAAGCATATTTTTAATATAAAAGGCTTGCTTGGTACGAAACCTTACAAGACATAAGCCATCACTGTTTTATGTTGCAAACCCCAACCTTGTTTTCCATAGAACGTTTGCAGAAAATGTGTAATAAAAAGCTAAAAATATGAACAATTTGTAAGTCCTGTGCAGGAACAGACATTAAATACCAATTCACGTGTCAGACAGACGGTGGCAGCTGCTTTGTTAATGTATGGCACAATCCCATATTAAATCAAATGGCAAGTGCACAGTTTGACAGATACTGTCATCAGTGCAAACATTATTAAATTCATTAAAGAGCTTGCCTTTAATTTTTTATTTAAAGTACATATATTTGTCTTGCAGAGTTTCTCAGTCAGTGCCTACAGCAGCAAGTACTACTTCTCCAGGTTTTTTTGCCTAACAAAGCCTGATGTGTTTCTGGCTGTTCCTTAGGGGCAGTGCCGTGATGTTTCTGGCTTCCTCTGCACATCGCGCGTTAGGGTCTGTGACCAGAAATTCCATTTGAGAGCACATTGCTCTGGATAGCACTCAGTGGTCTTTTCATTTTGATTGATGGCTCTGGTTGTGCACCATCTGGCTTCTGATAGGCTGCATTAATCATATTCTGAACTAAGAAAATTTAGACAGGATTTTTTAATAAGTACATGTACATGGGAAAGAAAAGTGCATGTATATATGTTTGTGTATTGAATTCCTGTAGGTTCCAGTCATATAAAAGACAGAAGCAGTCCTGTCATACAGTTTGTACTGGAATAAACAGTTTTCTAAATAAATCTCTGCTTACAAATGCCCATATTTGGATTTTACTCCTACTGTTTTAACTTTATTTTATTGTGCTTTCTATTACTTTTTATAGTCACTGGCTTATGTTGACATTGTTTTCTGTTAGGAACAATGGACTTGCCTAAAGTGTTTGAGTTGCATCTTAACTGTTTTAAGTAAATTGTAAAATTTCTTTTGCTTCTGCTTTGGTGATATGCTGAAGTTCCTTGCTTCTTTATAAACACAGGATGAGAAAATAGTTTCTGAAACAGAATGTGGTCATATAGAATTTAAAATTCTATATGTGTACAACATCTTAAAATTGTCATTAAAATTCACATCTTGGAAAATTCAAGAATCTTAATTATATGTACAATATACAAAAGTCAATAATAGGCTATATTGAAGGCTTCTGACAGAGTTTGACAACAGTGTATTTAAGGTATTGTATTGTTGGATTAGCAAAATGAATAGTCTTCCAATATGTATGTAGGAATTAATCAGCCAACACACAGTTGTTAAGCGTTCCAGATTTTATCTGGATTTCTAATGACAAGTAAGCAGTTATCTATACTCTTCATTAGGTTGCTTTCATTCTGTGATATTTTACAATATGACTTAAGGGAAAAATCTGTCCTGTGGTATACCCTGTCACATTGAAGCCACGAGCTAGATGTTACATTTCAGAAGTTACTTAATCTTCACCATTTAAATTTTCAAAGAGCACGGGATGAGAAGCTGCATTGGATTCCCATCCGTCTATACTGCTGTGGATATAACACTCCATGAAATAGTGGACAGACAGCAATACTTTATACTCTTAATAAGAAATCCAGTAAGCATATATCCCAAAGTCCATCATTTAGTGGTCACACTGGGTGTGCTTTCTTAGGTGACCTCACCCGTCAAATGATCTGGAAGTATCACAGCCACCAATTTTTCATTGAGAGTTATAAATTGCATTATTGTTGGGGAGTTTTGTGGGGTTTTGTTTCTTGCTTTGTTTTTACTTTTTTGCCCTGTTTTCTCTCAATTTTCCTCAATATTCTTATTAGTAGAGCTTGCAGGTACTTTGGAATTATTATTTGTTTTAATTTATTATTCTCCCTACTTTGCTTGTGACAATACCTTAAGAATGAGGTACAGAAGACTTCCATGTATAACTTACCAGGGAGGTGGAGCAAAGTTCATCAATACCCCACCAACTAAAGCAAAACTTCCTGTTCTAATTTTATTTCTGCCAGGCTCAATGATGTCTCTCTGTGGAGTAGATGTGGTTTATTTCAAGACATCTGACATGAATTTTTATAATTTAAAGCTCTACTTAGGGTTCAGAATTAATGGCATATTAGAAAGTTGTTTGACATACTACAGCAGGAAACAGGTCTTGAGGAAGATTTTAGAAAATTCATTCACTGTATTTAATAGAAACATAAAACTCCTTAAAGTCTAGCACTATGCAGGTGCTGAGAGTACCCTGTCTCATATTTGTTTCTTTCTGTATTTTTCTGCAAAACTGCTTTTTCTGTTGTCTTCCGCTAATGCATTCATGTTTTCTTGTATATTTATTTTAAAGATAAGGCTTGTTTGTTTGTTTACAGTCTCACAGCTTTTTAAAATAGAAATCTGTGGTTGAGAGAATCATAATTCACCAATAATCTGTGTTAAATTAGGTGTAGATGCTGAAAATTAGGATAAACAAAACCTGCTTAATCATTAAGCATTAAGTCATTATCCCACTCAGTGCTTGTCAGGCCACCTGGAATACTGTGCTCAGTTTTGGTCCCAGCTATACAAAAAGATGTGGACAGGCTGGAGAAGGTCCAGAGGGGGGCCACAAAGATAATCAAAGGACTGAGAAGCCTGCATGTGAGGAGAGGGAGAGAGAATTGGGTTGATTCAGCCTCGAGAAGAGAAGGCTTAGGGGAGGCCTTATCGCAAGGTCCAGTATTTAAAGGGTGGCCACAAAGAAGATGGAGACTCCCTTTTTACAAGGACTAACATGGAAAAGACAAGGGGTAACAGGTCCAAGTTACTCCTGAGGACATTCCCACTGGACACAAGAGGAACATTTTTCACAATGAGAACAATCAGCCACTGGAATAATCTCCCCAGAGAAGTGGTGGATTCCCCAACACTGGACAATTTTAACATTCAGCTGGAGCGGGCGCTGGGCCATCTTGTCTAGACCATGCTTTTGTCAGAAAGGTAGGGCCAACTGATCCTTATCTGGTATTCTACAATTCTAAGATTATTACAAAAGTACCATCTTCATTTGTGTTCTAAGGAGGATTTAAAAAAAAATCTTCATGGCCTCACTACTGATCAGACTGTGCCCAGTGTTGAATTACAGTTCTCTAGTAAATCAACAATTGATTTTGAGTAATTTTGCTATGTGCCTCCCAGGTATAGAACTCCCACCTTATTTTGCCTGGATTATTGTAATTATAGCTTACCTCAGAGACATTATCGAAGTTAAGAAGTTAGTCTTGCCAACAGGCATAATCAGTATCTTCTCCTAAGCTCCCTGTTGGTTATTCATAAAAGCCTGGATCCTCAAGCTTGGAAGAGTCATTCAGTACACAAACTGCTCCCCAGTGTTCTTGTTATCCAGCTTCCAACTTTTAACAGCAGCATCACTGTACAGTCTTGTGGAAGCTGGAGCAGTCCAATACCTTGTTGGTAGCAAAGGTCTACTCTAGAAATGACAGTTGTTTGTAGTAGCTTTCTGCAAAGGATCCTCTGAACTTTGTCAGATGTGAAGATCTATTCACTTCTGTATTACACTTCAAGACATGGAGAAAAGGGTAATATTTATTTGCTAGTGTCTTCCTGATAACTGAAAAATCATCGATATCTTCATTTAAACACTGGGATGTAGTATCAAAGGGTGAGTTCAGAGCCTGCAGGATGGTTAATAGAAATCCCTAAAAAGTGAAACATTTATACCACAGATCTCTTCTCATTTCTTTTCAAAGTTGTACATGCCAGCTTAGGAAAATTGCTCACTACAACTTGTCATCAGTAGATACAGACTACTGGTGTTTTCATCTGATGACTTTCAGTAGCAGCTCAATATGAAGAAACTTTTTATTACCATACTTTCTGAAATGCAAGGTCTGCCTATGCTCTTCAGCTGAACAGCTTCAGTCAATCTTATCTTAGTCCATGCAGATTTGATGATTTAGCTTCTTGAAGTCAATGCCAGCCAGTTCTGTAGAAATATGCCCTGCATTGCTGTAGTGATGCTGCATGTTATCTCATCGCCACTGTGGTTTTTGTTTCTGTTTCAATATGGAGAACAGAAGGAGTTCAATTTTGGGTTGAATTTTTCTGGTTTAATTTTATTGTCCCTCCCTATGTTGAAAAAAACATTAAGGAGTAAATACTTTTAAATCTGATAAGATTTACCAGCTTCTGTATGCATATGCAATTCTTTATGAAGCTTTACAAAAACCAGCAAATGAGATGACTAAACCTTTTAACAGACTCCTTTCCAAGGTTATTTATATACTGGTTTTGCTGTTATACTGATTATTAGTACCATTGTATCAAAGGATAAATGAAAGTACTTACTGTAAAACCTTTGTAATGTCTCATATCTACATCTAAGTAATACAATTATTCATATTGGAAATAGGATAATGTTATTGACAAGAAAGCTATTTTGTCTTTAGTGGTAGATACTACGCCATTATATCACATCCATATACATAATTTCTGTTGAGAATGCTCTTAACATTATCTTTAGAAATAGATCTTCTGTGCTTTGGTGTATTTCTTTCCTTCACTACAGGTTACATGGTTCTGAGAACATAATTCCACAAAAAGAAAAACCTGGAGCCAGTGAGAAGAGAAAGTTAATTACCAGTGCACATGTTTGTGTATTGTGGTGGTGGTTGTGATTTTTTGAGGAACACTCTTCTCTTTCAGAATCTTGTCAAAATCTCAATTTCTGTGAAATATTTAAAATAAGGTATCAGCCTATTTTCTTCTGGAAAGTAAGATAGCTTTTGCCTTCTAAGATGAAGCCTATAAATTATCTAGAATTAAAAATAACTAGCAGCTTATTTGATGGGAAAAGGGAATTTACATTCCATAGGAAAAATATCAGGCATGCTGGGGATGCATGAATGTATGGAGAAGACTTGGCTGACATGTATTTGTGTGTCTAAGTCAAATACCAGTCAGAAGTTATTGTTCTGCTGTATTTCCTCAGCAATGAACAACAAAGTGACAACTGCTGTGGTACTCAAGCACCATCTGTCTTGTGAACCCTGCCATTCTGTTCTTGCCTGAATATGATAAATTTTACCTTATTTCTCCAAGAAAATAAAAATGATACTTAATCTGCAGTTCAAAAAGCTGGATAAATTCCAAGTGAGGCTCTGTTAGTAGTGATATCCCTTGTCTCTGGGGGTGTAAATTTGGGCTTACACCTAAGTGTGTGTATATAAATATTACAGATTTATTGCTATGTGTGCTGTGCTATGCGACAGATACAGGTCTGTATACAAACATGCTATATAATGAAAAATCTTCTTAACAACAACAGTAATTTGTATCCACAATAAAGTAATTATTTTTAACTTAAATATCTACAATTGAAGACTTTAAAGATATTCTAATAATTGGAGATGAGGAGGGATCAAGGTGGACTTCTATTTGTTTCAGTATTTTGAAATACTCTTTGCTGGTGGCATGATGTGGGCAGTATTTTTTTATTTTAATTTCAGCATGGTGAGATTTGAAATTACTGGATAATTTTTCAAATGCAACCTTCCTGTTTTCTTCCATGGAAACAAAATTCATTTAGGATAGATTGCTTTTCTCCATAATGCTCAGTGAAGTCGTATTTTTCTGGCTGTCCTACTGCTGCTTTTTCTACTTTTAAACATTTTTCCTCAACTTCAGGTTTTTTAGTGTTTTAACTGTACTCATGGTCTCAGCTCCTGAATTATTATGCTGCACTGCTTTCACAGTTTAATACATTGGACAGCAGCAAAAGTACCTGAAATCCAGCTGGCTCTGTGCACAGCTTTGTCTTATGAAGAGTCTAATGAATAGGCACTTAAAAATTGTAACCAAATATCTGCACGTGTCTCTGCAGAAACTTGAAGCGGCTGATTCAGTTCTTAATTTTAACATTTTTGTGAAGTCTACACAATCATAGTCTTTCTGTCAGAGATACAGGATCTCCAGCATTAATTAAAGATCACGCTGTGCCTTGAGAAAAGGTGACCTCACGTAAAAGACATAATTATTTTTAAACATTTTATTTTGAGAAAGTGATACCCACACTGAAACTGTTTGCAGTGAGCATGCTTAATGAAAGCAGTGTGTGAAGCCTTGAATCCCAATTATATGGTGTTTGGTTTTATGTACCAAATGACAGCAAACTCTATCTAAGAAGTGAACACAACCTATGTTATGAAATCAGATAACTAATATTAGAGCAAAGAAAGCTTTTGTAATAGCACAAATGCACAGGATGGGGAATCATCACCTGCATTATCTTTTTCTGTCACGTAGAATTTTTTGCTGAAAATTCTGTGAATACTTTTTCATCCTGAAAGTGTCTGTTTAGTATAATTTTTTTTGCTCAAGTGAAATAAGTCCTTTATTGATCCGGAAAATTTTAAGAGAGATTATAAGAATTTCATACAGGAATTTCTGGAGGAGCAGATTGACTTGAAGGATAAGAAGGCATGTTTTCAGATGTGATTTTTGTGCTTCGCCCACTCATTTGTGTATCTACCATAGGTGCTGTTCCCAGTGGAACAGGGAAGGTGAGAGAGAGGTAGAGATGGTACAGGGCTCTTTCTGGACCTCCATAAAAAAGTCAACAACAATTGGCCAAAAAAATCAGCCACTTTAATAAGATAGAATAAAAACAGAGGTAGAGATACTGCGTGAATCTTATGTCCGTTCAGATGCTGAAAACCCCATGTCCACACAGCATGAGACAGAGCCTGGATGGGTTTTCACACAGCATGCTGCACACATCCCAACCATGGAGATGCTTACTCTGGGGTCCAGAAAGGAGCAAAAACTGCTGTGTTAATACATTTAGATCTCCTGTTTAAAAAAAAAAAAAAACAAAAGGGTTTGGCCACCTGTCCTGGTTCAGCTAGGATAGGATTGTTTCCCCAGCAGTGGGGAGGGGGCTCTAGCCGGGTTATTCAATACCATGCTGACGTCAGGTTTGGCACGGCAGCGCAGGAACAGTTTCCTGTGGGCTTTTGTCCAGGGAAGCACGCGTGGCAGGCTGGCTGTGTCCCTTGCGGTATTTCTCTGTATATCTTTTGTCTTGTTTACTGTCATTACTGTTTATTGTTGTTGTTATTGGTATTGTTGTTGTTCAGATTGTTATTTGTTACACTGTTGTATTAAATTTTTCCTTATTTCAACCCCGGGGTTTGTGCCTCACTTCCAGCCCTACTCTGTCCGAGGGTGGGTGTGCAAGTTTTAATCGTTGCCGGGATCAGGGACCACGTGTCCGTTGCCCCCCCCCCACCCGCGCCGGTCGGGCTGGAAGTTAGACACAGACCCCGGCTAAAATAACAAGAAATTTAATACAACAGAGTGATAGAACAATCTGAACAACAGTATCAGTGGTAACAACAATAAACAGCAATAACAGTGAACAAGACAAACAATATACAGAGAAATACCGCTAGCTGGTCACGGAAAGCAAAATTCCCTCCCGAACCCGCCAAGGAGCAAGGAAAAGGGTTCTGCCCCCGGACCTGACGTCAGCATGGTATGAATAACCCGGCTGGAGATCCCTTCCCTCTCTCTCTCTGCTGGGGAAAACTTTACTCTATCCTGGCTGAACCAGGACAGTGGGGGAGGGACAACAGCAACGTGGTCTCTGGCACCAGCGGGGCCTAAACCACCACACCACCTTTTACTGCTTCTCCTTTAAAGTTTTCTAAAGAGTAGAAGTTGTGCCTATACTTGTTATACACTGTCTCTGCTCTCAATATTCCAGGTACATGAACCCTAGAAAAAGTGCTAGTAATGAAAGAAGAAGTGTTGAAAATCAGTCAGTTTAAAAAAAAAAAAAAAAAAAAGGTTAAAAAAACCCACAAAACCCTTGTAGTCAGTAGTAAACATAGGACTTTTTTAATGAGTGGCCCCTCTCCTCAAAAAGTGGTGTGAATGGGGAAATGCCCTTGTAAATGGTGTGACTCATACAAACATTGTTTATGAATACCAAGGTGAGTGTGCCTTCAGATATACCTCAAGAGACTTATATATGAGAAAACCAGCAAGCGAAGAAACAAATGCTTAAAAAAACAAAAAACAGTCCTACCAGACTCAATGTCTGCTTCACTTGGAGGAAAGACATAAATATTGTTTGCCACATAACACTGAAAAATGTGTGATGAATGTAGCAACTGTAAAACCTTCATTGTTCCTTCAGCTAAAACAAACAGAATGTATAATTAGTTGGCTGCTTCTGCCTAATCCTAAATCCCAAAAAGATTACATTGCATTTGAATCATCATCTACCTGTTTTTTTACAGGCATGTTTCATTTGTTCTAAGTCATCTTCATGTTTGCATTCACCAGACCTCTGGAAAGCAATAGAAGACAGTTAACGCTGCCCTCGCATGCTGCATTTAGATAGTTAAAGGGGCGCTTCCTGCTGTGCTTGTGTTTCATTGATTTAGATGTACCAGTGATTTCCAGATGTTTATAGTATTTTTGTCACAGCCTTCAACTTTGTTTGTACATTTGGTTTTATAGATGAATCTCAGTACTAATTTTATTTTGGGTTTGGTGGTTTGTTTTTTTTTTATTCCGGCTTGATCAGGCAGTTAATCCATTGTAATTTGTATCTTCTGAAGTAAAATTCACTTCCAGTTAACTGCAGTACACAAGATAAAATTGGTTTGGTTTTATATTTGCAAGGTAAAATTAAATATAAAGTCTTTTTGTGGGTGAACAGTAAATTAATTTATTTCTGTGTCAGAATAAGAGAAAGATTGCATTAGAGCTAGTACAACATGAAATCTTGTTTTAACTGGAAGGAGTCTAAAACAACAAAAAAAAATCATTTCAAGACATTGCTTGGGCTTTTATATAAAAAACCAAAATCTTCCATGAAAGTCCATTTTCCTCTTCTGCACCACCTTGTCCAAGTTTAACTGTTGCAGATATATTTTAATGAGTAGTCAGACTGCCTGAGAAAAGCCCAGGGTAATTCACTGGCCTTTCATAAACCTCATGCAAACAACATATGACCACAGCACCACCCTGATTGTTTTCACAAACACAGTGTCATGGAAGAGGAAGTTAGTTGAAGTCCTGTATCGAATGTCAAATATGCAGGTCAGAGCAATAGTTTTGAGTTTGGTCACAGTTGTTTGAAAAACTGAGTTAAATGCAGTAGTCCCACAGGTTGCACTCATTTCTACAGGTAGAAAATCTTGGATGGAGAGTATGAGGAAGTCCATCAAAGCCAGTGAAGTTCATATCTGTAGAACCGGTGTGAAATAAGCCTCATCTTGGTCAGGCCATGTGCCTTGTGCCATTCTGGAAAGCTCTTTGATTAAAGATGATTTCAGAGACTGTAGAGACAGTCTGTATGCAGAGATAATGTCTTTTATTAGACAAGTTGCTGTTGTTAGAAAAAAAAAGACAAAGTCTCTGGCTGTTGAAAGCTCCTCTGTTTTTTCCCAACTCATCCCAAACTAATCTCATTTTATTTAAGGGGAAAAAAATAAAAAGGGTTTACCCTATGAACTTTGCTTCCCTTGTATCCGTGGACCATAGTGGCTACACCACCACTGTTTTAAAATCAGCAGGATACGGTATTGCTACCCATTTCATTTCTTTCACTATTCTGAGTCATCTTTCCTGAGTTATACTACAGCTTGAGATGACAAAACTGAGTTTTAGAGGAACAAGAAAGATTCTCTGATTCCCACCTTGCTTCTTTCTTATGAAATAAGAATCTCCTACAATCAAGTATGATTGCTGGTCTCAGATTTGTATATTATCAAGTTGTATGAGCTTATTCAGGCCAACAAAAAGAGTTCTCTCTTGCTAGATAGAGCATTATTTGAGCTCATCTGTCCACTTGAGCACATTTATGTTTTGCATATGGTTCTAAGAGATACGTGCAGCTGGGTGGCATGGTTCTGAATTACTGGAATGATTCATGGCACTGGTTTCCGTGCAGTCACCTTTTCCTTCTTTAATAAATGAATACAGCCTCAACTCAGTAGAAATCCAGGTTTTCTTTGCACTGCAGCACAAGTATTGTTTGTTCTTTATAGCAAAGATCAAAGGATATATAATTTTTTTAAAATAGCAGCAGGAACCACAGATCATAACTCATTGAAATGACTTCCCCCCCTTTTTTAATCTTAGAACTGTAGTATTGTGGAGTATTTATTGTTTTATTGTGGAATATAGATGTCACTGACTGCAGTTATGTTGATTCAGTATGGCCTTTTGTATATGTTTTTCAAAACTACAAATGATTGTATTTAATTAAAACCCACACATTAGACCAGATGCTCCTTTAAATGGAAAAACTCATAGTATGGGCAAGGAAGCCTTCCCATGTTTTTGTAGTGATTTTTCCTCTCAGGAAAATACTTGAAATGAGAGGAGGTGGTATAAATACACAGGTGGTATTCTAAAAGCTAAGAGGTACCTAAAAAAGCTTGCTTTGGTTTTAGCAGCCTCCTTCCAGACTTCTGTAAAAATGTCGTCTTCCCCCATGGAGCAGGGTTTTACTGTGCCAAGGAAAAATCCTGACTGTTTTGCTGGCAGTGGCCTTGTCTTGGTGTCTGTTGAAGAAATAGGTGCAGGTAGTTAAAATATAATGTGATGGGAGATACACACTGGTCGTGAAATGCGGAATTCGGTGTTATATGGGAACAAAGTCAGCAGTCGGCTTCCATATTTCCTTGTCCTTTTTATCACTGTATCCTGCACTTGCTAGTTTCATTCTTGAGTAGAAGGATCTATGAACAAGGGAGCAGAACTAAGAATGAACTTTTCCCTATAGCTCAACTTGTCTTTTATCAGCCAGTGGAAGCTGGAGGACTGAGCTCTTGTTATCAAGCTCATGGGACTGCTCACCCATTGGTGACTGGAGGGTCTGGAAAGGTGCATGTTTTCCAGGCAGAGTCAGCACCCTGCAGTGCTGCTTTCTGCTCTAGCTGCTTCTGGTTATGCTCCATATTTGTCATCCCCATACGCTTACTACATCTGGCCATCTCTCTCCCCTTCACCATGCACATAAAGCACATGTTTTGCAAATCCCTGTGGGCCTTCTAATTCCTATGATACAGGTAAGGAAGGAAAAAATAAGACTCTCCTTTAATTACATTTAGGATAAATTTCCTACTTTGAATTAATTTTCCAAGTACTCTATTGTAAACTTTTTGCTCCTCCCATACTTTATTATTTCTCATCTGACCTCTTTATCTTCTGCCTTTTGTGCTAAAGAAGACATTTCTTATGTCCAAACCCACCCCCCACCCCCCGTATTTTGTTTTGAAAGTTGTGCTTAAGGAAGCAATAAGAAAAATGCTTTTCCTCCCCCAGGTTATTCCCATGCTTTAGTGCCAATAATACACTCCTACACTCTTGTTTTATGTGAAATTATCATGTTGGCATTGAGTCAAAGAAGATAGGAACTCTCAAAAAGGGGGGTAGGTGATAGAGAATGCAGTTTCTAAATAGTCTTCCCCTCGCCCCCAATTTGGAAGTGATACTAGCATGAGCATTGGAGGCTATGTCCAGGGCTAGAAACCAAGTCTGTTATTTAAATAATATTGAAAAATATGGAAAAAACTTGAGTTGATTTATCTTTTCTTTTGCTTGGAGTAGAAACCATATGTTTTCAGTGTGTTCTCTCGTACTTGCCAACTTCTGGAGCTGTAAAGGTGAACGTTTATGGTGATTACTTAGGACATTCAGTGTTTTAGTTTGGTTTCAAAAGAGACTTTTAAGCAGACCACATAAGAAATGTTAAAAAAGGTTTGGAGGAGGGACTTGTCCTTGAACACATGTAATAGATATGTACTCCTTTCCCCTTTGTTTCCACAAATAATAGGCAGGAGGAATGTGATACTGATAACATAGTTCAATTTTTTGTCTTGCGCTCCTGGCAGGAGAGCAGCAAGAACAAGAGTTCCACAATTCTGTCTGGGGGAGACTGAGGGTCTTCCCTTACAATTCCCATCTCTTTCATCTACCTCTTCAAAATCTTCCTCTTTCCCTTTTAGAGTTGAGGATAAGAGAGAAGAGGAGGAAGAAAGAAGTGGGCTGGACTCATTGGGGAAATGGAAAGAAAGAGCCTGAATACTAAGCCAAATTCTGCATCAGAAGATGGCTTTCAAAGTACTGAATGGCTTAAATTTAGCAAATTCTCTCTGGACTGAAACTCAGGGGTCTGCAAACTTACTTGTGTCCCCAGCACTGGTCTGTTTAGAGACTTGAGTGAATTTCTTGCCATTCGTGCACCTTTGCTTCCCATATTAACAGCCGGTATTTGTTGCTGTCTGTATCCATCTAAAAATGAAAGGAGGCCTTACTTTGTATCCACCCAGTTTTTGCAAGACACAAGAAGGAAGCAAATGTGAACTCAACTGCTCATCCTTGTTAACTTGGTCAGTTATTTCTACTAACATTAAAAAAATTAGGTAAAATCCATAGAATTGTTGGGATTTGAGAGTACCTATGGATCCAGGTGTACCCAGGGCATTGTGGATTCGTTTAAAATAATAGCAGTAAAACCATCCATAGTGGGGTTTTTGAATGAAAGTGGTTATTAGTGGTGTGGTGGTGCAATAGTCTCCTTCAAATCATATTTCTAAAAAAATAGCTATATTGGCATAGAGCTCAGACTACCTTTGGTTACCTAGTGCTGTTCTGCTGCCCAAGATGACACGAACCATCAGACCTGAGTCAGATTTACATGTTTTATAACTTAAGATCTTTCCCTGACTACAAAAAGTTACCATCCTAAGTTTTCTAACTTGGTTCAGCCATGTTCTTTATGAGTAGATACCAACATGCAGAATGCTGTAACGGTTTGATATATCAAATGCAAGGGACTGGAACAGTCGTATTATCATATTTTTTCTAAATAAAAAGGGTTGGTTGACTTGGTAAGAGAGGTTGTACTGGTACAGTCAGGCTTCTGACACTGCAGTTATGTTCAAAGAAATAAAGTGATTTTAATAAGACAGTCAAATCTCACCTCATTTTTATCATCTACTTTCAGGAATTACTTCAATAGTCACCAGTGCTGGACTGCTGTATAACAAGTCAAGGAACTGTTAAAGCTGTTTTTTCTTAACCTTCAGGCAAATGCAGTATAACTAATGCCTAGTACACTTGCATTTGCAGCTGCATGATACCATGATTTTCTCTGAGGTGAAGAATGCTATTGGGTTTTTATTTGCAACATCAACAGGGGCAGTTGGTTAATAGGTGAAATTTGTAAGTCTGTATAACATGCCTTTTTACTACTGTTGTCTTTTCATTGTTATTTTTGTTGTTTGTATAATGTGCGGCTGACAGTACAGACGGCAGGAACTCTCAATTAGCCTTGAGGTCAGGCATCTAGATTAAAAATCTTGACACATTCCTTTATCGTTTCACCCCAATCTTAAAAGGGCAGTTCATTTCTCATCTGTATTTAATACCTTGTTTCTTCTAGGGGACACATAAAGATAATCTTATTTTACAGCACTATCGAATTGGTTTTATGATGAGGACTGGTGCCGATGCTTCTCTAAGACCTATTTCTTTGGGGTGCAGAGAATCATTTTATTAAGCTGTGTGCCTGAAAATTATTTTTGTTGCTGTATTAAACCAGTGTTAACTAGCATTTCTACTGCTGTATGATGGACAAAGCTTCAAGCTGAGCAAATCTTAAAATGATAGATGTGGCTAATGGACAGCTGAAGGCCTGTGTTTTGTTTACAAAATAGGTGCGAAATAGTTTTTCTTAGATCTCCACTCTGGTATGTCTCAACCTGTTTGAGCCACCCTAGGTGGGCTTCTGCATCTATGCTTCTGCTTATGCACCTGTTGGGTAAAGTAGCTTTGGACTTCATTTAGGAAGTTAGTGGGGTTTTTTCCCCGTTACCACCATCCTCATAGCATAAGTAGGAGTATGATTTCTATGCTTATGACAATGTATTTTCATTATTTTTGGCAAACCTAGGACATAACAACACAGTGTGGTTTTTTTAAAAGATCTGAGAAAATATTCTTTCTTTAATTTAAAAATAGTTGCCATTTCTAAAATTTAATACTACAGTTTAAACAGAGTATTTCAACTGATAATCAAGTGAATTAATTCTGGGGTGAATGCAGATGGCACAGCAGATCTACTGTCATGGTTTGTCTATCCTTTGAAAGAAGAAATATTTTTAAAATACATCAGAAAGCAGCATGTATCTGTGAACATCACTGTACAACTTTGTATCTCTAGTTTGTTATTTCCACATTTACACATGGAGAAAGTGCAGCACAGGAATTTGAAATAACTTCTTGAAGGAGACAGTCCTGAAGAGGTTGTTCTGACACGTGAAAAACCCCAGCGTTCTGACACAGTGGGATTTAAAGGAACTACACTGAGGGAACGAGTCTGTTTTGTATGTAGGTATAGGTTCTTACTGCATCTTCCAGAGGGTTTTTTTTTTTTCTTTTATGCTATTGTTTGCAGTATAGTGTTAATGACTAACATACTACATTTTTTACCCATGTTCTCTCTCACTTGTCAGGAATTGGCACCTGTTTTTGTATTTTTTATAAAGGGTGAAAAGAATTAATATACTTTTGGGAAGTATGTAAATAAACACTGTTCCAAAATACTAATTTTATGAGAGTTACAGGAAGCATGTAAAATTCCATATATGGAATTGGCTTGCTATGATCTAAAGTCTAGAAGGACCATGATATTGCTAGTACCATTATTTGCATAAAATCATTATCATATTTTAAAAAAAAATGTTCAACTAATTTATTCTTCTTATATAAGGTCACCTAGACAGGTCTGTTGAATTTAATGGCTGTTTCATGATTAAGGGAGAGTAAGAAGTTCTTAATTGAGAAACAGATAAAAAGCAAGCTAATTAACTCCAAATACATTTCTTTAGCAGCATCCAAACAGCCATTTCTAGGATGAACTTGGGTTACTCATCTTTTGAGCTTTTAATCATATTTTTAGATTGCATTTTTACACCATCTGTACTACAAAAATGACTGTAATTTCTGTCACAGTTGGAAGTATCAGTTAATAAATGTTTTCTATTTTGATCTAGGGAGGTGTTTGAATTGAGGGGAAAATTATTCTTAAACTAATCAGCTTAATTTACAGTAGATGGAGGGGGAGAGCAGTGGGAATGGTTTACTCCCATCCCTACCTGGTTTTCTTCCAACTCTCACTTTACCCCTTTTTTATTTCAATACTGTCCCAAATGAAGCCTTTGCCCCAGCCCTCTGATCTTCTGTAAATTGCTGCATGTATTGGGAAACCACTAGCAGCAAACCCATGCTTTGTCACTCTATTTACAAGATAGTTAGCAGTTCGAATCATCTACTAGAGTTTAGGATCAAGCAGGATCACTGCCACTAATGCAGTAGCATTAGGCACTGATCTGTTGACTATTGCCTTTTACAGTCTATATTAATAACTCGTTGGGGTAGGGAATGAACATAATATAGTAAGTTGTGTTATCATTGGTTTTGGTGAGGAAAATCTTTTACTGTGCGAATGTATGGACTAGAATAAAACGTGCAGTCTACGTGCAAAGCATATACAATGTACAGAGAATTTTACGTGTGTATGTGTAATCAGTATTCTAGATATCATAACTAGCTAAGCATTCTTCAGGGTGTTCTAAAATTTAATTTAATTTCTATGACAGGTTATATGGATTACTAATGGGAAGGTAGTATTAAGATCACTTAAGCATAGTATTTTGTTATCCTAGTTTATTCATGTATAGAATGTTGCTAGCAAGCTTCAGTTTTCATTGTATAGATACCACTTTATGCTTTTGCATGTTCTCATTTTATTTACTTATATATATTTAGTATTTCTATTTTCTGCCCAGTTTAGTGGGAAGCTATGTGTTTCAGTATAATCTTATTCTGAAGAACTGAGACTTTTCATGTGATGTCCGAAATATTTTGTAGTGGAGACGGTGGAGTTTCTTTGATTAGTAAAAGGTCCACACTTCCACAAGACTTTTTCTGAGGGTTTTTTGCTTTGTCCAAGTTTCTAGCATGTTCATGGTTTACGACCAGGTTAGCTAGTGAATCCTGGCAATTACCCTGATCACTTGACAGACCCTTACTGATATTGGATAAAGCAGTGAATGTAGTGATGCTAAAATAGAAAATGAGATTGAAACAAAAGTAAAAATAAAAAGAAAAAAGGGAGAAGAGAGAGAAGAAACATTGAGAAGCTGTTTGCAATGGTAGATTTTAACTTCAAGGGGTTTTTTCACCTTGCTGGTCAAAGAACTCTTTCATGTAATAGTAATTATCTTCAAATATAGATAATTCTGAAAATTGTCAGAGTTATTACATTCTTAATATATATTTATGTTTATTTTACTCTTGCTTGAATGATAAACTGCTTTATTCTTTGGAGCAGAAGTGATAAGTTTTTATTAACGAAGGAAAATAGCCCGCGGTCATTTGCCAAAGCCTATTTTTCATGTTTATAAATAAAAGAATTCGGTGGCCATTAGGTAACTCAGCTACTGTGAAACCATTCAATCATATTTCACAATGATAATTTAAGTCATATGTGTTGCTCAGAACAGTATTTCTGGTTTCATTTCTTTTTCATCCTGCAGAACATTTAAGCATCATCTTAAACCTGTGCAAAATGGTATACGAAGCCCATTGTAAGGATTCTTGATAGGAGTCAGAATTTTAGGAAAATGTATTTTTTCATATTTGGATCTCTTGTGTACCACATGCATCGAGACCTGACTCTTAAATACTTCTGTTACATGACTACTAAGAGATGCCTTGCAGGTCACTGATAGTTCATAGGCACTACTTAGAAATGCTAGATTAAACTCAGAAGAAAGTAGAAGAGTTGTAGAATCTGTAACATGAATTTTAATGCCCTAAAAAATATTTATGCTTCTTCATCCTTTCTGAACTCTAGTGAAGATGAGGCCTTTAAGTAGCAGTGAGGCATGTAAATATCCTTGGGAATATATTCTTGAGTCCACGTTTTGTTGTTGCTGAACCTTGATGCTGACATTGGGATTTGATGAATAAAAGATACATAAATAAAATATACCGCATACTTATATCCATTTCCTATAACAGCTCTTCATTTTCAAGACTGCTTCTTGATTCTTCTAAGCAATCATATTGTTTACTGTTTTCTTTAGGTATGAAGTTGAGCTCCCTACCTCTGTCTGAAAAAGCAGTTGGTTCCAAGAATGCGATATCTGCTGTGGCTACATCTACAGCATTGATTTTCTTGTTGCTACTAAAATCACAGTTCTCAAGTGTCCATAAACAGATTTTAGCCATTAAAGTTGTTTTGCTTTAATGGCAATGGCATGTTTCATTTCCTCAGCTGTAAGCATGCTTGTATGGATCATTTCCTATTGTTCTGTAGTGAGATTGTGTCATGTCAAAGCATTGAGGTGGAATCTAGAGTATTTGCCAATGAATTTCCCGAATGGCCAGCATGGCTGCTGTGCTGCAAAAGTCTGCTGATTTAACAGCATTCATTTTAATCGCATAAATATGAGATAATGTTAATTAATGCTGTATTAATGGTGAGAAATCAAGTCTGCAAAAGAAGACATTTCATAAGTATAGATTTTGTTGCCATATTAAGGAGACTATATCTTCTAATATATATGATATAGTAAATCACATAAGCAACAATCTTGAGAGATTTGAAGAACAGGGGTAATTTTTCCTGTAATAGGTCTGTGTATGTACCTTATGAACATCAGAACTCCATAGAGAACAGTGACCACAGGAATATTTTTGCAGATTTACAGGCTGTAAGATACATGGGTCTATCATTCCAGTTATATCTCTGAAACTTCTCAGCGTTCTCAAATTATGATCTGGATTCTTTTAAGCTTCCTGATCTGTACAGTGCCAATTGGTGTAAAATGATGATTGTGCTAGGCATGCACGGAGGTAACTTTTGGTTCCTGAGCTAGTTACCATCCAGCAGGTGCACCATTCCCCAAACCTACATAAAAGTGAGTGGATTTTGCTAAGAAAAAATAAAGTGGGTTATACTGGCCAGTTAGTGCATTCAAGGGTGGTTCATAAATCTTGCATGTTTTCAGAGTGCCTTTCTGTGACACCAGATTTATGTCATTTTGAGAGATACAAGTTAATTTTTTTAAGACCGTATTTAGCAGTAAATCTGCAAAATAAGTACAATTAAGTTAAATATTTTTAGGAATACCATAATACTAAATTGGGATGTTAATCACAGGTTTACAGATCAGTCGCAGCGGTTACATACTTGTTAACTTCACCTTCCTGCAGATTTAAAAAAAAAACAAAACAAAACAAAAATCTCTGCATAAATTTATATTGAAGGAATGCAGTAACATTTGTTAGAAGTGCCACACTCTCCATCCTTCATAGTCCTAAAAAAATAAGAAAGCTGGGTCTCCATATCCTTACATCTCAGTTATTGATTTGTCAGTGACGCAATAAGCAAAGTGATGTCTTATCACCTTTTCTCCCCTCCATTTTGTATGTGGCAGTTTTAAAAATTATTTTTAAGTAGTGTTGAATGTCTTGTACAGTATGGGATTAATGGGCAAATTTGTAAATTTCACTGCTGATGGCTTGTTGGTTGGTTTGGCGTGGATTGGGGTTTTTTTTTCCAAACATGTTTCAGGCCAGTGCTTCTGTCACTTAAATAATGAGCATGTGACTGACAGGATACTATTTGGGAAGTGATGTGCAGTCTCAGAGTAATATGACATTTTATGAGAGCTTGACTGTTTTCATTACTTGGATTTATACTTTTATTTCCGTGTGCTGAGGAATAAGTGAGGAAGGCAGCTGTGGGAAATAGAAAAGCTGTCAGGGTGAAGTTGATAGGACAACCTTGAAATTACGCCATTGTGTCTAATAAGGCATTATGGCTGATATCTTTAAACCCTTTTAAGTACAAAAATCTGATAGAGCAGCTTGGAGCATTGTTTCAAGCTAAGTGATTTGGTAGGGTTTGTAATAGTTTCATCGGAGATATTCAGGAAAACTTGAAACAAAATTTTAAGAATCTTACTGCTAAATTGTACGTTCGGGTCATTTTTATTAATTCATCATTAGAGTTCTTTTATTACTAGAGACAGTGGGAGATAGAACTTCTAAGGGGTTTTGGACAGCAGCAATTTAATGGAAGATCTAGGTTTTAATGTAAATATTTTGAGGCAGTCCATTGCGCTTCTAATGCGCTTTAAGAATTGAAGCACCCATGTGCCTTTCAGTTGTTCCTGTCTCTGATTCCCCTCCCTGGTTCTGGAAGAGACCCTTCTGTGTGAAAACTTCAAAGGCTCAGATGCCAGAGGTTTGCAATCTTGGTTCCTCTGCTAAACTGACAGCTTGGTAGTTGGGCGCCATCCACTTATTGAGCAGTCTTCATAGTCTGTCAAGTGAAAACTAGGAATGATCATAAAATACATGATTTCTCACTGTAAATGCACTATCATCTTATGAGGAAATTTTCCTCCAGAGTCTAAAGCTGTCTATGAAGGCTTTGCTTGGCTGCAGTTGGTAAAACTCTATTGCCTCGGTTCAGTGAAAGCAGACAGGAGCAGTCCTTGGCACCTTTGGGCATCCCAACCAAAGGCCTCAGTTCAAACATGTATCCCAGTGCTTTATTACAGATGCTTGATAATTGCACCTCTGAAGCACTCAGTGCAAGTTTCAGGGTGGTTTTCTGACAGCTAGGGGAAAATTAGATTGTCATTAGGTAGCTACAACTCTGGAAGGCTTGTGTGATTTCAGCAAGGAGGTAAATGGTGATATAAATTAAATTAAACACATGCATAAGCAATTAAATCATAATAAGCAGTTCCCGGTGATTTATCTTACTGTGAAGGGGGAAAATGCACAACTGCATTGATGTAGCATTAAGGAGTTTTGGAAAGAAAAGCTATGCTTGTACAAGAAATAGAATGTTTGAGACAAGTGATTTTTTTTTTATTTATTTTTTTTTTTTTTTTAGAATTTATTATAACAGTACAAATTGAAGTGCTTTATTAGCAGCAAATATCTTCTGACTAGTAAGGCCTAGACTTAAAATAAACCTTACCATTGCAAGCAAGACTGATCAGCGACTATTAATCAGGTAGTAAGATAAATGTGATGTCCTTACTAACACAAAGATCATACAGATCTCTTCCAGTGCTTTCAAAATTGATTACATTTTTGGTGAAAGTATGCACAAGCAGACATTTTAGCAGAAAACAGTGGATTATACTTAATAAAAATTAAAAATAAAAAGCACAGCCTTGCGCTTAACAAAAAGTAATGTTTTCTGTACTTTTAATTTTAAAAACTATAGAGTGAAACAGAAATCTACTAACAGAAAATCAACTAAAAATACATTATTCTATGGTGAAAGCAAACTTTATTTGTTTACAATTTATGGAGAAAGACATCTTGTGAAGAAAGTTTTTTCCAACTTCCTTGTCCATCAGGGCAGACAATGAAGTAATTGGGTAGTGCTCTCTTCCTCCAGAATTTACAGTAGTAGAAAGGAGACCCCAAAAACTCTTGTGGCCAAGCTCAGATGAAACCTTTTCCCTTTCCAACAAGTATATAGGTTGGTGGAACAAGGTCTGCTAAAGCTTCCCTTGGCAGTTGCAGTAGGAAAATGACAAAGGTGAATCTTGTATGATAAATCAGTCTCAATTTGTAATTAGATGGTTCACATTATACTCACTTCCATCCATTCACCAGCCAATGTATCATCCAATTTTCTCAAAGCTGTAATCTGTAGCAGATTGGTCCTCTCCTCCATAGCACTGTTGAAGACAGTATTCTGGCAAAAGATACCAGATGCAGCAAGCAGGATAAGCAGACAAAAATTGTTTGTGTTATGGTGGCTGACAGTAGATCTAGCAGGGAACTGTGGGAGGATATTTTTGTTTGCTTTGCTATGGTTAACTCCCATCTTATCATACAGCTGTACCAAGTGCTTATAGTACAAAATTGGGTGAATACTCCCTCTGAGTGAAAATTAAATGAATTAAAAAGAAATTTTAATTGCTCACAAGCTGCTTTTATCATGGAGTTACAGCCATTCCAGATTTATTCAGAGATCAAAGAGCAGTGTAAACCTCTTAGCAAGATATATCTCCCATTCTCATCTAAGTCTATTGTGGGACACTTCAGGTGCCAGCATAGCTAATGTCTCACTGGATGTGAAAAAAAGCATCGTGATCTTAGGAAAAACCATTTGTGTGAAGCTGGCAGGTTAATCAAAGGAGAGCAACAAGTAATTACAATAACAGTAGTTACAAATCTAGTGAAATAGAAATGGTTAAAGTAATGGTCATTCCAGCTTGTGTGTAGTATTGATAGGGATCATAATTGGCCAAGCATTTGTATCCTGCATGTATGATGTGATGGCATTTCTCTGTTCAGACCCTTGTATATCACAAATAAATTTTGAATGTGGTATCTGATCACATCAAGGGATTTCTTGGGCTTTGGCGGACAGAACCCTGTAATTTCAGTCTAAATTGGAAGAGGAAAAAGTAGAACATATTGAAGTACTGATACTTAATTAGCAGACAAACATCTCACCTCTATAGTTGTCTATAGAGGAAAGACCTGATTGATAGCAGCTATTAACACTTCCATGACTTGAAGATGAGTGCTTGGAAAGCTTGTCTTTTTCCTAATGTGTCATTTGGTCCACTTTCACCCACATTATGCCTTGTTTATTATGTCTTCTAATAGAGTAACTCCCACAGCTCAGTTCTGTTTATTATCTGAGTATTTTTGCAACAGTGTTTCCCTGGAAGAGAAGAAACAAAAGAATGACTTTGGGAGAAAGAAGAAAACAAAATTATATAGATAGGGGTGTACAGAAAGCTCCTGGATCAGCAGAGCTTTTGGCAGAGAATGGATTAAAAGATTTCAACATGCAAAGGTAAAAGCAGATTACATGTGATCTCTGGTAAGGAGGAGTAACAGAAATAATATCCTAAAATGAAGGCCTGGGTATGGTACCAAGACAGCTTGTAGGAAAAAATACCAAATGCAAGGAACTTCTCATATGTACAATGAATTTGGCCAAGACAAACATTGCTTTTCTCTTTCTATTCCTCTTCCTCCATACATCTATATAAACATCATATATAAACACAAACACAGATTTCTTACAAAAAGTATGTCACCAATCTCTTATCATGCCTTGAATTAATTGCTCAGAAATACTCAGGTTGTGCAACTTTCTGGTCGCTTCTTATTAGAATTTTCTTCTTCAGGGCTGGACGATATTTTGATCTAACAAGCACATGGACATTGTAAAGGTTCCAAATGCCAGACTCTTTATGCAAGTAGTGTACAAGCCTAGACAAAGTAATAAATGGCTGCCTGCATTTCACAGCTTCATTTTCTTTACCACACTTCGGTGAAGAATCACACTGAACTCGGAGTTTCTTCTCCTGCTTATTCATTGTTCTTCCTTTCATGAAGTATGTCCTTATCTCGTCCAGTTTTACCCAGTTGCTTTGTATTTCATCCTGCAGTTTAGGCTAGACACCTTTGCCAAGAAAGTCTCTTGGGCCCCTTGAGGTATAGGATCCAGCTGTAGCATGTAGGCTTTTTTCTGCTTTTAAGTATAGTTCAATACCACAGACTTCCTCCTCTTCAGGCTAGCTTGGCTGGACAGCTTTTCCAACTTCTCACTGCTTCACCAAGCTTCTACTTGAATAGGTAGCCTTCAGCGTTTAGTGAGTCTCCATTTTATGCGTGATGTGTTAAAAAAAGCCCTGAGACAAGACCACATGCCTGACTCAGGTGTTCACTGATGCAGCAAGTTCATCTCCTCTGCTGGGTTCTGTACATTGTACAAAATCTTATTTCCTGAATCAGCAAGACCAAGTTCATTGCTGCCTGACAACTTTTAATTCTACTCCCTTGTACATTTGAATTATGATACTACCTTTTGATTACATGATCGCGTGCTATTGTATGTACTGCATAGGATGCACAGTACTCATTAAACAAGGAATTGGTCCATTAGTTTTTTATCATCTTAGTTCAGCATGTGGTCTCCTACCTATTTCTCATGAACATCAGCCAAATCTGCATTCACAGGTTTTTCACAGCTGCTTCTGAAGTAGTGGCAAAGCACTGCTCTAAAGCCAGGGATCCGGAAGAACAGGGAACTAATGACCAAAGCTTACAGAAATTACTTAGCTCGTGGCCTCAGAGCAGGAATACACTTTTATAGGTGTCCAGAGCCTGCGTTTTCAGATCTACTTGCATATGTATATGGAGTAGTATTTTATAAATTGAAAGATAATGTAAAGAACTTTAGTCCTGAATGAGTATTTTTAAAAAAGTGCATAAATGATATTACTTCCTTACAGAAATAAAAGTAAGTCACAATGGCATTTGTCAGGGTATTAGTCATTCAGAAAGGAGAAAACTGTCTGCTGAGTAGGCAGAATATGAGGTGATTGTTAGTCATCTGTTAAACCTCAGTAATATCTAAATAAGGTCTTTAATATCTACTGAATAAAAATCTTAATGACACTAAGCACCTTTTTCCTCTGCTGCTGCTGTATTTACTTAGGGAAGGTAAAGTTCAGCAGAAATTCCTAAATCACACTGTCATTTTAATTCAGTCCTGAAGTATTGTTCATGGTGTGGACTAGGTAACTTCTGAATATTTGATTTTTGTCTCCCCAGTATAACGAAGCAATGTTAGGTAGTCAAGCGGTCTCTATCAATGTTGTGTTTCTGGGGGAAGGTGTGTGAGGTGAGTACCGTGTGATTTAAGAAGTGAGGTAATAAAAGTGAATTTCCTTTAACTTCTTTGCGTCCAGATACTCTTTGTCTAAAACAATCATTAAAGAGGCTTTTGGTATTTTTTTAAGAATATTTACTTCTTAAGAAAGCTCTAAAATGTTTTTCAAGTCTTGGGTTTGAATGCACTGTATAAATCTTGCAGGTTGGCATTGGACTGTTGAAGTAGTAAGAGTATTTGATCTCTGAGAGGGTAATGTAGCCATGTTGATTATCTCATAATCCATTTTATATATATACTGCCTGAAGTATACGTGGAGGTTATACTTTGTTTATTTTCAGCTATTTAAAAAAACAGCGAGAGAGACCTTAAAAATAGTTAACCATTTTTCAAAATTACACTAAAACTTTTTATTTGCAAACAGTTACTGGGAGGGAGATACGGGATTGTGTATGCCCCATATAGAAAGGAGACCCTGTTCTTCTCCTTCGGGGACACGGCCTTAGCTAGAATATTCATCTTACGAGTAATTTCTCCATCCCTGGAAATTTTGAACTGAGCTGATGAAAGAAGTATCTCTAGAAAATTATTCTTCTTGTGTTGACAACATCTCAAGACATTCCCGACAAATGAAGTGCAAAATTTATTTTCAAATAATATTCTGCTCAGAGTGCTCTTAAATACTTTATTTTTCTTATGATACTTGCTTTGACCTTAAATCAAGTGCTGAAATTTGAAAATTCTGGCAAACTTCTTCAGCAACAAGCTTTTTGGAGAAGAACTGCAACTAGTAGTTGCAGGACATATTCATTATTGATACATTTTGGAAAACATATTGCCAGTGAATTTATGATACTGTGCTTGTGCTGTCAAGAAGTTCTAATGTTTATTGCCAACATATTTAGCAGTCAGAAAGCTAGGAGTCTGTCCATTCTGACACCGTTCGAGATGTAATTCTTGTGCGTTTTCATTTTATCAATTTCCCACTTTCAATCAAGATGTAGGCAAGTCTTTATCGGGCACGATTTCTAGTGAAAGCCAACATATTAATGATGATGTTCTGCAGACAGAGCTGTTTCTGGTGACTGTAATTCTAGGTGGTTGTAATGTGACAGAGAAATCTTAAATCACTGTATTTACCTGGTCTGGTGAAACTTCCTACAAGGATTTGATGTGTTCCAAGTTTGGCCATTTAGGCAACAACTAATGTCAGTTTTATTTCCCTGAATTCACTGAAGTGAATGTGGTCTGGCTCGTTTCTTGTCCTGAAATTCTTATGCGGTATGACAATATAGGTTAAATGTTTGGTATGTTTATTTAAAGGATAGCTGTCATTTTAGGTAGCGATAGCATTGGTTTGCACTGCATGTTTTTCATTTTCTATTAGAATATGTGAAGAACCTTTGAGATTAAACTCACAACGTGAAATAAGTCTTATTAAAATTAGAATGTTAAACCAGAAGGAAACTATCTTTAAAAGTCTGTATCACAAGATAAAATTCAAACATCAGTAAATATTTTAGATACCAACTGCTGCATACAAAGGGCAGTCTAGGTATTCAATAAGATGATCCTTGCCTCTTGGGTATTTATTTGCAGGAGTGTAGACAATGCTGTCAGATTTATAAAAAGCATTTTTTCACCTCTAAAACTACCTGTGATGCTCACTATGGTTTTAAGTATGCTGTAAATCTGGGGCTCACATTTTTTCTGTCATTGGGATCACAGAGGGACAGTTTACCTGCATGTTTACCCACAGCTTCCCTGCATGTGGAATATCATTAAATAACTACTTAGAAAGGAGGGACTGGACCCAACAGGCATGGGTTAACAAATTGTTATTTATGGAAAGTAATCCAGCAGCACGGTTGTCTTGTGAATTTGCCTATGTGCTAATAAAAGGAGCCAATTTCCAGAGCATTCGTGAGTGGAGATATGCTAAACTGACACAATGATGTATGCAGCTGGGGCTTTACACAGATTTAAAAATGTATACAGAAGTTAAGAAGCTACTTTTGTAAATCTGATTACTGGAATACAACAGAAAGAGAAGATGTTTTCATGTAAGTTTGCTAGTTTTTATTTGGTTTGAATTGTTTTGTTTTGTTTAGCAGTGGCAGTGCAACAATGTAACATAAAATGATTAAACATTGATTAGAAACATTGATCGTTCCAGGCTGCAGAGCATACAACATGCACATGAATCCTCTTAATTTTTTTTTTTTTTAAAAAAAAAAAAAAGGCAGGTGGATTATTTCTTATGCATTCACATAGAGGTTCCTTTTTCTTGGTTTTACACAACCACGCTCTATTCAATGAAGTAATTGCTGTCCCCTTATCTCACATCCCAAGCTGAGTTCAGCATCTGGAAAAGCTTAAGAACTCAATGCATCAAATTATCTTGCTCAAACTGTTGTTTATTGCAGGCCATTTTGTCCTGTCATCTCCATGACAGAATGTCAAAGCTTTTCTTTCTGTTGCCCTCAGCTTCCAGCATCTGCAGGGATCTGATATGCTACCTCTGCATTACACAGGGGGAAACCTTCAAACAGTCGTGATTAAGGCAGCAAGCCAGGCAACTGCAGGCATTGGTAACTTCTGGTACTGCATTGCAGTGGTGCTTCTGTTAGAGCTCAGATTTCACCCTTCTCAGTCAGCCATTTTGGTGGGTTTCCTAAACCTTCTGGATTTCCATGTGACGGGCTGTTCCTGCCCATCTTTTCTATTTTACTAAAATGTTCCAAAGTGTGATGGTATGAAACTTTATGGCTTTGCTAGGCGTGTACCAATATTATTTCCTCTCTCTCCACTTACAGGTTTACGTAGTGCTTTCCCCTAGATTACATAAACCTTTTTGCACGTGTTAACAAAGCTACAGAGAATCTTGGGGGGGGGGGGAATACTGTCATGGGATTCTCAATTCTAAAGTGCTCAGTTTTACTGTATTGCCCCATTCTACCTTTAACATTTTTTTCAGTGATATTAATTAGAATGTCTGTTCAGTCATCTAGTCTTCTACTTCAAGGTGAGACCCAGCAGTGGAAATCCAGAGTGTTGCAGTTTCTCTGTTGTTGTAGCTTTAACCTAATGAAAAATACTATGTGTCCGTGCATTAAAAAAAAAAAAATATATTTCTACAGAATTGATTTATATGCACATGTCCAGTTTTAGCAGTATAGCCCTCTCTGTGTATAGGTCTTCTGCTATAAAAATATCCTGAAATGTGAAGATGAAAACACCTTCAAGCATCTTCTATGATTATAGATCACTAAATCATCTTCAGACGTTCTGACTCTGACTCAGCCTCCCTCCACTGGCCATATGGGGAGCTTACATCCTGAATGTTGGCACTTCACAGCACTGCTTGTGCCTTCAGTAAGTGTTATATTGCTCTGCATCCCTGCCCAACAACTTGTCTGTGTGACATGCTGTCATATGTTGAGTCTCAGAAAGGCATTTAATGAGTGACTTGTTTATCTTCTCTAGACTTCAGTAATCTGTGGCTTGAGGGATTTACCAAGGTGTTCTTGGTTATGCGAATGGGACAGTGTGGCTGAATTTGAAGTTTCTGTATACCACTCAACAGATATGACGGTGTTGTATGTAGATAAGTATAAACAGAATTTGAATGGAACCAGAGCTTGTTAGCAAGCGTTTCAGATAATTTCTTTGCATAAAAATAACTATGAACTGATAATAATTAGTTTATTCTTCAGAATAGATTGATTTAGAAATACGCCATGTAGTTCTTACTAACATTGTTAAAGGGACTCATTCCTAAGAGTGATATCTGTAACACACCCTACTGTACTGTAGTTATCTACTTGGAGTAGTAACGTAAAATTACATTTGGAAGCTAAGTTGTAAAGAATAACCTTAAAATTTCTCTGACAGTATATAGTATAACTGTAGGGTCTGATTTGGAAAGATACTGAGCTTATGTGCTCACCACAGAGCTTAACAGAGTTTAACATTAGAGGTTCTCTTATGAAATCCTGAGTGGTTATTCCACTAGTGTAGTGGTTTCAGAGATGACAAAGATATGCTTCTGTCTTTCTTTGGCATTTGTACAATTTCTCAGACATCCTCAGTATGGAAAACGTGTTACAGAAATTAATTCAACAAATGTAATGTTTTGTTTATTAATTCTAAGGCTCCATAAAATTAAATAATTGGATGTAGAACACAAAGGAAGATGACATTCACGGTTAAATGTCTCTAAAAAATAGCTAGGTAAATTTGGCGTATACTAAGTTCTTTTTCTTTCTACATTCACTAAAATTAAACTTTTCCTATGGTGTGAAAATTTGGGGGCGGTATCAAATAACAGCAGACAGAAAGTATGAGTGATTAGCGTGTTACCTTTTGATATTCAGAAATATTTGATATTCTGAATAAGGATTTTATTGTTTGTATCTCTCTGAGTAGAGAATGCTGAGCTAGAAATTGTTTCCTGCCAAGGTTTCTATGGTAAGATTTGCTTTTGGTGCTTTTTATCTATTAAGGAACCTTAGCAAAGAAGCCAGTTCCAAAAGTTAGTCAGAACATAGCACACTAGCAACACAAAAAATACTTTCCAGCATATAAACCAAGCAAAAATAAACAATGTAATTCATGACATATCATGTGAAGAACACCAGGAGCTTAGGTGTCCTGTAGCATATGCTCTTCTCCTTGAACTGAAGGAATTCATATATGGAGTAGAAATTCCACCTAAAGTCCACTTTGTCACTGATTGTTGCCTGATGTGTGAACAGAGCAGCCAATGCATCAGGCGCTGTGTTTATGAACTACATGTGTTCTTGCAGATGTTCAGTTGCTACATCTGACTCATTATTTGTGTTTAAATTATTGCATGGAGAAGAAATATTCGGGGAGGGGGCAGGGGGAGAAGCCCACTAACACGTGTGTGCAGGTTTTTTGCAAAAATCCACTGTGTTGGAAGAGGGAACGGGTATTTCATCTATGCTGTTCAGTCTAAGGAATCAACTCTGTTCTTGTTTTAAGGTGACTGAATCTGCATAGCATGCAGGATGGGGAGTAGGGCTCTGGGTAATGTTCAGTAGACAAAAACCTGATGCACCTGTTTTCCTCTTTTGGGCTTTCTACAACATGGTGATCATTAAAGGATAATGTGCTTTTTCTGGCTTTTTTGTTTGATGTCTTAGTGGGGGTTTTTTTGCTCACAGGAGATTACATGCGGTATGTGAAGAGAGATTGGTCTTCCAGGACCATATCATAAATAAATGGAAATTATGAAGAATTATGCATTTGGAGTGGGATTTAGAGTGCATGTCTGTGTGTGCATGTCTGTACAAATGTGTAAGGCAGATCAAATTGAAGTTGTGGCTGATCCGTTGTACACACGCACACACACACACACACACACACACGTGTCAACTCAGAGAAAAAGGTAGCTGAAAACAAAAAGATTTTGCATTTGTAAAAATAGTTATGTATAAAACTGGCATTTTAAAAAGGCAATTCTGACACTACCTTCTATGTATCTTAATTAGATCGTGTAATATATCACCTAGAAGAATTTTTTTGGACTTCAGTAAATCTCTTAAGGACTTTGTTGTCAATGCATTTGTTGTCATCATATAGCGAAAGGTGCATTTAGAGGAAGAAAAAGTCTTAACTTAAGGGTTGGAGGAAATAATCTTTTCATTTAAAAGCAAAACCAAATATGAACCCCCTTTTTTGCTAGTTGAACACATGAATGCAAATGTCTACCTTGCCTACAAAGCTTCCAATAAGAGAGACAGGAATAATTTGTGCAGATTATTTTATGATTTTTTTTTTTTCTTGAAGTACTTTTGATGGTGGCTTGCTTCACTCTACGTTATCGGACTGCGTCAGGTCCCGTCAGTCATGCTTTTTGGTTAGTTAGGTTACAATCAAAATAGGTAGTAGGTGTTTTCTGTTGAATGATGAAGGGCAACCTAGTGATTATTAAGAAAAGTCTGTGGTATATTGAGCACTGCTGAAAGGTAGCATGATAAATAGCATCTGGCTGACAAGAGAAACCTCAAATTATTTTATGTGGTTTATGCCAGTATGTCAGTTTTCCACATACTGAGTGATAATTTAGAAAGGGAAAAGAGCAATTCACATATATACATAAACGTTGAATCTAATCCAGGATATCACGTTACTCTGCGCAGCCATGTGCTATGTATATAAACTATTAGTAGTAAGTAATTTCCATCAATATTATCTGTGAGGTATCCAGTTGCCTTGCAGACTCTAGCAAATTAAATTGTTGTGAGGATGACTGTATGTCTTTGTTGAAAGTATCTGTTTGTTTTAATTGATAAAGGCTACTCTAGCATTCTGGATATGCTCGGCATGGTTTTCTGATAAACAAATGCTGTTCATTTTAGTTGCGCTATTTCTGATATCTGAGCCTGAGGAGGTACATTCTTCACAGATCTTAATTCCTTGGGAGAATGACAGGGGTTCATCAAACTTTGATCTCCCAAGGTTTCAAGCAGTTTGAAACCCGCTGGGTTCTATTAAAGGCAGAGGGGTCAGATCAATCCAGCAAAATACATGTTGACTTGGAAGAGAGGTTATCAACTCTGGTTAGATTTTTAAGGTTAAAGATGAGGGTGAACTGTGACCATAAACTGACAGGGATATGTCTTCTTTAGACACAACATGAATTGAAATGTGCAGATCTGGATCAAGAAATATAAGAAGATTTATGTTGAGCTTGTTATAGCTAAGTGATCTTTGCATTCAGATAGTCTCCCTGAATTTATATATAGGCTTGATTATTAAGAAATGTAATTAAGAGAGAAATCAAGCACTTCTAAGTTGTTGTTGTTACCGTGTCCCTTTTTCTACTCCAAAGTGGTTTTTTTTTCCAGTGCCTTCAAAGTAAATAGATTTTTAGTACAATTTCAGCTGCATATCAGATATTCTATAAATGGTTTTGGTCATTGTAGCTTGAGCTTAAATAGACTAAAATGACTGATATTAAAAGATAGGAGAGAACATCTTTGTTTATCTTCGAAAGTCTCATTGGACACAGGTTTTGGGTAGTGAGACTCAAAATGGTACTGTATTTAGGGATGGCAAACTATTGCATGATTCTGTTAGATACATTCATCACAGAACAAATGCCCTTTGATCCAGAGGTTGCCTGTGCTTGGCACACCTCTGGAGTCAAAAGCTTGGGAGGCTGTATCTGGACTTTCTTTAATATTTAAGTTTTTTTTTTTCTCAGCCTATGTCTCAGCTTTTCCATTTGTAAAATGAGAAAAATGTCAACATAGTATTGATACTTGCTAGTGCTAAGGCCTTTTTAGATATTTGAATTGCAAGTAGGCAGAAGTTCCAAAGTATTCCTTTGTTTATTTGTTATCTGGGCTAGAGGACAGTTTGTGAATGCAGAGTTAGCAAGAATAGACACAGCCAATCCAAGAATGGCTGCAGTCTTTTGCCAAGTAAAGATTACTGTTAGCTACTCCCTAAAGTATACAAATATATATCTGGGGAATACAGCTAGATTGTCAGCTGGGACAGAATACTTTGTGTTCAAGGTGACTCTTGCGAATTTTTTTAGTAACGTTTCAGTGAATCTGAAGTTCAATTCTAGCTGCTAGAGAATTTGAACCTTTCATTGTCTGAGTGCTGACTAATGTCAGAAAGGAAGAGAATACTAAACTGGATCTTTCCTTTACCCCCAAAATCCAGAAAGTTGATTTTTGCAGCTGCAGATGAGCAAATTAGCATTAGAAACGCCAGAATACGTATTTCTTCCACTGCTTCTCATATTATAATCTGAGCATCTGAATGAATATATGATCTAAAAGTTGGAATAGTTTGGTTGATTGACATCTTACAAAGCTTCTGTCATCCAACAGTATATTCATAGAACATCAAAGAATATGAACCACTACTGCCCAAAAAATCTGTATGTGGAATGCTAACTCAAACTCAGAACAACCCTCATTTATTATTATGCCATGAAAGATATGGTTAAAAGAGAAGCATTAATATTAAGGGATTAGTCATTGCAGATGAACACATGCCACTGACTTCCTATCTCATTGGTGCATTATGCTTGCCAACCTTCCTCCTATATTTAAGGTGAAAAAGATACTGTTTACAATTTTTACATAAGAACATCAGGTTTTTAGCATTTTCTACTCCACATAAATTGTGAAGCTAAGCAAGAGAGGTCAAAATGTGTTGGGATTAAGCATCCATTTCCCACCAAAATGAACTTCTGAGAAATGTGCTTGGTGTATTTGATTATTTTTAATATAAACCTTTGAAGTCAAGTTAAGGGTGATAAAAATTAGTGCTACATAAAATAGTTTTGGCCAGTTTTCTTTTGGACAGAATTCCAAGGCCTTTTTCTGATCACTTGTACTTGAGGGATGCCAGACACCATACAGATAAGATAACAAACTGGTATTTTCTGCAAAATTCATTTCATTATTACACAAACCCAAATGGGGATGAAAACAATTTCATCTAGTGTTCTTTAAGTTTGATAAAGAAAAGTTACTTTTATTTTTTAAAAAATGAAACTAAAACAAGACAAGCAGACTGCTAATAAGATTCAAAGGTGCCGTGCAGCCTCATTACTTCTCATTATTCTTTTTCCCTTGTCTTTGTCAGTCTTGCGATCTCTCCTCTTTGCTTGTCATCTCCAGATTTCCAGTGTTAATTGTTCTTCTCAGAATTCCAAAATTTTTCTTTAATTTTTTATCTAGAAGGAAAAGCATTAGCTCTGGTCCCGTGACCACAAAGCAGAACATTGCTTAGTCGTGATTGTCCATTCTTCTGCGTGTTGTGTTCTTTTCAATACAGGCAAAATAAGCCCTAGAAAATTGTAGATATTTCTATTTTAGTGTAGGTTTAATGTAGCAAAACTTTCAAAAAGAGAGGTGGGGGAGTGAGGTAGTGTTAGTAGTTTTGGTTTTGAGAGTTAAGAAAATACAACTCTCTTTTTCCAGGGCCCTGAAGGAATGTTTAGGCTCAAGGGCTCAGTGCCATATTCATGATATAAATGCTATGCGTATTTATTCTGAAATAATGTAGGCCTGTGCTATTTTCCACTACTGTATCATGTTACAAATTCATGTCCAGTTCTGGTCTCCCAACAACCTTTTTTAGCATCGTTGCTTTCCAAGTTTCCCAGAGAGCATGTGTGTTTCAGATTACATTTTTCCAAATAGATTAGTTGACATTTTCAAAATCGGGATCTTGTTTTTCTCTACATAGTACAATTTGTTTTCTCTTACTAGTTTTTGCATATCCCCTCCATTTTAATTTCCTCCGTGAATTTCAGTACTATATTACTTAGTCCCTTTTCCAGATCATGTATGAATATATTAAATAAAGATGGATGTGTAACTGATAGCTAAAGTTTTCCATCTGATGCTTCCAACAAACCTGAGATATTGCAGCTTGTCTCTTATAAACAATTCTCCTTCCATTACAAGGACATGCCCATATTCCTGTCAATGATAATTCAAGGATAATTTACACAATATTGTATAAAGTGCTTTATCAACAAGTATTTATTATACTTATGACTTTTCTCTTACTCCCTAATTTGATAGCTGTTAAAAAAAAATAAAAAACAACAAAAAACCAAACCAAACGGGAAAACAAACACACCCACTATTCCCCTCTCTCCCACATCCCACTCCTTAGTCAAAAGAAAACAATTGGCCATTAAACTTTCTTTACTTAATTGAGCATGCTCACTTTTTTAAGACATGAGTTCTGATAATATGAATTCCACCAAATCCCTGTGGTTAGGGTTATCTGTTAAGTAGCCACTTGTGATAGTCAACTGCCATCTGAAGGTCTGCATTAGTGACAAGGGATAGAAAATTCCTTGAGGACTGCTGCACTGGGGTTTCAATGACCTTTGGATCTTCTTTAAGCTATTTTAAGAGAAAAGTTTGGTTTAGAGGAAACTCTTTGGTAGGAGCGGCTTACTTTTCTTTTGAAAACTGCTACCAAGATTTCTCTCTTCCAAGATGTTTTAGGATCTGGTAATTTTTTTAGGTGGATTATTAGGTAGAAACCAAGAAGTATTCATTTCCTAATATGCTAAACACTCCATGATTGTGACTAGATATTTAATTGTGAATTTTTTACATGTTGTGATCTTTCAAGTACTCCTTGCAGGGCACTTTTCTCTAGAAAGTCTCCATTATTCCTAGCAGTTCAGTCTTTTTATAATTTTTCTTACCTGTTTTTAGATGTCTAGCTGAGGAGGATTTCAGTGTCACCTGAGCACTGAGATGCTAACAAAACGTTTGGCTGCTTTTGATCCCTGTACTCTGGAGGCAGTATCTATTTCTAAGAAGCAATGGACACAAATGAATTTATCTTGCTGTCCTTTAAACAGAAGAGAATTTCCAAACAGATGTCTTCTAAATTCGTTCTTGCCACACATATGACTTTTCAGTAGAAAGGTTTTTTCAATTATTTTTTTTCCCAGCAATTATATATTCATTTTGAGTCTGCAGTGGAGGCTGGCCAGGGCAAGTACATTTATATTACATTATCTATAGAGACCATAATCTCTCTGTATGCTCAGTGGTCTCATTACTTTTGAACACGTGCTTCAAAAAGACTGCATTTTCTCATACTGGTCTGTTCTTGTATGCAACTCTGAAGGGTATCTGAAACAGCATGTATTCTATTTGCAATTTTACGAATTTCATTTTGTGTACCTAATTTATCCAGCAAGTTTCTTAACACTGCTACTAGGATATAGATAGCAAATACCAGACTGTAGCAAAGTCAGTGAGGGATGCCTTATCATCCGTCTCTCCAGGAAAATCCAGGGATAATTCATGAGTTCTGAACTGAGCCATTGGCCAATGACTCATTTTTGTTCTATTACTCTGGAGAGTCAAATTTACATCCCAAATGAGCACACCTACAGATTTTATTATCTTTAAAAATCTGTAGCAGGCTTGCTGACTACAGCTTAAGTCTCTTCATAGTGAATAGTTAGGCATAATCTTTTTAAATTACCAAAATTATTAATTACTTTGAAAGATTTCTTCTAGCAAAAGTAGATAGCTACTATGCCATATGACTGTACTTGCAATAATCAGCTCCCACAGGTCAATTAAATGCTTGAGGGTTTAGTCAGTAAGCAGACACCCATCACTGCTGCATGTACTTAGATGGAATGGAAGTTATTGCTTAATTATTCCATTTAAGACTGGATGGAAAAGGGGTCATTACGGGTTTAAAGCTTTACTTTTGATTTATATAGCTTGGAATTATACTTACAAAGACAAGAGCTTTTCTCTTTGCATAAATTAATTTAAAATCATAGACTTTTGAGTGCTCTTCAGAAAGTAAATGGGATTCTGATTAATTTTAGTTCTGCAATTGCAGGACTTAGTAATGAACAAAATTTAGACTGAAATCATGAGGAAGTTGAAGAGATCTTTTGAAATATGTGTGAAAATGTCAGATGGTTCTGCTGAACATGTGTTTCTTTCATATGATGCAACCAAATGTTTAGGTTTCCAGCCTATATAATAAATTCTGTGCAGTGCCTCCCTCAGCCTTCTGTGGCATGTGTTCAAGGTGTAAAATCCATTATTCTGAAAGCTTTAAGTTGTCAGTGGAATTCTAGGAAAGCAGGGAAATATGTGGTATTACATTTTGTAAAGAAGCAATCTGTCTACTTTCAAGTGTCACATTTTTGTGTCTGATTTATTGCCATTGCATCCATATGTACAGCTTATGTGCAGCTCCGGGACACTTGCACTGAGAAATCTTACGGTCTTCAAATCATATAATTGTATAGAATGTCCTTCTCTTTTTGAAGAGATTCCTTTTGAGTAAACTCATGATCATGAATATTTATTATGTAGTTGGAATGTCAGGTGTATGCAGTGTAAAATATTGACAGATATAACAGTCTTCCTACTCCAATCTTAGTATTTCCTAGTGAGAATTTTGCGCTCACTGTCCATTTTCCCTTGTGTATTATACACCTTCTTTACAAAAAATATGATCTTTAAAGACAGATCTTTCAGAAAGAAATTTTTAGGAATGTTGTGGACTTTTTCACCTGTATCATAAAATAAAAAATTATTTAAATCATGGTTCTTTACTATTTACTGAGATTCTCTTCAGAATATATTGAAGTTCTGAATAATGAGTATGTCTTTCTACTTTTCTTTTCAAATTGTTTATTTAAACTGATCATTTATTTTTAACTGCCTCAAGAAAATACACAAGAAATAGAAATCAGTTTCAAACAGTGAGATGAGTGAAAATAAGTAGGTGCTGTTTTGATCTTGATTCAGACTGGTTTTGTGAAAACATCGGCTATTGTCACTTGAGATATCATATCCCATCTTATCCTAAATGACAAAAAAAGTTATTGAAACTTAAACAGCTAATGTGAACTCAGTTTTACTGTGGTCTGCTATTTCAGTAACACACAGAAGAACAATAATACAATAATACTGTACAAGAATTTAATTTAACAGTGAACTCAGAGATGAACAGTGACTTTTAGTGGGGATCTTTTGAGTGCTCAGTTGAAGCAGTCAGAAATGCAATGCAGTGTCACTGTAACCAGGAACTGTTGAGGGGCACATAGTGTCACCTGGTCAACTACATACTTGTACTCTTCACGTTACACTCAGGACTGGCTTTGTTTGTCTGTAATTTACACTGCTGCTCTTATATATAAAACTGGACTGGATGGATGAGCTGCAGCAACATTTCAGAATGCTGTGCCAAAGGAGGAGACAGAGCAGTTTGTGAAAAGAGCAACCTGTGGAAGAAGAGCTAAAGTCAAGGGGACTAAGTGGAAGTTTGCAAAGATCAGAGACCTGTTATTTCTCTTTTAAAATATAATGCTATAGGATTAAAAACAAATTAAAGGGATTATGTGTTAAGGGGAAAAAAAAAAAAAAGCGCATCTCCATGATGCCTGACTGGATTCGGTTTGCTTAAATCAGACCACCCAACAACAGTGTTCTCCTGGAATAGTATCTTGTATACAAAGTATACATATTTACTGTTAACCTCTCACCGAGTTGAGATAACATTTCTGGACACATGCATGGTATATTGTAGCCCAGTTGTCAATATGAACACTTGAAGATATTTTCTCAAATCATATTTTTGTGGCCACCCGGTGAGCAGCCAACTCTTATCTGCAAAGCTAGTTTGAAGAGCAATGTCAGCTCTGTTGTAGATATTAGCTGACACCTTTAAACTAAATCTTTTACTTCACTGATCATCAAGTCTCTGTGTTAAACAAGCCAAAAAACAAGCAGATAAAGGAGAGATTTGAGATTACTGTAAAAACTGCAACGATAAAAGGATTTGCCAGTTCAGAGTCATCTGCTATTTGCCAAGGATTCAGTATAACCACAAGCTGATGTTTGCTTTACCATCTTTTTTCTTTATTTTCAACCAATGTCCTGTGCACCATTCCATGCATAGCAGAATAATAATTTTCTTTCTAATGCCCAAGGCAGCTGGTGTACCCTGAGTAAGAAGATTACATTCGCAATGGCAAGACAAGCATCTAAACACGTTAAATTAATCTCCCAGTCCTCCCATAATTGACGAACCTGGCTGTTGAAATTTTGCTGCCTGGTGGAGAATTTCAAAACCTTGGAAGGACTCAAGTCAGACTCTGATGGCCTCACAGTTATATCATTATCCTTCATGCAAGTCACAGTGTAAGAGAGGGCTCAGGTGGCAGGGACAGAAAAAATCCTTATTATTGTATCTGACAATCTCATGCACATTGGCCTCCTCCTAAGAAGACAGTTCAGCATTTGATAGTGAAACAGAAACTGTATTTTAAAACCTTTTCTTAGCTGTTTTCTTCCCACTTTACAAGTTGAATATTATTACTTCTACATGCAAAGGGGTAATTTTCCTAAAACAGACAAAAAGACAAAAGCATTGTATAAATAGAAGTCCTCCTGACATACATTCTTAAATAATTAGATCTTTGTGTTTCTGATCTACTTTGCTTTTTTTAATCTTTTGCCCCATTTTTTAAGCACTGTATTGTAGTGAAAAGATGAAGGCAACTATGGTCTGCATATATCCAAATGGCTTGTGTATTTTAAGTCTATCTGTAGGAATAGGAAGTGTATTGCTGCCCCAAACTGATTTTCCTTTTCCATGCTAAAACCTCAGCAAGGTGTTTATTTAGATGTTGTTGCTGATATGTAAATTTCTTACTCTGTGGACACCAGAGAACAAACAAAGCAAATTTATGAAACAAGTAGCCCAAGGACAGCTATGTGTTTTTTCCAGATGTCTTAGAGGATTAGACTGTATTCTGACAACTGTTTCTTTTCTATGCAGTTTTTTCAAAGAATCATTAAATTTTGAAGTGCTAAAATGCAGCAAAATTGTTAACAATTTAGAGTCAAAATAAATAGCTGTTTTCTACAGTTCCCTGACTTCATTATCTTTGTATTTTCTATGTGTACCATGAGATTTCTTTAGCTTCTTTAAGGATCTATATTCTAGAAAAAATATATGCTCCCTTCACATACATTGTTTGCCGTGTTTTTGATATTGCTGCTAAAAATATAGTAGTACTTATGAAGTTATAAATGAATGAAACAGTTAAAATTAATCAAGAACAGGTATATTGTAATGCTAAAATAAAAATATATCCATATTAGATGGACTAATATTTTTACTAGTGTAGAAACTAGCAAAATAATGAACACACAAACACAAGAAGAAAGGCTATAAAATGGAAAAGCACTCTGCTTGAATAACGGCTTGCCCCTATTTTACAGATGGGAAAACTGGGGCGCATAGAGAACTTAATTGATTTCCCTAGTGTCACCCTATAAATCATTGATGTGACAAGGCCTAAAGCTGATTCTCTCTGAGAGCTGTGCAACTAACTCTTTGCCTGACTCTCTTCAATAAACAGATTCTGAAAGCATGTTCTCTTCCATGCTGTAATTTATACTTGATGCATGAGAAGCCTGAAGTATGAACAGATAATGCTATTTGATCTGTATTTTGCAAAAAGCCCTTCCAGATACTCTGTTCTACTTTATCTGCTTCTTTCATAACAGATTCTGTGTTGCCGCCTTCTTTCCTTGTTCAGTCTCCTTTCTCTTTGTGTAAATGAAATGGCATAGCCTCTCTCGCAGGTTCTGCATTTATTTCATGCTCTCTTGAGTTTGGATCACATAACTCATCTCAGCCTCTCTAAGAGGCTAACCTCTTCTTCACTGAAGCTCAGTCATGAATAATTCCTAGAAAGTGAGGCATTACCTCTTCTTCAACCCTGGAGCAGAGGGAATATCAACTGTGAGCAATTATTACCAGTACCAACCATCTAAAAAGGCAAACCTGTGAGTTCTAAAGGCCCCTTCTTAGCAATGCACTCTTTATATGACAGAGAAATTACTATATGATTTACCAGGCCCCCTCACCTTCCCTGCCTGTGTATTAAGTCCTTGTTTGCTTTTAAACAGTCCTGTTTGGTAGTGCCATTTGTAACTACTGGACTTCAGCAGTCAGCATCAGGCTCCTGTTGTGTGAGGATTGCTAGCAGTCATGAGCCTTTATATCTCTTACCTTACTATCTGTCCTTGATAAAAGGAAACAGACCTGAGACAAACCTAGATTGAGTTCTTGGTTTATGAGCATTTTCTCTGCCTTTAGAAGGACCTTCAGGTCACTTGTGGCCTGTACTCTGGTTTATCTCACTGTATTGTAACTTAAAGGAATTTGGAAAAATGTTTGAAAAATTTATTAAATGGTCAGAATTTTTATGATAAAAGACTAAAAATGAATTTTTGAAGTGCTTCAAATACAAATGTGACAAGTTATCTCATAGTACCTGAAGATATTCTGTTCTTGATTAGATATAACAAATGAAAGGGCAGATATTTGCTTTATGAGAAGCACCCTTCAGAGATTAAGTGTAATGATATTCTCTAAAAATATAGGAAAAGCTCTCTACTGTCTCTACTGGTATTCAAGCATAAGGGAATATAGCAAAATCGACTGTGTAAAATGATGGGGGGTTTGGCACACATGTCTGTAAACTGTTTTAATCTATGATCTTGAAAAAGAAAAAAAAAACACTATTAAGGATATGCCCAGCTTTCATGTTGAATTAATGATGAAGCTGCTGATAGTCACAGTTAAAATGTTGATTTGAAGGTTGGGCGGAGTTCCTGTTTCTTCAGACAAAAATTGTTATTCCATGACTGACTTCTTTAGGCACAGAGACTCTTTTAATTTAATAATAGGTTTTGCACAAAGTATATAAAGAGTTGGGAGGTTTTATTATTTATACCCATCTAGAATTCTAAGGCTGTGCTGGAAATGTAGGCTTTCCCAGCCATAATCTGTTTTCATATTGACACTGCCTTTTTCTAACACTTGTGAGGGGCATGCTTATTAACGATACAGTGTTTGTGTACTATGCCTATGTAGTTTAAATAACAATGCAACAAACAGTAGAGTTAGGGAAAAAGATGACCCTGCCCTAATTGTATAAAATGGGTCAAAGTTGCAGAAAGTTATCCTGTAGCATGTGGTAGTAGGCAACATCTGCTGAGTTCAGGGGGTTGTTGTAATGGCTTCTAAAGCATGGCAAGGTTTCTTCTCGCCACCTCGCCACAGAAATCTTGTCTCCTGCTATGACAGCCTCTCAGTGTCGGCTCCCAGTCTGGCTCCCTGAAAAACATCTCAAATCAGCATAGCCTCCTTTCCTCTCCCATCAGATGAGGAACATCCCAGAGTGCTCCCCTGGGTGATAGAAATAGTGTGAAAATGCTTATGGTTTATCACACTGCTTCTGATGATACTGAAATCTGAGGCTGATCTTTGGTATTCAAAGCAGTAAATTTACGATATCCCTAACAACCTGGAAACATGTTGCTGTTTCATCTGAAGCTGGCAGTGTTACATGATTTGCTGAACTAACTGATGGTGGTGGTGAGGGTTGCCCTTTTAGTTCCTCAAAACTTGCACACAGCCTTTGTGTTGGCGAGTTCTGTTATTGTCATTCCGGATTCCAACCACTAATCAAATCACTAGCATGTGATATTTATAACTGAGATGTGCCCTAAAATCTTGACATTCAGCTCTGACAGTATCAACTTTGTCCAAGCATAAAAACGAAATTATGTATTTCATTTTTTTGTAATCTTTAGTGATGAATACAGAATCAAAAAAAAAAAAACAACAACAAAAAAGTAAGAAGTAATTAACATTAGCCAATTCTTTTGTTTCAAAATTCTTCTATTACAAACATTTAAATAAAATTTCCAGTAATTCTCAATTAAATTTGTGCAGTTTTCCATCACTGATCCCTGTCTTTACTGTAATCCTTGTCAAGTTTCTAGAGTTTGACAAACCTGAGCAACCCTGAGGTGTTTGTATCATTTTTACCATAGTAGCTAGGAAAGACAGAAGGACTAGTGCAAATACATGGAGAGTCAGATCGATGCAGGAGATAATGGCTAAAATTTTATGTTATCTAGAACTGATCAAAATAATTACTTTAGGTGAAGATAGGACATTTTTAATGTTAAAAAAAAAAAAAAGGACATTTTAATGTGGTAAAAAATATCACATCCTTCAGGACAAAGAAACAGTCCTAAAATTGTTTAGCCAGGAGCCACCTTATTTTCAGGCAGTAAGCTTCATTCCCATTTCTTTAGTATTCTATAATAAAACTCTAGACCCCATGCTGGCTTTCCTGGCAGTCTTTTTTGCTTGTGCAATATTATATATTCCATGCATCAGCCCAGACCTGTTCACCACTATAGCTGATGAACCCAGCTATAGCTATTATGTCAAGCAACTTTGTCTTCATAATTGCATAGAACAGTGTAAAATCTAAATATCATTTTCTCAGGCCTTACATACCTGTTTTGTGTGATCACCTTACAGAAACTAGTTTATGTTCTTCTTGCTGCTTCTGACATAGAGATAAAACACAAATGATTAGAGACTGATTCTGATCCAGAAATCCCTTTGGAGAATTCATAGTTAACTGTAAAGTGTAAGAGTGACTAAGATGACCCTAGGACTGGCTCATTTTGTGCCCCATCTCAATTGTTTAAACGTCAATTTAGGGTTAATTGCTGGGCATTTTGGCTTTGAAAACCAACTGCTTATTGTGTTGTGCCTTTACTGGTGTACAGTAGAAAGGTATAAAAGGGGAAAGAGGCATAGATTTTGAAAGTGGAAAACAGTAAGCTTCATTTTTTTAATGGGGACATCACTTTTTCTCCTCCATGCTTGGAGCATCACAGTGAATGAAACTAAAGCAGTGGTTTGTGCTTCCTTTTGCACGTATGAGGCATCTTCATAAAGTCCCTTCAGGAGCAGAGAAATTTTCACAAAAAATAAAAAGAACACTTGTCTCAAGCTGGCAGTCATAAAGTAAGATAAAATTACCTGTTGGGCATTTCAGTAAGATATAGGCAGAAGGAGGAAAGAAGCTAGCAGAAATTTTGCTGTTCTTGAGTTTTCAGTCTAAACTTGCTGAATAGTTTTTTGAGGAGTGGGAGTATTGTTTAGTTTTACTCAGCTTTTTCATTCCAGTCACGTATGGGAAAAATAGTACTCTGAAAGGAGGAAACGCGAAGAGGAAAAAGAGCAGGGTAGGAAAATTATATGTTGATGCTACTGACCTGCTGATACAGTCCAAGATTGAATGAAGGCAGTGGCAAAAAACAAATGTATGGAATTCTCTCACAAGCATTTCCACATAATTTTGGTTTATTCATATGTCTGGCTTTGAGAACATCAGAGAATACAGGATTCACAGTGGTTATGGGAATACAGCAGTGATTTCTGCCTAATGTACCCCATTTCTTTTAATGACCAGTGATTTGTTTCCTATGCCTCTGATTTTATATTGCATTTTGACTGTGACTAATTGCTGATTACTTAAAAAAGGGAATGACCGTAAATAGAAATTTAAATTATTTTTTTTTTTCTTTGGAAAACTGTTGTATTTACATTGCACATTCTGTCTGTATGTGCAGGTTTTTTTCACAGAGTCCTGGGAAGATCCTTTATTCTTAAGGCCCTGTTTCACAGCTGTCAACCTCCTTTGAGGATGGTCAGCAAAGACTGTAAACACAGCCACAGCCACTCCTTTACTGACTATTCAAGACTGTTGAGAAATGTGTAAAACTTCCTCTGAACGTCCATTTTCAATGTTTCTTCATGCTGAAGACACTTAAATCTATTGTATAATTGTTCCTCTTACCATACCCACACAGAGGGTTAAAAAGATCTGTCACACAGTTGCTGAAGAATCTTTTTTTTCTGTCATTCTTCTGTTAGCAAGACTTTGTACCATAAGAAGTTTCAGGCTAGCTAATGTATTGTTTAGTGTATGTATCAAACCATTGTATTGGTTTTATTGATAACATAGCTGATACACTTGGCTTGGATATCGAAACCTGCTAGGTAAGAACATAATAGTCTGATTAGTGATGGAATATATACAGAACTACAGCCAAAATACTGACATCGGTATTTTTTTTATTAAAAACTGTGGGTTTAGGTTTATAATATGGTTTTAACACCTGCATTAGAGATTATAGCATGTTTCTTCTTGATCCATCTCAATAATTAATTTCACTTGCCATTAAATTGTACAGCTTGTTTCACTTTTTGTCTTGTTAAGATTCAATTACAGCATAAGATGTTACTGCTTAGTTTGAAAGATTGTAGAAAAACCTAATGTCTTCCAGTTTTTAAGTATTTCTTATTATCTGGGCTAAGTAAGGACTTTTTTAAGAGGAGGTTGCACACAGTGGTATAGATGTTGACGAGAACTTACAAAATAGTGAGGCCTTTAATGTGACATATTTATTTCTGATGTCATTGCTAAAGGTAGTGTGCTGAGGTATACACAACAGCACATGACTGAGATTTCTGTGATAACTTTATGCATAGCTTTGAGAATTTAGTAGGTTATGAATATGTTAGGAAGACAGACATAGTTTTTTCTTTTTCTTCTAAAACACAAGTGATTTATCTTATGATTTTCTTGAACTGATCTCTGTTAACTTCCTTTAATGGATACTAAAGAATTGATCAGAATTATTAATTCTAGTATGCTAATGGAGAGGTGCTTATTTTGGTTACCTTTTTTATATACAAATAATTGGCATACTGTTTAAAAATAGTAAAACGCATCACAACTAGTATGACAACAGTGACTATTAAATTCTGAACAACATGAAATCACACTACATTTATTGCTCCTTAATGAATCATTCACTTTGGTCCCTCTGTAAGCCCTTGATGTTATTTGTCATTCAGCACTATGCCTCTAGAAGTGTCAGCAGTTCTAGGGTCTTAACTTGCCTTGGATTGAAGAAAACCCCTGAAGTGTGTAATTTTTTATCATATATTGTCTACCTTCAAAATAAAAGAAAATAATATCATTATCCTATCCTCATTAACATTATCAGCTTCTGAAGATTTTCAGATGCTTTTGTTAGTAGTCTGTGATTCATGTATGCAAAAGGAGTTTTATTATTCTTTTGAAAAGAAAGCTGATACATATTTATACCTTTTTTTTAACTCTTTCGGTTAGTGCCACCATTTTTTTATTCTAAGTTAATTAACTTGCAACAATGTTATGTATTTTGTGTGTTGTTAAATGTATTAATACAGCTTTTAGTGGATCTAGGGGAAGAGCTGAGTTTGGGGTTTGCATGCAGGGTTATTTTGGACCTTTGGTTTTTTCTGTCTTATCCCATCTGCTCTTTCTTTGTTCTCAGATCAGATGAAGAGAGAACATTGGCTTCAGTTGTAGGATGAGCAGAAAAATTATATTGATATTTTGGAGAGAAGCCCAAATTTTTAGAGCAGTTTTTGGTGTATTTGATTTAAAAATACCAGGATATAGATGTATTCTAAGAGCATCCGGTCTTACTGTGGGGATTCCAGTATCATGTCAGGGAAGACGGTATTGACTTGATTTGTATCAAACACACTTTGTTGTCTGTGTTCTTTCATCCTGTATTTTCACCTAGTCCCAACCTTTTCCTGCTTTATCCTGTCTATGAGGAAGCAACATTCAGTTCTGCCTGCGATTTACTGAAGTTACACTTATGTTAGAGCCTTTTATTATTACTGGCAATTCTCTCCAACAGCTGGTGATGCTGAATCTGTGCTGAACACAGCATTACATCCGTCTGTGCTACATCAGCACCCTTCTGACAGAGGCACTGGTGAACAGTTTTCTTTCTGTAGCGTAGACAAGACTTTAGTCTGAGAAAACAGATTGGTAATGCAAGTTCCTACAGTAATTTCTGGAGAAGTTATTTGATAGGGTATTTACCAAGATGATTTATAAATTCTCATATAACTGATACTTGTCTGGGCTTATGCAGCTGTTAAAAGAGATCACTGAAACAGGAATTGCATATTGTTGCCTTAGCAACCGCCACTTCATATTGTGCTTAAATCAGTTGGAAATATGCAGTGTATCTAAAGGAATTGCTTCCAACAAAAACAGCCAATCTTAAATAATTTTAAATAATTTCACAGAAGAAGCTGAAAGGATGGCCTTTCCTAACAAAGACCATGATATTTTTAAGCTTGGAAGCTTAAAAGTTAGTTTACCTTAGTTTACTACAGGCCTAGCTTGTTAAAAAAAGGCAAAATTTTTAAAGTTTAAAGAACCCAAATATTTGTTTACTCATGCCACCAAAATCCATGTGATTGCCAAATTGGCTGAAAGTTGCAAATATTTTTAAAAGATTCATCTAAACTCCATCTTCCATTCTAGAAGATCAGTGCTAATAGTATGGTTTCAAGTACTTCTGTTTTAAATGTCAAGTTTCCTTAAGGGCAGACTGTGGAATCATAGAATGGTTTGTGTTGGAAGGGACCTTAAAGATCACCTAGTTCCAACCCCCCTGCCATGGGCAGGGACACCTTCCACTAGACCAGGTTGCTCCAAGCCCTGACCAACCTGGCCTTGAACACTGTCAGGGAGGGGGCAGCCACAGCGTCTCTGGGCAACCTCTTCCAGTGTCTCACCACCCTCACAGGAAAGAATTTCTTCCTTATATCTAATCTAAATCTCCCCTCTCTGTTTAAAACCACTACCCCTCATCCTATCACTACACTCCTGGGTCCCTCCCCAGCTTTCCTGTAGCCCCCTTTAAATACTGGAAGGCCACTATAAGGTCTCCCCAGACCCTTCTCTTCTCTGGGCTGAACACCCCAACTCTCTCAGCCTGTCCTCACAGGAGAGGTGCTCCAGCCCCCTGATCATCTTTGTAGCCTCCTCTACAGGTCCATGTCCTTCTTATGCTGGGGGCCCCAGAGCTGGACACAGCACTGCAGGTGGGGTCTCATGAGAGCAGAGTAGAGGAGAATCCCCTCCCTCCACCTGCTGGCCACACTTCTTTTGATGCAGCCCAGGGTATGGTTGGCTTTCTGGGCTGTGAGCTCATATTGCTGGCTCATACTCATTTTTCCATCCACTACTACCCCCAAGGCCCTCTCTGCAGGGCCACTCTCAATCCACTCATCTCCCAGCCTGTATTTGTGTTTGGGATTCCCTTGGCCCATGTGGAGGACCTTGCACTTGGCCTTGTTGAACTTCATGAGGTTTGCATGGGCCCACCTCTCCAGCCTGTCCAGGTCCTTCTGGATGGCACAGCCCTTCCCTCCAGGGTGTTGACTGCACCCACAGAGCTTGGAGTCATCAGCAAACTTGCTGAGGGTGCACTCAATCCCACTGTCCAGGTCACTGAGAAACATGTTAAATAGCACTGGTCTAGTTGTTTTGTTTTGTTTGTGAACTATTATGAGTATTAAAGGAAGACCTTAAACATACTTTACCTACTTGGACTTTCCTTGTTCCTATTTTAAACTGATCTTTTCATTTAGACTTTTTCTGTAGATATTTGCCACAGTTGTATAGGGTTTGTTAGATGATCTGAAAACAGACGGGAGAGGCTTTAGCCAGTATTACATTAAGGCAGTTGCTTGTGTGCTCATGGTACATGATAATCTCAAATACCAGTTCTGCATAGAGTATTTTATATTGCTATAGCAACTTCCTCAGCTCTGCGATCACTACTCTGTGAGCTGTGTAACAATCAGAATTGGATCTTGCACATGTGGAAACAGAGTTTCAGAGAGCATGAGGAAACAGCCAAAGTCCCCTAGCAACATTGTGCTGGATCCAGAATAAAACCAGATTCTGCCACCTCATCCTTTTATTGCTTAAACACAGGTTTATAACAGAAAGATCCAAATAAGAGAGATTGCTTTAAGAGGCAATATGTATCTCCCATTTCAGAAAACTTGTTTTCCTTTTATAGTACTGTACACAGTTAATAAAATTTAGAAGGGTAATATGACAGCGTTGTCAACATTTTTATTACCCCTTTTCTAGGCAATGAAAAGGAGAGACAAGAAAAATGCAAACTTACAGAATTTAAAAGGAATCAGATATTTTGAGGACCAGTTGTCATTTTTAGGTCACTGCTCACATCTCTGAATGTAATTTTCATCTGAGCTGCATGGCAGGGTTTGTATGTGCTGGAAGAAGCTACATTTTCACAGCAGGAGACCAAATCAAAATGAAGCAGTCAGATGCAGGTGCACAGTAATAGAAAGGATCTATTTACCCTGAAGCTTGAGCAATGGGCCAAGAAAGCCGAAACAGTCTACTTCCATCTCTCGCCTCCTTCTCTCCCTACCTTTTTCCCTCCCCCCATGGCTGTGCCAACAAATTCAAAAGGGGACCAAAGAGAAGGTGTTCACTTGCTTTTAATGAGCTGCATTGCAATTGCCTGCTGCTGAAGGTCTGAGGCACTTTTTTGTTATGCTGATTGTGTACTATTAGAGCTGGCTGTCTTTAATTTATAACTAATCCTTCCTTCCTGCTTGCACAGCCTCAATCCAGCCTGGAAAATGGTTGAAAGAGTTTGTCCTGTGGGCTTCTATTGCCTGTGTCCATTCTGAATTCTTGAATCATGCTGTGGAAATAGCAGTATGTCTGAAGTATGTGTGCCTAAAACAGAAAAAAAGGCAGTTTGCTTAGATATTATTTTATAAATAACACATTTTATGTAATCCTTTTAAAATAAAATTCCTGCAGCTTTGTTTAATGATGAGCAGCTTAATAATTGTGATTTGACGAAGTCAGCTGTTTTGGATGACAGTGGAATGAGACATCTTGATGAATGTTGGCTGCTTTTCACTTGGGATTGTGGAGTTCTCTAGTTAAGAACGAAGTACTTTCCTACATGTGAAGACGACCACCCAATGCCGTTTCCAAGGCTGCAAAACACCTGGGGAATATAAGTAAGGGAAAAACACTGACTCATAGCAAGTGTGAAATGGTAAAATTTAGCCACATTGGACATAAGTACAAAACAGTCTGATACAGATAGTGGGTCCAGTAATATCCACTATTTTAAAAATAATTTATTTCTAATTCATACATTGCTCTAAGATCTATATAAGAGATTGGGAATTTTGTGTTCCATGCTAATTAGTGGCATTGTAGGACTGAGGTAGCATTGTCTAGGTTTGGGAGGAGAAAACAGGAATACATGAAATCCATGTGGTAAATTCTGCTGCCTACTCTTCACCACTGGAGTAGTCAAGTTCATTGTTTCTTCCCCCAGGTGTAAAATGGGCCAGACACCCGTTGTAAAGATTCATCTGATGCTTGTATGATGTAAAAGATACAGGACTCTAAATATTAATATCGCTCTGTTGCTGCATTTCTGTACAAGGGTTATGCACTAAGCATAACATAATAAAAAGGAGGCGCTTACCCATCTTGAAGTGGACAGCAGTGGTAGCATAAGCCCTAGTAAAAGTGGCAGCTGTCTATGCTGTATGCTAGAAAAGTATTTTTATCCTGGTATAAAAATTGTTTTGCTCAGGAGCTGCACTGTTTTCCAGTCTCCACATTTAAAACTGTAACAACTCTGTAGAAAACTCCATTTTTCTACAAATGGAGATGAAATGGAGAAAAGTCCATTTTTTGTCTCTAGTACTACCTTCAGAAAGGAAGATATGTATACACCCTAAATGTTGGAGAAGCAGTGATGAATAGCAGAAAAAAGCAGTACAAAGGAGAGTTTGGAAAGACATGTGTTCTGGTATCATCAAAATGTGACCCTGTCATAAGTTTCTACAAACTTTATCTTTTTTACAGGGAGGTTGTGGCACACCTAGACTCCTCTGTTAGGAGAAGACACCTACATTGTATAAATAGAAGGCTTAGAGAATACTTAGTTATCATTTTTGAGAAATTTGGCTTCTAATTACAGAAGGATCAATGTGATTCATAAAAAGTAGGTCCAGCAGTTGTTCCCAACTTAATAGGGAAGGACACACCGTCTGCATAATTATTAAAATTTATTTTAAATAATTAGACCACAATTGAAAAATCAGGAGAGCGCTACACCAAAATTGATGTAGGGTGAACACTTTCTAAATTACTTTTACTTAAACTTTGGTATATTTACTAAACATCAAAATATGCATGTTTACCAGAAATATTCTGTACATCAGAATAATCTGCTAAAACATACACACATAAATTCTGACAGCGTGTAATTTTTATTGCCTGCTTTATAATGTATTTAAATAACAAATAAAGGGCAGTAGCTTTTTGTGCAGCTTCCAAGACTTGTGCTGAGTATGCTCCACAATGTTTGGGGTCAGAATCCAAGCTAGCCTCCTTAAACATGAATGGATAGATGCTTTCAATTTCTTTATGAATTAAATTCAACCTGAAAGGAGACTTTGGCAAGTGTTTCTAAATCAATGGAGATGACTGTATATGTAGTGTACCTTCTTCTCTGGGAGAAGTATAGAAATACTGTAGTTAACTCATACTTTTTTTTAGCCAACCAGAGACTCTTAAAAAGAAAACTAGCAACATTCAGATAAAAGAACAATAAGGAAACAATGAGAAAGATCCTGTGCCTCACCTCTGACTGTAATAAGTAATGAATCAAACTGTAAGAATTATAGTTTTCATTTTAAAAAAAGATTAGGAGCATACATTATCTGAGTGTAATTACAGCAGGCCATTGTTGAAGTTGCGTAGCAATATTCTATCAAAGCATGTAAACAGGGCCCATCTTTTGCACCCATACTATTGTAGTATTTAAAAATCAGTCTTATGTTTTATGTGATTCAGTCAGTTTTGGTTTAAAAACAGACCTAATTTCACTGCAACCAAAAAGGATGTTTGACATTTCTTACCGTTCATTCATTTTAGAAAATGAGCCAGCTGGAAAAACTGCTTTTTATAGTATTTGGTAAAGGAAAAACAGAGTTATAGAATTATCATGTCAGAATTTTCTGTAGGATAAACGAAAATGAAATAGAAGTTCATAAATGATTTGATTACTAATTCTAAGTTTTACAGACTACCTGGCAACTGTTGCAGTGTGGGAAGTGATAGAACCAGCAGCACTTGTTGCATTATTTTCAGTAAAAAAGTTGCCAGGCAAGTTTTTTGCTATCATTCATTATTATTTTCATGCTATCCTCTGTAAAGAAAAAAAGATCCTGGGTCTACAGGAATCTTTGCAAACTGAGATGCCAGGGCTGAGTTTCCTCAGTTCGAGATGCTTTGTCAGAATTGTAGTTCCCTGAGAGCTAAAACTCATGCATACCTGTGAAAGCAGATGAAAGACTAGGAAATAAAATAAGATACTGAATTACTTCTGCTGGTACATGCCTGAAAAAAATCATCAAAGGTTATTATAATTATGACTGTTATTAGATATCGTGTCTGGTTTCTGCATATTTATATTCTTTCTGAGAGAGGTGAAACTTAGGCACTTAGAGATCCCAGGGGAATAATTGCAGAAATGATGACATATTCCACTTCTTGAACAAATTTCAATACCAAAGCTGCATTCTGCGTACTTACATTTCTTCTTAATTATACTTGGATGCAAGATAGATAGTCATTTTCTGTCTTACAAATGTGTGTAGCCAATTAGTCTTGTAGATCATGAATACCCAATGGCTTAACTCATTAAATGGAATTTTCCTTTTCTGTTGTTATGGCAAAAAAGTCTGCGAATAGCTGGATATCATCTTTCTCTGTGAGCTCAGCCTTGGCCAAGGTTACAAATCCTGTAACTTGAGCAAGTGAACAATTACTGGGTTTTCCTGTACTTACAATATGCCATTTTAGTATTCTGAGTGTGTGTGTGTGTGTGTGTGTATTGTAAATTGGTATAGGCTGTTCGGCTTCTCTGCGCTTCTGGTACTCAATTTTAATCCACAGTTATGATGCTATGTGATTAATTTAGTCTTCTTGATTTCCTTCCATTCCCAAGAAATTCTGAGCCCACAAGCTCTGTCTAGCCCTCTGAGAGACATGGACACCTGAGCTCTTTTTGCTCATGGAATCAAAGATGAGAAAAATTGGCAGTGTATCTCTGAAGAAACCACTGCTTATATCAAGTGGTCAAACACAGGTGTTCTTTTCTTCTTTGCTCTGATTTTTTTTAATTATTATTTTTTGCATATCATGCTTGCCATTCTGTCATCTGATAGTATGAAGACAACACATGTAGCTTAGAATACCTCACAGGCAGGATTCATAGGGATGATGAAGGCAGAATGTTATGACCAGAGACAACCAGGGAACCACAAGACAGTTGTGAAATGAATTACAGACCCCGTATTGCTTTGAGCCGGTTTTGCTAAGTTACAGTATTGGTAAATAACGACTGCAATGTGAGGACATGACCTGGTGATTGGCCATGAAGTTTTTCAGTGGTAGCATGTTTCCCCAAGGGTGTATGTTGCTTATCTAACGTTTTGTTCTCCTCTTGTTCCTGATATTCTGAGGCTTTGGTAATGTAGTACTACAGCAGATACGTCACTGTGATTTTTAAAAGCTATGGTCTCAAATATTATAGAAACAACAAAACCTCTCCATTCAAGGGAAATGTTCCCTGTAATCTTATTACTGGCTTAGTTATCTCCAGTGCCTCCTTGACATGTATTTGCAAAATTCCTCTGTGGATTTAATTGAATAACTGTTTTGATGAAAGAAAAAAACCCACCTTACTGTTTAGGGGAATGTTTAGAGGAGTAAACAGTTACACTGGATCTAGGTCACTAAAATCTGAGTATGTTGTATCTGTTGTTATTTGTAACTATAGGCTTCCCAGAGAAACATGAACGGAAGATTTAAATGTGCTATAAATAACTCTTAAACATATAACATAAAACATATAAACATATCTTAAACATATAACATAAAACATAAACATATAAACATAAAAATATACATATTTTTCTACTATTAGGATTCTGTTAGTGGGTCTGTAACTTGAGGCTTTTTCCTCTTCTGTTGTGTACCCCCCATGTGTGGGGTAGTAACTGGGGAATTAACTCTAACTGCATTTGTGGGGATGAGCTGGGCGCCCACTGTCTCCCCTGCTCTCCAGGGTTTACTTCAGGAATACTCCAGGTACATGCACAGGAAAGGGAAGGCAAGAGTTATTCCATGTTCTCTTTGGCAAGTGGAGGATTATAGATGTATCATGTGCGCGTGTGTGTATATATATATATGCATATATGTAGTATGTATATATACTGTAACGTAGATGTGATGTTCTTTTTTCTGCCATTGACTGTTAGAGAAAATCCTAATCTTACCTTTTACCGCTTGTACCTTAAAAAATCAAAACATTATTTTCTGACCTTATGATGGAGGCTTTAAAACTTGAAACTTCTACATAGCTACTGCCACTAGGATGTGGTGGAAGTCTTTTAGTGAGGGAAGAGGGCCTTGAATGTAGCTTTGCTCACAGATAGTAAAAGTTTAGAGTAAAATGTGAAAACTTTTTGATTCCTAAAATAGTAATAAAAGTGGTGAGTAAATTTAACTTGTAATTTGCAGAATGCATTTGTCAAATACTTTGGAAATAATCCAGGGCACATTTAAATGAAAAAAAATAGAGATGGGGTCAGACTAAAAATGTTAGCTAAATATCCTCCAAGATTTGCAGAAATTATTTTATAATCTTCATTATACAACTCAGTAATGAACAAAATCAGAAGGTCTTGTGTGGGGGATTTTGAACTTTGGGGAAAGTTAAATTTTGTTTCATATCTACTTAGCACCTAAATGCAACTGGTGTGTCTTGGGGTCTTCCATTTAACTGATTGTAAAACTGGTGCTTCCTTTAAACGGTGATAGTGCATTTGGAAGTTGGGAGGTATAATTGAAACACTGGGCTTTTTAGCTCAGTATTTATTTGGCCTTTAATATTGCTGTGTCTGTGAGTTGTTAAAAACTCTTCTTCACTGAGTCTGTAATATGCAGTGTTGATCCAGTGTCATAGAAATCAATGTGACCTCATGAGTACTGCCTAGTGAAATCACCAAGGTGCCCTATCACTGTAAATAGCAAGTGTGGCTTTAAGAAAAAAAAAAAAAAGGGCGGCAAATAGATGAGCTTGATGGCATCTAGAAGTTGTGCAGTTCCCTGTTTCCCTCAGGTGCCACTAACTGTTTTGTTTGTCATAGGGCTAGTGCAGGGGGGACAACACAGGACATGGTGTGGCCCTTTTTGTGAGTGAGAGTTTCATGCTGAAGAGGATTTTTTTCATTAGTTGGATGAAACTGTAACAGACTGTGCACATCTGACATTTTTGTTTCTTACTGTGCTAATAAGTAAAAATCAGTTCATACTTTTGAACTAGATTTTCATGTTAAGCCATTACAATACCACAGTTCTAGCCCTCAGTTCTGACTTCTAACCCTGTTAGTTTCATAGTTTGAACTAGGGCTTTCTCTGCCCAGCTTTCTTGCTGACACAGAATTTCCTCAGAGAATTTGATGATTTCTGCTACGAGTGTTTGTTTGTAATTGCAGCTCTCTTCTGAGTGTAATTTATTATTTTTGTATTCTGAGTCATCTTTTTTATCTTCCAGGTTGGTGAGAGGCAGAGAGTTCTGGTAACAGAAGAATCTTTTGATTCCAATTACTATGTTGCTCACAATCCTTTCTATGAGCAGGTACAGTTAAATAACCAACGTAACATCTTGTTTTATCTTTGGTTTCTGATAATCTCAGCAATACAGTGTGCCACAGTCTGAAAAACAAGTAAAGAAGTAAGAAGCATTTTCCAGGAAAGGTGTGACCATCAGGACTTGTTTGTGAGATATTTTGTTTCTGTGCTGTAAATCCAATTCACCTGAAATAAATTAAGAAATGCACAGTGTCTCTTTGAGCATACAGTGTGAGGAAGATGCATGCTATATATTCAAATAACATTATTTGAATTGTTTAAGAAGCTGTTAATTATTGCAGTATTTTTAAATTATATGTCTCCAAAGCATTGTTTTCTGAATAGCTGGATCTTGATAATTTCCATACATCTTTCAGAAAATCCTTTCAGACAATGCAATTTACAAAAACCAATAATTTCAAACAGTCGGAAGGGTGAGAAACTTCTTAGATTAACCCTTCAGGCCAATATGCTGTATTTCCTTCTATGTACTTTCTATAAATGAATTCTTCCACACAGAAACATTATCTTTAAGCTCGGAAGGAAGTACAGCATCTATTTCACAGAATTATTATTTTTGCTCAAAAGCAGATAATTTGCTGAAAACCAATAAAATTGGCTTTTCTGAATCATCGTGATTTCATTATGGTTTTGCTTGTTCTCCATTTTCTTACACTGAGCTGTTTACAGTTTGCTTTTGCTACCTTTATTTATTTTAAAATTTTAGGATTTGCTCTGATGTTTATCAAAAATCTGAGTGGAAGCTGGAGACGCTGATTTTTTTTGTGATATTTAGTAACTATGTCTTTCTTTGAAAGGTTCTTGTGCCAAAGGATCCTCTGTTAATGGGTAAGATGGTAGAAGTGAATATTTATGAAGCTGGGAAACATTTTATGAAGGGGAAACCAGTGTCAGATGCCAGAGTTTACACTGCATCCATCACCAGACCGTTAGGAAAAGGAGAAGTTTCTGGTTTAACGGAGGTGAGTAAAAGACATTTTCTGCTTTACTACACTGGTAAAACAGCAGCTGTTCAAGCATAATGATTCCATGCTATGTATCTGTTATCATTTTATACATCCCTTTTTATATATGCATGAAGCTTTAATCTTTCCTGACAGATTGAAATCTGAATTTAAAAGATATTTTTGCTGATGCCTATAGCTTTACTTTGCTGACTATAAAGGCAGTAATACACTTGTTTTTTGTTCCACTGTGGACTTACTAGAATTTAAGATTTAACACCAGTGATTATATAAGCCAATGTATTTGAGTACTAGTTTAGTGGAAGGATGAATCGATGTATTTTGCTTGATAAAGCTGGTTTTAAAAAAATGTGTGTTGATTACATGTCTGTTAAAATTGTATTCAGATATTCAAAATTAATTGATGGGTAGAGGTACAGAATACTTACAGTATATTTTGGGAAAAGGTCAACATCTAATTTAGTCATGTAAAGAAAATGAAACTCTTTTAAAAAGAGATCTGATCCTTATTTTACACCTCAGTAGATATGGCTGTTAGCCAAGTATTCTCATACATTTCGTGGAGCTCTAGTTGTAAAAACTGATGGAGTGTGAAATGAAAATGTGTATCACATTTCTAAGCATCATTTGATGTCCTTTCTCCAGCACTGTTGTTAGGATCTCCAAAAATATGTAGCAATAATTTAGCACATGGAAGGATAACTGGCAGCTTATCAGCCACCTTGCTGCTTTTACAGTAAATTTTGACAAGTATTAAAGCATATGCATCCTTTTTGAAGCTCTAAGTCATATTTAAAAGAAATAATCAATGCATACCTTAGGTGACTAGCATTAAGCTAAACTACCTTGCTGTCTTGAATGAGCCTGGCTATGGAAACATCAAGCAACAATAATGCACCTACTGTAATGTGTTTGGCAGATCATGAAACTTAAGCACAAACACATCACTAAATTCTCCTTTGAATGCTGTCTGTGTGTATGTGTATATTGGCCTGATAAGGGTCTGTAAGAGGGGAAAAAACAGCCAAAACCCTCAAATTGTCTGGTTGGACTATGTAGCTATTTAAACACAACTGATTTTTTCATCAGAATACATTTTTTTTTTTAATAATCTGATGGAACAGAACCAAGCCTGTCATTAAACTGAATATGTACTGCTAGAAGCTTGTAGCATGGGTACAAGCAGACAGACTGTTGACTGAAATTTTGTATGTTAAAAATGAGAGATGAAATTATTAAAATCAAGGATACTGATAGTTGCCATAAGAACTCATTGAGATGTATAGATCTGCCTCTGCTCTTTGAGTAGGTATGAACAAGTACTGAGAATGCCCAAGTAAATGGCTACAGCAAGCAAATGGTAAGGCAGATTGCTTTTCATGACATTTGTGCCTGCCAGTGCTCCTTCAAGGGAGTATCTTATTTATGTTTGGTCCATGGGATGTGTTAGGAACTTCAGCTTTATGGAAGAAACTAAATCTCAGTACTTTGGTAAATGGGACATCTTTTGTACGTGGAAGCTGCAGCTGAAAGCTTTTAATCATGCTTGGCCAATGTATAATATAGAGGACATGAACTGAAACTGTTAATGGGAAGTTCCTCCTGACAAATCATACGTAAGTGGCAGATCAGGAACTTTCTTTAGCTTCCCAGGAAGAAAAGTCAGCTTGCCACAAAAGTCACAAAAGTGGGGTTTTGACTGGGTGAAAGATGCTCTTTGTATTGTTTTGTATGGTTGGACTGCTGGGAAACGTTTCCTTCTAGGTGTGCTTGAGACATGTAATTCTAGCCTAAGGTGCTTATGAGCAAGACAAAAGGGGCAACATATGTCATATGACCCTTTATATAGCTTGTTATGTGCATAGATGGCAGGTTGGGGAAAGAAGAAGATGACAACACATAATGTATGTGTTCAGATACTCCCTCAAAAGTACCCAAAGATCTTGGGATCTTCAGCAGGATCCCAAGTGTCCACCAGGCTTTCAAAAGGGCAACATGCAGAACTAAAACCTTGGATAACTTTTTTTGTTAAGCAATCAAACTGTATAACGGAGAGAAGGGTTACCTAAAATATGTTATAAAAGCACCAAATTAAAACACAGGTGGCCCTTCCACTTTCTCCTTCCCACTGAATTAGGGCCTGCTTTACATTCCTAGGCTTGAAAGGATGGATAGCCAGCTGAGTCTTAAAATCAGGCACATCTCTTGCTCAGCGCAGATATCCTCTGGGCAGAAGCTTCTAGGCAGCAACCAACACCCTGTAGCCAGCATCTTGGCTGAAGTGCCCAAGAAGTTTCTAGTGGACCTCACCCTGTCACCTGTGTCTCACCCTGTCTCACCCTGTCAGTGGTATGACTTCCTCTCAACTCCTTTATATTTGCTGGTCCATGATGAGAGCTAGGTCAGAGAAGTACACAAATTTAGATGTAGATCGAGGTAATCTAGATCAAAAGAGTGTGATAATGGGCTGTACTGCAGTAAAACACTTAGATGCTTCAGTCAGTTCCCATTCAACAAAGCACTTGTCTCTTCCCTAATGACTCTGTGTATTGCTGGGGTTGCAGTGCACACCTTACAGTTCAGCATGTTGCACAAGTACTAAGATGAAGAGGGATAGATTGCTGAGACAGGGCTGTAACATAGTTGTAGACAGTCTGCAGCAGTTTAAAAGACACTATTTTTGGAGTGCATCCTAGGCATCACTTGCTATTATTAACAGTTTTTCATTAGCTTACATAGGACACAATAAAAGATGTTTCGAAACACATCACAGCTGTACTTCTCTCTAATGAGGAATGCTCACAGAAAGAGTGAAAGCTTTCAAAATTGTACCCTTTTTAAGGAAAGTAATCATATAGCTAAAAAATAAAGTTAGAGAAATTAAGACCACGTAATGTGAGAATGTCGAAGTCACAAACCCATCCAAAGCAAGAAGAAACTTTTATAAATGCTGTGATGAGGAATAGAATCATAGAATGGTTTTGGTTGGAAGGCACCTTACGGATCATCTAGTTCCAGGCCCCCTGTCATGGGCAGGGACACCTTCCACTAGACCAGGTTGCTCAAAGCCCTGTCCAACCTGGCCCTGAACACTGCCAGGGAGGGGGCAGCCACAGCTTCTCTGGGCAACCTGTTCCAGTGTCTCACCACCCTCACAGTAAAGAATTTCTTCCTTATATCTAATCTAAAAATACTCTCTCCTAATTTAGAACTATTACCCCTCATCCTATCACTACATTCCCTTACAGAGTCCCTCCCCATCTTTCCTGTAGCCCCCTTTAAGTACTAGAAGGACGCTATAACGTCTTCCCAGAGCCTTTTGCTCTCCAGGCTGAAAAATTCCAATTCTTTCAGCCTGTCCTCATAAAGAAGGTGCTCCAGCTTCCTCTGAACCCACTCCAATAAGTCCATGTCTTTCTTATGCTGGGGGCCCCAGAGCTGGACACAGCACTCCAGATGGGGTCTCACAAGAACACAGTAGAGGAGGAGAATCCCCTCCCTTGACCTGCTGGCCACACTTCATTTGATGCAGCCCAGGGTACACTTGGCTTTCTGATCTGCGAGCTCACATTGCTGGCTCATACTGTTTTCCATCCACTACTACCCCCAAGTCCTTCTCCTCAGGGCTGCTCTCAATCCACTCATTGTCCAGCCTATATTTGTGCTTGTGTTATACCCAATATATTGGCATCAAAATTTATCTGCAGTTGTGTGCCCCCTTTCTCATCTGCTCCATGTCCCTCAATAATTTTTCCTGACAAGTTCAGAGGGAGCACCACAAGTAACATGGTGTGTCTTTTTTTTTTTTTTTTTTTTTTTAACCCTTTTGACCCCATGACAGGTGACAAATTGGTCCAAAGAAATACAAGAAGCAGGTCACCAACTGGAATCGAGACATTTGACTGGAAAAGAGGGAATGTAAAATGTCACACAAAGGACAATTCACAGACTCCATAAAATATTCACACACTGTGAATATCTGTGCCAAATAAGGAAGAGACCAATATTGATAGAATTCATTCAGGATATTTCTAGCATATCTTTTTATCATGCTTTTTCAGTGTACAAGAAAGACACCTAATATGTATATCCGTTAATGTATTAATGATGTAGAATGTCTTAGCTGTTATTATATTCTCTAAGGAAAAAAATTGTGACTAAGTAGCTGGGCTTAGAATAAGGTCTTGACATTCAATAATGTTAGGCTCTGTGGCAAAAGTTGGGACAGGAAGGACAGAGGAGTGTGGCTCAAGTTAAAAAGCTGTCAGAGCAATCAGACGTACTGATTGTAGTGGACGTATTAAGTATTAAAATGAACAGGTGTTTACCAGGATTTATTTTTTTTTTACTTCAGCATAAATTTTTCATAAAAGCCTCTCAAAAGGAAACGATGTCTCCAAATTGCACAATTTTACAGGAGGGCTACTTTGGGGGACAAATACACTTGGGAATTCCAATTAACTCAGAAATTTGAATCTACTATCCATTTATTTGCATTCAAAATGTGCAGTTGCTGATTCAGTAATAGAAGAATGTTTATGAGATATATAGCAATGATATATAGGTGAAAACTAAGAAAAAAAATCATGGATGCATGCATAAAGGCATTTTTGGATTTGGTTCTCATGAATCCAACAGGATATATGTGGAGTGGGCATTAAAAGGTATTGATGGTAACGTTAAAAATGATCATTCAAATAGAACAAGCATATGAGTTACTGCAGTTACAAATAACTAAGTATTTCAAAGCTTTGATCAACCATTAGTTCTGAGTTTCACAAGAAAAAAACAAGATGTCAGTGCTGCAGATGTGATATCCTTTCGTTGAGGTAGGCTTGGAGTTGACAAAGCATTAAGGGTGTACTTTAGCATTTTGAGATTCAGTAAAGCAATTTAGCATGTCTGCTATGTTCTTAAGCACTCTGGTAAAGTAGTCTTTGGGATTTTGGAAGTGGATTTACAATGCACGCAGTACTGAGTACAGTGTCACTGGATAAAATTTTTGCAAAGTCAGCAATGTGTGTCATCTGTCTGTAATTTAATTTTAAATAACATGTTAATCTTTTTATTTTTATTAATTTTATTTGGCCATGTTTAGGAATCTTGTCAGTTTCTCAGCAGCATAAAGTAAAATACCTAAAAAATATATCCTGTTTACAGACGAATGTTTGCCCAAACCTAATCATTGAAAAAAAATAAGAATCTGCAAGAATATGATCTCTCGCTAGAAACAGAAATAAAGTATGTTATGCTTCTGTACTCCAAAAATAATTCTAGTTGTTTACATATGTTCTGTGACTAGAGTAAAAAAAAAATATTGCAAGATGAGAAATACATGAAGAGGAGACCAAAGGACTGAGGGATAAAAATAAAAGGCTGGCTACCTGCCAGAGTTGTAATACCTTGCCAGAATCAAAGCCCTGTAAATCTGAGGGCCTTAGGTGGGAAACATTAATCAGATAGAAAATTAAGGCAAGAAAAAAATAACTTTAACAGGCTATTTAATTATGTAGTCATGATTATTTTATGTTCATAATTCTTGTTTCTATAATGCATCTATGACTGACATTCTTTTCAAACAAATATAGGCACATCTTTCAGTTATCTGTTTTCCGTTGCTTTATGTGATAATATTCTCCATGTCTAACACTTCCCCTGAGAACAACTACTGCTGGCAGTCCCCATTTGCAATATCTCCTTTTGTGAGTCTGGGATCTTGGTGCACATCTCTGGCTCCCAGGCCATGGTAATATCTACAGTTGGACCGTTAAGCTACTAGCTATTCAAGTTGTTGGGATCTTCAGAGGAAATGAGAAGCAAGCCACTAATTTTCAGTTAGCAAGCAATTGCTTGGTCAGTCTGCTTGTTCCTTTTTTTCTTCCATCCTGCCTTCATTTTTTGCAGTAGGTTATTGTATCTTTGAACTTCTGGATACTACTGAAGAAGCTTTATGTTTCTGATTTCCCAGTTAGTCACAAGTATTTTGTAGTTATATTAGCAAAAGATGACCTCTAAACATTACCCAGCCTTCTTTCTAATGTTAGAAAACAGGAAAGATGCATATATCAAACACCACTTTATAGCCTGCCAGAAAGAGGAATCAACAAAGCATAGCTTAAAGGGAACTCTCTGATCTCAGGTAGAAAGTGTGCTTCACTTGCAGGCAAAACAAAATGGAGAAGGGGGAAGAAAGTATCTTCTGCTGGAACAGAAATGAAAGGAATCATGGCAGAATTGAGATCTCTGTATTGGAAATTTCCTTCAAGGACTTGGAAAGAAATGTGGAAGTTGTGCATGAAACTGAAGTAATTATTAAGCACAGTTTTTACATATGCAGGAGTTTCAAAGTGGTAGAAAACTTGGTTCCTGAACAGAAACTAGAGATCAGAGATTTAGGGAAAAAATAAATGAGGAAGCAGATTTTGGATCAAAAAATGGCATAGAGGTGTGAGGAGAGGAATCTTTCAAAAAATAACAGAAACAAAAACTGTAGAAAGTATCAGAAATACTTATGAAAGATCAGAATTTCCAAAGAAGAAAGACAAAGTAAAATAAAATACAACTTTTACCTCCCTTGGAAAGCTACTTTGCAAAGGGATCTTTGCATCACAATGTCCAAGAAGGGGCAATCTGAGAAATATGTGAGGGAAGTTTCTATTTAAGGTAAACATACCAACAAAAAAGGGAGCATTTTCTATGTAAAATACCTTTCAGGAAACTCATGAAAATACAGTGCCCTATTTGGTGCTTTTGTGTTCTGTGGTCTTGCATTCTTAGGAACATACCTTTTGTTGGCTTAGTTGTTCTCTCTCCCTCTTTCTCTGAAACAACTGATTGTAGTGCGAGGTATACAAATAATGCTTTTGCATGTATTAATCTATTTAATGTGTTACTTGTGTTCCCTGCTGATTGTAAATAAAGGTCATAAAAGATGGTATTAAATCCTCCTTAATTAATCTTTTTTTCTTATGTTTTCTTCAGTTACTTCGCTAAGGCCACTATAAAGTTAACATAAGAAAAGAGACATTTCCTTTCTAAGATTGGAGCTCCATGCCATTTATGGATATTTTTTTAAAGACCTTTAAAAGTCTAATTTTTCCTTGAAAAATATGACAAAAAATTGTAATGTGCTTTTCCTCAGATGCTGGTTTTCATGATCTACACATTATCTGCACACCATGTTGTCTTTGTTTATTTGGAGATTTTAGTTGATTTGAATTTTGCTTCTGCTTGAAGGTGCAATGTTTCTCGGCTTACGATCTGAAATTCTGAATGGATTCTTTCTGATAGGCAGAACAGAAATTTCTTGCTAGGTTTAGTTAATCATTGGATTGGCTCTCCTGAAGTGGTTGGGGAATTTCGGTCAATGCTGGTCTTTAGGAACATGCTCAGCAAGAATCTATGAGAAACAGTTGAGATGTAGGTCAGCTGCCCTGGGTCATGGTTATGTGCTAGGTGACCTCTTAAGCTTGTTTCCAGCCTTACCTTCTGTAATTCTGTGACCATTTTAATTTAGTCAACAATCATTTGATGACTAGCAAACTAGAATAGAAGGTAGTTCCTTGAGCCAGAACATTTCTCTGCACTGCATAGAGGGTTAAAATACACAGAGATGATATAAGGCAGCAAACCCAAGAGCCAGTGTAAGACCTCCTCCAAGTAGTTTTATCCTGAGGTCTTTAATTTAATGGGCATGTTGTCTTTCTGCCCATCCCTCTGGCAGGGCTGAATTTGAACTACAGTGATCAAAGCTCAGCTGAAACAACACATATTACATAGCTCCTTTTCAAACAAATGCTCTCTTAAGTCTATTTCAGGTGAAAAGATCTGAACTTTAGTTTATTTACTTTTCATTTCCTCAACAGACAGTGTTATTTGGCTGAATGTCACTGTCTAATCACTTTAAATTACATAATTATGTTAATCTCATGCAGTGCATGCAATAAAGGGAAATAGTAATGACTCGGATGATTCAACTGTAAGTTTCTGGAGAATAAGAGAAGGTTAAACAGAAATGTTCTACTCCTCCTGCCTCCAGAAGTAAAACTGCAAGTGCTAAAATAGTTCTGCCATTTTTTTGTATTATTTCTAGTATTCGACCTGCTGATGCTGCACTGCAGGATGAGTGGGAGGGTTCTGCTCTCCCTTGGCATAGGGACAAATTGGAAGTGTGTAGCCATGGTAATTTTAACTACTTGACACTCCCTGTAATATTAATATTAAAAAAAAAAAAAAAGGAGTTCCTTTTAAAATATTTTTTTCTTTTCAATCAGAGCTTTAACAGACTCTTTGGAAAGAATCAAAAGGCATTTGGTTTTTGTAGTGCTCTTACTAAATGTAGCAAGTTACAAATTCACTAAGTTTTAATTGACTTCCAGGGAAAAAAAAAAAACGCAGCAGCTACAACTTTTCTCATTTTTTCTGTTGTTTTGGAGGTCATCTGTTTCCAACTCATTGTGCCAGCAAAAGTTATTATAGGTTTGACTTTTATACCTCTCCAGTAGAGTTTAATGCAAAGGTAGGTGGAGGATATTCAGCCCAAGTATACACTGTATCTTTCCTTGTAGTATTTAGTCACCCCTTTTCTTTTTATTATTACTCTTAAAAACCTCACATAGACAGTATAGCTCTCTCCATTCCTTCCCTTTCTCTCTGTTCCCTGCAAGCAAACAGAGTCAGAGGCATGAAATACTCATGTCTTGGATGGATGATTTTTCTACCTGTTCTTCATATATCAAAGCTGTAGTTGTAGTAGTCTTTCTACATGAATACTTAAATGGTACAGGATGAAAAAGCACGTGGAGCTCACGAGAGGAAATAGAGGTTTAAAAGGGTGATACAGCATTCCCCATCACCAAATGAAAGGTCAGTAGGAGATTTGATTTTATGCATACAAGGTATTGGAATGTTGAACTTCTGCCTCTCAGAAATATATTTGTTGCAAAAAACCATTGAAGTAAAGAGGGTTCATTAGCTTTGAGATATTTTTGAAGGCAAATAAAAACTGCGGTCATGAGATTAAACTATTTTTTTTACTTAAAACTGTTTAAAAATTGTATCTCATTCCAAAGAAATCAGCAAACCACACTAAAGGCAAATTAGGTTGTTCTGTATCCTTTAATATTGTTGCATTTTCAAAAATTTTTATTAGATTCTCAGTAGATTCATGGTTTTGTAATAGTCAAAAAATCATCCTTTTCTTGATGATTCTCTTTATGATAATGAGAATTTACTAGATATATATAAATTTTGCAAATAACATTTTTTATCCTGACAAATGTATTAAAAGTGTTGAACTGATCCAGCAATATTAGGATTAATTATGAGTCATAGCAGAATACCAAAATCCATTCATAATCATAGTTTCCCACCCAGACTTTGCTAATATTTGGATATAGTGATTTGTGTTTGTGTTTTTAATATACTTGACAGTAACGTTAGACTAGAGATTTTTTTGTCATGTCAAAGGTAATAAGATAAAGGGGGGAAGTCATTCCAGTACGAGAAAAACCCAAATCTTTTAAGCTTTTATCATTATTAAACTATATTTTATGTATGGAGATACCTGCATATAAAGGTTCAAATGCAAATTTACAGTGGCTGTATCTTTAACTGAAATTAAATTACAGCTGAGTAATAAGAATGAGGTTCTATTTGGTGGCTATATTGGAGAAAACTTATCTTAAAATACCCAAATGCTATACTTCAATGAAGTGGTTGTGAAATTCCAAGCCTTATATTTAGTCCACCAAGGATATATTCCTAACTACAGTTGAACATCCGAAGAACTTACTGTGAACCTGTTGAATATATTAGAATGACTGTATACTTAAAGACAGTCCACAGACATTTGTTAGTATCTAAGTAAGCTTAGTAAACTAGTGCTTCTTCAAAGGGTTCATACAGTAGCTTTGTGTTTATACAGGCTGTATCCCATATCATGTTTAACATTCACTCTAAATCCTTTGTCATGTAATCAGATCAAAGTCTTGATCATGCCATTGGCCAATAAAGCATGTTGTTGCAGATTTACTGGCCCAAAAAACAGAAATAAACTCTTGCCTCCTACTACAATCTCTCCTTCAGTCTAAGATTATTTTTTTAAGGCGTCTTCTCAAACTGTAAGAGGAATAATCACTTTAAAAGTTTGCGTTCTACCTCCTAGAAACTTGGCTTGTTTCCTGTTACATTGAAGGTTTTCATGAGACCTGACTCTTAAATTTATTTAACTTTAGGTTCAGTTCTTACTTGTAACAAGTTCCAAAGCAAGCTGTTCCTGTGGGCTTCATCAAAAACCATTAAGTAAAAGAAACATGTAGAAAAGTAACTCATTATTTAAGCACTTCATTAAAGCTGTTTAAAGACAACTTTACCTGTGGTTAGTGTACAGTACACCAATCTCGATAACCTTCTTCTGACTACTTCCCATTCTGTATTTAAATGACTTGAAGGATTCCCCCACCTCTAATTTTATTATTTCAGATGTTAGAACCCTTCTTAAAGGTGCAGAAAGATTTTCTGCTGACTCATTCCAGTGCCAGGCTAAGTCACTCATACTAGCTAAAATCCAGAAACTATGACTGTATTTTGTGTAATTGTCTGATCCAGCATTGGGAAGGAGGAATATTACACTGACAGATTTAGTCAGTACAGCATGAGAGATTGTGGTGGTGGTGTGGTATGGTTACTGTAGATGGGCCAAATCCCATAATACTTTCCCACTAAAGTAAAATTAGCACTCCATGTGTTTGCATGGACGTTTAGGTATTATGCTTTTCTTTTTCATCAGCAGAGGCTCCAATGCTTGTTCATCACTTTCACTGGGAGTTTGCTCTAAGCAGATTTGCAGGTGTGCATCAGAAACAGTTCATCTTTTGAGGTTCCAAAAGAGTCAGAGGGCTTCAAGCCCAGTTTTTCTGTGTTTGAAACTCAAGCCCATGGGATGTTAAAATTTCAGCATATTTACTTTTAATTTCTTTTACTGGAGTCAGAACCACAACCCAGGTTTGGTGAAATAATAAAATTATGATCATGGGATAACTAGGACATATTTCTTCCATTCTAGATACTGTAAAAACCTGAGACTTCGGAATTATGGTGAGGAAGATATATGAATGCTTCAGCTTTTAATTGTTGAGGTCACAAGCACTGGCATGAAGTAATTTTTAATTAGGATACACTGGTGTGAAATCAAAACCAACATTGAACTACATGGCAGTCTAAGCAATCAAGGTGTACAAGAAATAATACAGATTGTTGTCATGTATTCTTTATTGTAGAGAAAGGCTGACAAATTGCTTGTAAAGTAAAACAGAAATTCAAAAAATTTTCAGTGATAAACATTTCTTAAAAAGAAATGTGCATTTTCAGTTGTTCTTGGTGATGACAATCACACAGAATAATAAGGCCTGAAGGCAGACCATGTTTGACCTACATAGCTCATCATTCCATAAGAAACAAATGCTGTACTGAATGTTGATGTTGCAGTGCTATCAATGTCTTCTTTATGATGCTTTTCATTTTGCCTTTTTACCTGGCCTTACCATTAGAAACACTGTTTTGTGGGACTTGGCCAGTAAGTAAGCCATCTCCACAGATGCATGAGCATGTTGTCATTACACTAGTGCAGAAGTGGCCAGCCTCTAGCGTGGGACAACCTGCAGCCACCAGAAGAGTGCACCTCAGAGGTACTATCCAATACCAACTTCTCCAACAGCTAACAGAGTAGCATCATATGTGTCAGAGCATATATGATTTGTGGAGGAGAGCTAGTAGCTATTAATCACATGAATAATTTATGTCCGGGTGTGTGATTGGCAAAGCAAGGCATGGTAGTGTAAGGCTCGTAGTAGACTCATGTGGCCTCTCAAAAAGGGTTGACCACGCATGTACATACATGAGACAGATGTGTGATTGATAAATAGTGAAAGGAATGAAACCTGACTGGCTGGAGAGCCAAATGTCAGATGCAAAATAAAAAGAAAAAGCCCCGTGGAAATTAACATTCTTTTTCTTCAGCCTCAGTATATAACCATGGGGTCCTTGAAACAATATTATATGAGAAAGCTATTCACTAAATGTGTTCGCTTTCAAATTGATGGATTCTTCTTCATATCTATATATGTACATACTGTGGCAGAACTTGAATACTCCATTTTGGACTGGGGTGGCTTAGAAATTTTTGTAAAAATACTTCTAATGGAACAAAGATATGTAGGCAGTACATTTAAGTTCCTTTTGACAAAACATCACATAGCTACAAAAACTACCTATGTGTAATATCAACCAGATGGATTTCTGGTCCTTGAGAAAGGGTCTTGTTATCAGGACTAGAGGATTTTTTTTAAATCTTGTCCTTGTTTTGACATGACTTCATATGTGGTTGTAAGTCATTTCAGTCAGTCTGACTGTGCTTTATCGTATCCATATGGAATCTATTTTGCAATTCTCACATACAAAATCTCTGATAAATGCAGGTAACATAATTATCATACAAAAAGGATGGCTGTGAATACCCATTTCTCACACAGACAGTTTTTTCTAAATACAAGAACTTTAATTTGGTAAAATAATGGAAGGAGTGCTTAGAATGACAGGAATTCTTTTCCTCTTTCAGCTATTCAAAATGTGTCTCTATCCAAAGAAACATTAGTTCATTTATTTTTTTTTTTTCGGTAAGGAGCGCTTAAGATTCTGTAGCATAATCAGATTTTGTCACAGAACCACAGGGGAAAGCCAGATGTGTAGGTTTTAATAGGTGGAAAGGAATGAATTAGAGTTATACTTGGAAGAGTATCTTGTGTGATAAAAAAAACCTGTTGTAATGCTGTTAAGCTTTAGTATGAAGTATTTTAAAATCCAAACCCATCAATTTGTTAAAGACTAGATTAAGCCCTACAGTTACCATGCTGTGGGCTTGTGTTTCTCATACCTGTAGACACCTTGTATATGTTTACTGTTTTCAGTTTGTCTTCTATTTGTGGTTATCTCAGATTTTCTTAATTTCTTTGCATGAAAGCAGTGTATTTTAGCATTACCTACTTTTAGGAAAGATTTTATGGGTTTCAGAGAAATAGAGGTGAGTGAAATTCCATTCACAGATTGTGAATCTGTCATTAGAACCTCATGTTTTCCTCACTTAGAAGGAAATGGCCTACAACTACTGATACTGTGTTTGATAGAAACTCATTACCATTTTAATTTAGGCCTAACATGGCAAATCTGAAAAGTAGAAGAAACACCTTTGCAACAGTTTACTATGTAAAATCATTCTCATATCCTGCATTGCTATACAATGCTAGCATCCAATCAGATAGGTCCCTTGGCCTTGAAAAGGTTGGGAGAAGTGGGACCTGTAGACTCTTCGTACTTACGAGCAAGCCAGTTTGTTGAAACACTGTTCCCCGTGCTAAGCAGTACCACCTCTCTCCCTTTCATGTTCACTTTTTGTCCAGTTTTCATCTGGTCTTGCACTTAGTTTTGAAGTGCTATGAAGTGGAGCAGTCTTTGTACAAGGAAACTGCATTCACAGAGTTAGAGAATGAGCAAGTGAGTAGTTGAACTAACAAAGCCTGATTTCCCATGCTTTGGGTCCTCTGGTTCCTTCCATGTTTCTACAGCAAAAAAAAACAGCTTCCTCTCCGCATCTTCCCTATCTTCTGTGACTGCCCTGTGGACAAAAATGTGTTATAGGTCATTTGTATAGCTACTGCATGTGATTTGGAGTTTTAGGAGTACAGACTGGTCAGCAGGGTAATGGCAAAAAACCCAAATTATTGAGGCTGGGCTTTGGTCTTTCCTTCAATGGGAGAACTATTTAGAGCACTTTTTCTACCATCCTTTGACATGAAACTTACTGGATTGCTCTTCCATGGTTGAAGTGAGTGAGTAGGGTCAGAAGTTACAGGGATGGACAGAGATAATGAAATGGAACCAAGGACACCACTTGCTCGAGAGTCAATTCTAGTTAATACTTGTATTCACCTAGAAACAAAAACAACAACAAAACACCAAAGAAGCTGTATTCAAATATTATGGGTTGTGTTCTACGGACCAGTATCCTTTTCTAAATAGAGAAAAGTTTAACACTGCAATGACACTGAAGACCTATAATATAGGATAACAAGAAGAAACAAAGAATGACATTTCTCACATACATATGCACAGGTTATTTGGAGTGTAAAGTGAAGTACTCTGAGGAAAGTCTAGAGTATCAGTTCCTCTTTTCCACGTAAATGCCAGCTATATTATGTTCTGGCCTTTAATTATGTGCTTATGCACTATTCTCACACACATACACACGCAGATTTTTTCCTTCTGTGCACAGAGCTGAGACTATTCATTTAATAAGCTATTGTTAGATATTTTTCCTTGTCATAGTTTGTTGTGTAATAGCAGTGTTATTTGCTGCATGCTGTTTAAACCTCACTCTAAAGGGAGTTATTTCTTTCTATTCTTTCCTGTGACCCCCATAACTAAATTTCTGAGTGTTTCAGAAAGAGTAATAAGTTTATGTGTACATTATTCTCCTGAAATGCAGCTTTTGTCTTCCCATTTCACAGATGAAAACGAGGCAGTTGTTCAAAGTGTCTGCTAGAAGGTTAGTCTAGTGAACAGATTTGATGGTGGTTGGTTTAAAATGCTTGGAACTAGATATTTAGAAATTATTAAAATTTTGTAGCCTGTGTTCAAGCAAATTGAACCAGTGACTGTTCAGTATTTAAGAGAAACTAACTCCAGGATATGAAGTCTCAAAGAAAAAGGGGAAATGGTATTTGTTTCTGCATGGTTAATCCCAGAGGAACTGATTTTCTCCTCATGAACTAATCCTAGGAATTATCAGATGCAACCCGGTAGAGCACACCATCTAAAACCAGTGTGGAAGAAGACTGAGGTCCAATGGATTCATTGGAGGCTCTCAGCTGAGGCAAAAATTGCCAGTGTTTGAGCATGATGGGATGCAATGCACTTCAGTCCTTTACAGATACAGAAGTTGGTTGTCTAGTTAGACCACCCTCTGAACAATACAAATGCTCTCCTGAGGGTAGATATTCGTTACAGCCTGCAGATTGGATGCTTACTGTTCTTTGATGTCTTAGACAGAGCGCCAAGGTGCTATCATGATTATCTAGCATAAAATACACAGCAAGCCAAGAAAGGTTTTTCTCATGTAATCTTTATTGTGGAGAAGGGCTGACGAATCATTTATAGAGTCCGGGGATACAGAGATTGTGTTAGAGCAGTTAGGCTTGCTAATCACAGAAAGTAACCATTGTTTGATGTTTCCATGAGAGAGTCCTCCATTAACTGTAGTTGAACTTGACTGAGTGTGAAATTAAAAAGGAGGCTCAGATTTCAAGACACTCCCTCAGGTGCTCAGAAGTATGCTAACTGGCACTGTGGGAGAACTCCTAAAACAGCTAAGGATACTTAAAGGAAAGAGGCCATGACAATATGAAAAGAAAACCTTTGTATTATCACTGAACCCACAAAGTTGGTCAATATCAGTCACACTTTATTAACTGTTAAATGTCAGGCTTGCATGAAATACTTCTTTTTGCCAAGGTCTGGTTCCAGCTGTGCTTGGTGAGCATCTACAGTCCCAGGAACTGGAGGTGTTTAATACTGGGCAGAAAAGTCTGTGGACATAAATGTAAGAGGAATTGTCAGGAGATTACATATTAAGGCATTGCCTAGCTTTAAGAAAATGTATTTAAAACTTAAACTTGACAGAGATAAAAGGTTTTAGAGGTTATGTTGGCTTCTGGTGACAACTGGAATCAGAGACAGGAATTGTAGAGACCTGATTGCTGGCTTGCATTATGGCACTGGAGACACTTAAATCTTTGTTTGTTTCTTTACCTGTAAAATGAAGGAGGCATACCTACTGGTATGGAATTTGAAACTCTGGAAACTGGTATCATTCCTAAATATTAAAAAGGCTCATTTTATGCTATATTTATTATCCATGAGGTGGGAGTGTAAGAAGGGCTGTATTCTTTGTGTCTGTGATTGTTGCATAATACAGTATTGAAGTCTCCTTGGAATATTTCATTTGTAATACTCAGTTCTGTAGGGATAAATGAAAACACCATAAATTCAGGATTATGACATATTCTAGGATTAAGGGGAAGGCTTTAGCCAAGAATATGTATATATATTTCAGTTTATTCTACTTTGTTCCACGTGAAAGATCTTTAAAAGCTTTTCCTGAGTTTGAGAGAGAATGTCCCTTGAGATTTTTCTTGGATATTTATCACAGTGTTCTTTGCAAATAACAATGGTTAGAAAGGCTTTTAGTATTTCATGCTTTCTACCATTTGGGAGTATAGAATTCCTTTTAAAGATAGTGTTTTAATATATGCTCATAGAATTCACTTCCAAGTAAAAGCAGTATTACTCATCTCACCGTTGATATGTGAATATCATTCAGTTACATTGCTGGTTCTTGTGACATGAATATATATTTTAAGATCTAGCTATTCATTTTACTGGAGTGCTCTTTCTGATGGAAACCTTTTGTGTCTTTGCCTGTAGCTACCGTTGACCTCCATATAATTGTCATTGTTATTTCAAGATTTAAAAGGAAAGCAAAAAGGTGATGGTCTCTGAAGGCTTGTGCTATAAAAAAAGTATATCGTATTTCATTTAATAATCTCATTTGTAGAACAGTCTTTGAACATTCACATACTACTATCTCCTTGTCATTCTTTCATCATTCAACAAAATAAACTGGGAAATTTGTTTTATTTATTTTTTTTAAAAAAATCTATAATCCGATATGGAATGAGACAGCTGGAATCCTGTGGAATGAGATCCACTAAGAAAGGCCATGCTATCCACTGAAAAATGGTATCTAGTGTTACTACAAGTAAATATGCATCATGTAATTCACTGTAATGTATTTTCAAAGCCATGAAACCTGTGCTGGTGATCTCTAAGAAACAGATTTGTCTGTTAGCCAACTAATTACCAGATAAGTGCCCAGAGCAAGCACCTGCCATCTCCTTCATAAAACTGTGCTGTGCGCAGGGAGATAAATAGTGACAGATCCCCATCCTGAATTTGTCTGCATTGTGCTGCTCAGTTCATTCTTCATTTCAAGTCATTACTTGGACAACTGTGAATTTTGAATCACAAACTTCTTCTGCTTAAAAGATTTCCCCATTCTCTTGTGATTGCAAGCACTTAGTGGAATGCTGGCTTGCATGTCACTTGTTTCCTGCAGAGTGATTGACAGTCCCCACACCTTATTACAAAAAAAAAAAAAAAAAAAAAAAAAGTTCAGCATTCAGACATCACATTGACTGTTTTTCATAATGTTGCTTCTGACCTTGAATGGCAGGTTATTTTGACAATGCATTAGCAGGGGGAGAATACGGAATCACTAAGTTTAATAGGAGCACAAAATATTATACAAATATGTTTAAAAAAAGAGTCAGCTCCTGGCTGGAAACATTGATAGGTAAATATAAAGAAAACAGGCTAAAACAAGTGAGTATGATGCAGCACAAGACTGTGTTTTAAACATTTTGAACGTGGTTTTGGCTTGTGTTTTCTTGATTGGTTGTTTCTCCTCTTTTTGTTTCTTTCATTAGTTGACCTTTTTAGTTGTTTCCCTCCTCCTCAAAGTGTACATCAAAAAGGAAGTCGTTTAACAAGCCTCAGTTACTCGGCCTTCTGTCTAGAAGTCTGTGTTTTTAACTGCATTATAAATTTGAGGGCTCATTGAGGGAATAATCCTTAAAGACTGTTTGAGGGTGGAAAAAGAAGTAGGTGGGCAAGGGCCTACCCTTAGGTAAGAACATGGAAGAGAGCAGAGAAATGTCTGCCAAGAAAAATGCCAGTAGAGCCTTACACTAGTGGTTCAAGTACAGTAACCTACAGAGGGAGGATTGATTTCTTTTATACTCCTATATGGGAATATTAAAGTTTGAATTTGATATTAATGTAGGAGGAGGAAGTTCCAGAGGTGGGTTTGTGTGACATGGACAGAAAGTCATGATATAGCATGTCATTCCAAATTTGTATTCCTATTGCCATCTCTGCTTTTATTTATTAGGAGAGGCCATATGGTGAGATGATGAAAGAGAGAAATGAGGAGAAGTAGAAGGCAGAGAGGACAGACAAGAGGAGATTAGTTTGAGGTAGCTGAGTAATGGGAAAGGTGTTTTTTCGATGCTGACCAAAGGAATCAGACAGATCATGAAAGTGTTACTGGGAAAGAAAAAAGATTTTGCAGACTTGCTATGCAAATCAGGGGTAGACCCTGGTAAAGATGATCTCCATAAGGGATGTTAGACCTGGAAGAAACTGTCGGATTCAATGCAGCTGAGTTTAAGGTTAATCAATCTCTAGATCATCCCATTATTAATGTGGTTTATGTTTATATTTGACTATGGTCCAGCTGCTAGGAGTATTGTTGACCTGACTTGACTGGGTCATTTGTAGTGATCTTTGTATAAATTAGGAATTGCTAACTGGAACGAATTCAGCATAGGGTCGCAGAGATGGTTAGGGGCTGGAGCACTTGGCCTGTGAGGAGAGGCTGAGGGACCAGGCTTGTTCAAGCCTAGAGAAGGGGTGGCTTCAGGAAACCCTAACAGAAGCACACACACCCCCCCCACACACACACCCCCGCAGTGTTTGTGGGGACAGTTATTGAGAAGACCAAGCCAAGTGATTCACAGTAGTACATGTTGGAAGGATGAGAGGCAGTGGGCATAAATTGGAGTGAGACGTTCAGCCCACATATCAAGTTTAACATTTTCCCCATGGTCACGCAGTTGAACAAAGGCCTGAAGAGACTGTGCAGTCTGCATCCTTGGAGGTTTTGAAAGCCCAACTAATTCAGTCCCTGAGTTAACTAGGCCATAGCTGACCCGTCTTGGAGGATGGATCAGATGCAGTCTGAATTATCCTTTGACAGACAGTACGACAGTTTTAATGACTGCAGCTATTTGCAAGATGCTTTGCTTAATTTATTTTCTGCTATAACTTAAGTGGTAATGGTTTGGGGTTAACAGATTAAGAATCCTAATTATTTCTAAGACTCTGACCATATACTGAGAAATTAATAGTAAATCTGTATTTATCCTTCAGGTCAGTTCTGTCCCCTTGTATATTAAAGCATAAAGTCATACATCACACACATACACAAACACATATGTATATATGCATACAAAAAGAAGCAATATGAAATTCCCTTTTAAAAGTGTCTGTATGCTTTATTTAGTTTTCCAAGGTTTCCCATTTCTTAAAATGAGTAAGTAAACCCCATGTGTATTTGAAATCGGTGAATTCTTAGGAATGGCATGCAACTGGTAACATCTGACATAGGCATGCTTGTAGACAGCATTTTCTCTTAACATAGCACTGTGCATTCATTGGAATACATGGGGGCAGGATGCTTCTTACAGGAATAATGGTGTTAATTCCATTAGAAAAAAATATTTTGTATGCCATTCATTTTCTACTTTAAGATCAGCATTACACATTTGCAGAAGACTGGTATAATTTCATAAGTAATAAATCAAAAGAGCTTTCTTAATAACTACAGAATTAAATGTGTCTTCCAGAACTATTCAATAAAATTTAATTTTTTTTAAATTATTTTTTTGGATGTGTAATCTATGTGACCTTCAGTAACTGTTTGTTTTTTAAATCTGAAAAATGCCTCCAAAGTGTAATAGCCCAGAGTTTCAAATGGCACAGTAGGATATGTAATGCATATTTTAACATGTTTTCTTTTAATTTGCCACACAGGCTTCTTGTGCATGATTATATAAAAGTCCATATTTTTAAACCCAGTAGTACAAGTGTGTAAGATGTACTTGGTTGGGCTAAAAAATTCAGAAGTCTAATTTATCTTGAGATATGCTCAGTCAAGTAGTTTTTCACAGCAGTTAGCTAACACTTCAAGCTCTAACAGTGCCCCTGAGCCATAAAATAAATTTGCATGTAAGAAATGTTTTGAATCTATTAAAACCTCAGCTCAGAGCTAAAGAGTTGCTCTCATGTCTTTGTTGACTAACATGAAGTGAGATCTTACAAAAAGCTAGGCTATGATCGACAGATGCCAAAGCTTAGGTTTTGATGTGATTATATATTTCTTTCATGCACAGCATTTTAAGTCTGGGACTGGAGCTTCAGAAAGACAGCAATCAATGGGTCTGTGCAAGAGTACACAAAATATATTACTCCTGGCAGTCGTCAAGACAGAATTATTCAAAAAATAATCTGAAATGCATTTGATCATACAGTAGATGGTTTAATAATTTATAATATACCTTATTAGCAAAGTCTTGTGTTTACTTTGTGGCTGCCAAAACAAGATGAAAGGCTGCCTCCATGGAAATACAAGATGCTTAGCTCAAAGTGTCTGTCTTTGCATTTCAGTTTGATAATTTCCCTTCCTTCTCTCATTTTGATTAATAGCATATAGATTTAAATCTTAGAGTATCTTTTCCTTCACTGCTGTTCTTTTTAGGGATGGCAATGTTGCTTATTAACAACAAGTCTACCAAAGAGTTTATGGCCTATCGAGACAAATTAGTGTAAATATGTATTTCTGGAAACTTCTCTACCTTAGGATTTCCTCCAAGTATTTTGGGGGTAAAAGAGGCTTTGGATTTTCTAAATTCCACTGAACTGAATCATTATGCTAATCTTCCCAAGTCTTGCAGCTACAAAATTGTGATTTCTGAGCTCAGCTTGAGAAACTATTGCACTCTGACTACTGATTGTGTATGGTAAAAATCACCAGTTATATCAGTTCAGAATATTACGGAAATGCCTTGAAGATTTCCTTGAAAAGCTAATGCACTGCAAATATTTCATTTAGAGATACAAATAAGGGCCTTTCTGAATTAATAACTTTTATGAAGTGAGAGCACAGGGAGTGGACCAGCATGACTGCTAGCTCAACAAATGAGATCTTTGCCTTGACCCAGGTTTTTTACACCAAAGGTGCATGAAAGGGCTCTACTACAGTTGGTTTCCTGTGGAGAACACCCCTCCCCACAAAACATGAAAGATCTTTTCTGCAGGTGTCTTGGATAGCTCTTCAAGGCACAGTATATGGAAAGCTTTAGGGAAAAGAACACATGTGAGAGGATCTCAGAATATAGCGCTAGAGTATTGCAAACTCTGAAGCTCATATGACAGCCCAAAGAAGCTCTTGTAATTTGTTTTGTCTACCCTAGAAGGCTTAATTTTAGTTTCAGTTTCTGTAACTTCATCTTCTCCCTGCCTTCTGTACAGTATATAATATATACTCTATGCTTTACCTGGAAACTAGTTCCTGAAATGGAGCCTATAGAAGGACTTTTTTCCCAAATAAAAAGAGATATTCTGTGTTTTTCACTAACAAAGCTGGCAATATGATACTTGTATGTTAGTAAGAACTGATTATATTCTAGACAGGCACTTCGCTGTTGTCCAGACTGCAGTGAGGGCCACTCAGCCCTTAGCTCAGGCTTAAAAGAGTGCAGGAATGTGGTCGGCTTAGCAGAGGTCTTCCTCATCCCACTGAGAGCTTCATCCCATGTTTTACAGAGCTGCACAACAGGCTTTTGGGAAGAGTCATCTACCTGCAGGTGTCTCCAAGAGATTATCCTGTTTTTAAAAGCTGTTGTATGAATTGGAGGGGGGGACAAAAGACTGCCATTTTCTAAAGCAGCCTTTCAGTTGCAGGGAAGCAGATGTATCCTTTTTTACAAATGCACCTTCTGTGACAATAATGACAGAAATTTTCAAGGAAGCTGGTGTTATTACCCGTGCATCAGTGTTGCAAGGCAGAATTTTGGGGCAAACTAGAGAATAGTTCTTAGAAAACATGGATTGGATGAACATAATCATTACTTTTCTGAAAAGAAAATAATCGGCGGGATCATCTGAAGAGATATATGTTGTCAAACAGAAATGCAGTAGTGTTTTAAGTGATGAACTGTGAAATATATCTTAAAGGGTCACTTTAGTTTGCCAGTTGTGATCTTTTTGTCCATATAAGAACAGTTTGTTTCAAGAGAACATTTATGAAGAATTCAGGTTAGCAAGGTAAAAGGAGCAGTATTTCATGTATGCATCTACTGAAAGAAAAACTTCTAGTTTAAATTGTTTGACAGTCTCTAGTATGATCTGAGATATGATTTGGAAGTTTTCAGCAGTTTAGAAAATGTGACTACTGGTAAAGACAAATGCATCAGAGTTCAAAGTATAAGATAGAAGAAAAACAAAGGCATAGTGAAATTCTGAGAATTGTACCTCCAACCCAGTTTTCAGTATTAGTGAAATACTGTAAGAGAAAAACTCATCTACAGTAAGAAAATTAAAAGTGGGTTTAGTGAATCAGTATGATCATCTAATTTATGGGAAATATGATAAAGTAAGGAAGAAACTGGGCCTCACAACTTTATAGGCTGACTTACTTGAATGAAATACCACTGGGACAACTGGCAGTGGAGCCAGTGACGTTTCCCACCACTGGAACTTTGTAAACATTGCTAAAATCTCTTTTGCCATTCTGTCCTACTAGCAGTACACAGCACTACCTAATGCATATGCATCGACTGTTGCAATAGAGGTTTAAGAAAACAATATGATAACAAAAAAACCCCAGCGTAGGCTATTCATGATCAAAATTGTGGCAACAAGATGAGACTATTTGGGTTTATGTTGGAAAATGGAAAAACTGTAAAATAGAAGTGAAACGCCAGTGAAATTACTACTGAAAACTACTGCACAGGAACATGAATGAATGCATGAAACGCTAATGTGTTTAACTGTTAATAAAGGGGAAAAAGAAGTCATCCCTCAAAACTTTTTACAGGTTGTAACTTGTATTTAGGGTGTTTTGTTGGCTATCCCCAGTCTTGCAGAGACAGGTAGATCAGAATAAGGCTGAGCATGAAGAGGAGAATTGAGGAGAAAGTTAGAAAGTCATTTATGAGGTACTGGCCCTTTTTATCTGTTTTATTTATAAGTGATAACATCTAGTGTTGTACAACTAAATATTCAGGACTATACTGATTATCAATCTGTGTAGAAATATTTCATAAGGGGTTGGGAGTCTGTAGTCAGCCAAATTTTGAGTCATGAATTGGTGAAAATTAAATATCAGAAGAAATTTGGTTGTATTGATATTTTTATAGCCTTATCCATTCTTTTAAACCACTTTAACCTTAGTGTTAACATACCAACAATACATGTAAAAATGTGTCATGACCATAAATAATGCACCTTAGAATGGTAGAGATTTGTGAGACCTGCAAAGAAAATAAAGGCTTTATAAATATTTAGAAAGAATAAACTGCAAATGAGTTTTGATTCATATATAGAAAATCCTTAATGCTCTATGGTTTCCAGTTTATTTTGCAGGCAAAGGTTAATCATTGATTTTGGGGGGATAAAATAGCTATGGCCAGTTACTAAAATTTCAGATGCCTTAGGACTTGATTGTAGTTAATAACAGTATGAAGCAGTTTCATAGTTTTTGATGAAGCTAACATATTCTACACAGTATAGACTGAAGACCTGGAGTAGTGTTGTTACTGTGTCTTACACTGTGGAGACTTACACCCCAATTTGCTTACCTGTCTCCTGTTACCTACCGGGTTGATGGTCTTCTGTGTGCAGTATATATATGAAGTCATCCTCATTTCATAGGTCACTTGTTCAGTAACCCTTTGCCTGTGTGAATTGTGATCTAAATCAACAATACCTCAGATGTTAGAATAGCACTTACACCAGGCTGTCATTTGCCCCTTTGATGCATACTTACCTAACCAGTAGTAATCATTATTTTCCTTCTACAATTACTGTGATGGAGCTGTTCCTGAAATGGAAAACAGGAGGCAGTTATAGACAGTTTGATTTGTGCTGTCACACTTTCATGGGCAAGCACCTTTCTTGGAGCTTTAATATTTCTTTGAGTTTGCCCAAAAATAATACATTTGGTAAAAGAGAGAGTCAGGCATCTGGTCTGTATTTTCATGTGACCCTGTTCCAGCTGCTTGGAGATACAGGATTACCCAGATAGGTACTTTCTGGGTCCCTGACTTGTTTTCTACAAAACGTAAAGGGAAAAAAATAAAATGGATTAATGAAAAACTTTTTATAACTGGAAAATTTCAAACCAATTAAAAACCCAGCTGAGCTCAGTTGAATTCCTAAGAGACTATTGAAATACAGGCAGGAAAAAATAAATGATGAACGGAAATGCTGAATCTTATGATGCAAGATCATTACACCTTTGCTTAATTACACCTTTGCCACTTACGCCTCTTGGAAATGTCATCAGATTACAGTTTTAATAGATGTTTTTACTTTTGAGTATCTACAGTGCTAGTGTGCTGAATTTAACAAGGTTGCAAGAGAGAAGAGTTTCTTATTCTTTCCACTTGGATTTTCTGCTGAAATAGCAACTCAACATCTGTATCTTGAGCTGCAGTTAAAAGTCCTGATATTCTGGGGGATCTTGGTCCTTGCAGTCAGGTTAAGAATGGTAATGGCAGGCACAGCAGGGAACTCGGATTCAATATGCTGAATGAGAAGGTGAGTGTTTTAGCACAGCTGCCTCCTGAGGGTCAGGGGAAAGGAAAAGCCCTGTGGGAGGATTTTCAAGCACTACTGAGTTGGCACACCAGGAGACGATGATTGACTTCAGAAGAGCCCTGCTGTGCAAAGGATTGTTGTGTTGTGGTCCCCTTTATCACTGGTTAGACATTTCTTTTGAAGAAGCCAAAAATGGGGAAGTAGTGAGATAGCAGCAAAACAAACAAAAAAAAAAATCATGAAACAACTCTCATGATATTGAGGTCTGGAGATTTCCTTCTGTTGATAACAGCTTCATTGATTTGGCAGTTAATTTCATTAGACTTTGTAGGACACTGGTAATATTTCTGTATGAAAAACTGATGACCTGACAGTGATGCAGTGAAGGTTGAATTGTAGATTGTCTTGAAAATGATATTCATGTGAACCTCCATATAAAGAGGAAATTTTATTTGTATTTGGTATGTACAGTCAGGAATGCATAACAGTTTCAATCTTAATATGTGTATTTCTTCACAGGAGTTCAGACATACACTGCAGAATGGCACAAACTGGAAAGCACAGCCTTCTGCTGAGATCCCAGTGAAAACACCTCTCAGCTCATGGATGGCTTTGCAGCTCCCATGGCAACAAGAAGGCGGTGGACTGAAGATACTGTCTGTCAGCCTGGCTCTGCTGGCACTTCTTGTTATGTTTTACTACGGAGGAATGAAAACAGAACTGTGAACTGAATGAGGCTTTTATGAAAACAATAAAACTGCTGTTTAAAATCTTCAAAGGAAACACTTCTTTGACCAACATTTAAAAAAAACAAAACAAAACAGAAAGATAAAAGCTAATATAAATTGGGCAATAATTTGTACTCACCTTATGCCTTTCCTGTCATTCATAGGAGAGAATGTTGATAAACTCTAGGGAGACCTACCCTGCCAAAATTTGAGATCCTTGGTTGGCAGAACAGTTTGTTGCATCTTTCCTCTTCTTTTTTCTCAAGTGATGCAATGTTTGCATTGGTTACTCTTTTCATAAATGCTGTAGCAGGTAAAATTGCATGCAGGAAACTCATGAAGTTTATAAGAAATCTTTTCATTGAGTGATGTTGGTAATCTTTTATGGGTAGAACATTTAAAGCTTTCTTAAAGATTTTGCTTAATGCAGTGTGATGGTTTGTTATGTGTCTTTTTACATTACAGAATCAAACACTGCTGGGCCATTAAAGCTTGTCATTTGTTGCTATTTATTTTGCTGTCATGTCTGGAAGAATTTTTGTCTTGCTATCGTATCACTCAGCTTCACAATGAGTTACTAAGATTTGTTAATACAATAAGAATTATTTTTTGCATAGAAATAATTTTAAAGGTATTGGTTATTTATCATTGAATGGGAAGATGCAGTTCTGGTGATAGAGTTCTGTTAAAAGATGGATTAATACAGTCTCTATAGATTTTGTGTAATGCTCAGAGAACTACATGTGAATCTCATATTAGCTGTGCATTGGATCATGCTATGTATAAGACAATATTGCTCTGTTAATGGGGAGGTTACGTTTTGCACACTGCATATTTCTATTTCCTTTCTTCAAGCCTTTTTTGTCATGACAGGATCTCTACACATCTTGAGATTGTGCTGGTCAGCCAAGGACTGGACTCTGTGCCCAGTTCTGCCAGCAGCTGAATGCATTATATTGTTTGTTCTTTCATGCCTTGTCACCTTTCTGGATCTTCATCCAAACTTCCATTTGCAAATTCTGTTTAAAATCTTAAGAGCAGAAACTGTATTTTTTTAAGTATGTTTGTGTCATACAGAGCACAGGTGGAGCTGAGCTGCCTGTGTGGCTATTGTGGTTTAACCCCCGTAGGAGACTAACACAGAGAGCCACTCTCTCGCTCCCCCACAGTGGGATGGGGGTGAGAATCAGAAGGGTAAAAGTGAGAAAACTCGTGGACTGAGATAAAGACAATTTAATAGGTAAAGCAAAAGCTGTGTGCACAAGCAAAGCAAAGCAAAATAAGGAATTAATTCACCCCTTCCCATTGGCAAGCAGGTGTTCAGCCATCTCCAAGAAAGCAGGGCTCCATCATGTGTAATGGTGACTTGGGAAAAAAGACACCATCACTGCAAAAGTCCCCGCCCCTTCTTTCTCTTTCCTCCCAGCTTTTATTGGTGAGCACAGCATTGTATGGTATGGAATATATATCCCTTTGGTCAGTTGGGGTCAGCTGTCCCAGCTGTGTCCTCTCCCAACTTCTTGTGCACTCCCAGCCTCCTCGCTGGCGGGGCAGCATAAGAAGCAGAAAAGGCCTTGATTCTGTCCAAGCACTGCTCAGCAACAGCTAAAACATCCCCTGTTATAAACACTCCTTTGCTCACAAATCCAAAACATAGCCTCACTCTAGCTACAATGAAGGAAATTAACTCTATCCCAGCCAAAGCCAGTACTGTGGCTCTACAGGGCAGATGAATAATCCCCTAGGAAGGACACTTTGTACTTTATGAACCGAGGCTTCCTAGTAGTTTCAGAGAATTAATCAGGAAGTTCCACCATGATGCTTTCAGTACAGCTTGTAAATTATAACAACAAATGTAACTGTCTTCAGGAAATTAGGTGTATAATGATTTGACATATTTCTTATTGCAGCCACTGAAGGTCATGACCCAAGACTTAAAACTCATGGGATTTAAAAAAAAACCATGTGCTCTTGATTGGCTTCTGCTTGGATTTTTCAGGGGTTTCTTTACAACTAGGAATATGTAACAATCAGTAATTTACATTTTTAACAAACCTGAAATTCTCAAAAAAACCCCACTTGACTCTGAGAGCTGAAATTTTCAGGAAAGTACCACATTATCACAAGATTCTCAGGAAAACTATGAGTTGACAAAAATCATTATATCTGAGCCAGATTTGTGCATTTGATGGGAATAAACTATGCAGATACGTTCTATGCCTCTAGCACTCTGTCAGCCACTCTAGCTTATCTAATCGTAGCAATTACAGACTCATTGCATCAGATGTTACAGAGATTTACAAAGCTTGTGATTTAGATTCTGTTCATCGCTGGCTGAAATGGGACTGGCTTCTTTTCTTAGAAATAATGCAATATACAGAAAGAAGGTGAAGAAGACTTCCTAAATAACATTGCCCACAGATACAGTATATTCTTAAACTGAGCTTTAACCTGATAAGTAGGAAGTGTTGTTTATCAAGTATTTTATTACCCTTCTTTAGATTTTGAGAGTGCTTTTTGATACTTTATTGTAGAGCAGTAGAGTGTCTTTCATTTGTTCCTCTTTATTTACAACTAAAGCTTTCAAAGCCACAGCCACTGAGCTCAACAAGTCAAATTTGGTCAAAGGCCTTCAGGCAAAACCTAAACTGCATGCTGCCTGGGGCTACAGGTGAAGGCTGGGAACCTCCCTGGGAGCAGAGTGAGCTGTAGAAGTATATCTCCTTCATGGAACCGGTTGGCCTGAACACATTTGATCTGTGATTTTTGCTCCCGTTTGGCTCCCTGAATGCCTCTAACTTCCATGCCAGGTGGCGTTTTTAATTTTTACATCAGCATTGTTTGAGGCCTATGTATACCAAGTATTCTCTCTTTACAGGCCATCGGGGGCGGGGGAGAGAAATGTACTGCACTCCAAGTTAATGAGGTCATTGGAAGGAGAAGTTTCCCCACAGTCAATTGATCTCACTTCTACACGTGTGTGAACACACTGCTAGAGAATGTGTCTACTAATAAGCAATCTACAGTCAAATGCCTTTTTTTTAAGGCAAAAAAGAATCTCATTTCCTTTTGATACCAAGGAAGCCTCAACTATTTTTCTTGAATGTCTGTGGTAGCTCTGAGTTCTTTTTGTTTTCAGTGAGGAATCTTGTAGACCACAAGGCTCGAATAGCAATGACATCTTAAATCTCTTCTGAACAACATTAAGTGCACACTTTTTATGTCCTACTTGTGTATGGTTTTGGATGCTGGAGGACTTCGTCATTTAATCTTTTCATTGTAGCTTTCTATTAATGGTATACTTGTTTAGAAAAAGAATATGAAATAAAAGAAGTGGTTTACGTAAAGCTTATTCTATAAAGCAGCAGAGAAAAAGGAGAAGGTACCTTTTGAGAAGAGTTCATCCACCTCTGTCACATCATTGTCTGCACATCTCTGAACATCTGACAGCTTCTGTTAATTTAGTTTCATTCCCCAGTTCAACTTCCCATATGGAAGGCTGGAGTGATTTTTGAATAACAGCAAGTAATATCTGAAGTGGCAGCAACTGGCAACTCTGACATTGAGCTTGGCTGTGGCCATTACCCAGAATCCTTCCGCACTTCTTGAGAAGCAATTACAATTTCACAGGTTGGAATTAAAATTCCCTGCGGTATGCAATAGAGTAACTGAAACTGTCAAAGTGATTTCAAGCTGCTAATCTCTTGCTGCTCGAGGAGTGAAAATAGAGCCCCTCTTACCCAGGCACAGATCTGACAACTTAAAAAATCCAGCCTTCCGTTACGTTTAAATACATATGGAGAGTAGCTTGATCTGCTTATAGAGGATATCTGTAAAGATGTTATGTCTATGAACATTTGTGTGTTATTAACAAGTCTATCTTTTTTAACTTTAAGATGTGTGTAACTTCAGGGACTAAGACAAATATAAAAGAAGTCTTATGCAAGAGCTCTGAGAATTTGGAGGAATGAGTAGGCATGTGCCTGTTAGTGTGAGGCTTATTAAAATCTTTATTTATGTATTTTTGAATGTGTAATATTTTTTGCTGGAAAAAATGCTTGCAGCTTTCCCGAATTTTATTTTCACATATTTATAGCCCACACTTTATTTTGAGTGCACTGTATTTGATTGTATAGATATAAGCAAAGAGCATTTAGAAATCAAAAACATATGAAAAAATTGAGAGGCTGTAAAGCTAGGGTGCAGAATGAAAAATATTAGTGCAAAAGCTGCAAAGCAAGTTTGAACTAGGAGACAGCCCACAGAGTTAGGGACTGACTGCAAAACACCATTTGACATGTTAAGAGACAGGATTCATACACCAGATAATTAAAATTAGAATGATTACTGGAAAGTATTTGTGCAAATATCATTAAATGTCTTTTAGTTGCATGTTTCATTCATGCATGCACTTAACATTGAAGTGAATGTTTTTTTGTTTAAGTAAAGATGCTTCACTAGCTGGTGGAGGGGAGATGAATTATGAATAGTACTATTTCAATTTTCAAGAAGCCTAATACAAAAAAAAAAAAAAAAAAAAAAAAAAAAGTAACAAATAATCATGTCCCTGCACCTGCTGGTATTCCAGAGTCTGTTAACTCCCACTTTGGGAAGCTGTGGTTATGGATTTGGATCATTTATGCTGTAGATCTCCTTGTGCTGTGTTGTGACAAGTTGGGTGTTTGAAAAGTTGTGAAAGTGCCTGTGTTCCAGTCAAAAAGCTAGGCAAGATGATGGCAGAAAAGATCTTCAGATCTCTTTGTTTCTCTGTTCCACACCTCTCTCTTACGCCTTTTCACCATCTGTGCATAGACTTCTCTCAGTTCCCTAACTCTATTCTCATTCAGATCTCCTTTATCAATATCAGGAATTTAAAGAACAGTTAGATAATGCATTTAAGTTTCAACGTGATGCCCATAGGAAGGGAAGGTAAGAAAGAGGAAGGTAAGGATGTGTGGTCCATTGACAAAGATGGTGCGATGATCAAAGAGCATGAGAAACTCTTGTACAATATGAGAGCTACATCATCACCTAAAATAGATCATAAGGTCTGTCTTGTGCATCCTTGTCTCTCTACCTGTAATCATTAGTGGCTTCCTCTTGTATTATCACACAGAGTAAACTGCAGTTTGTATGTACTGCTGGAAGAATCCAGAATGACTAAATTACACATACTAGGGCAGATTGAAGTACAGCAGTAATGTAAACTAAGATGTGCAGGTATATGCTGTCCTAAAAAAACAGTTGTCAGTGCAACACCATGCACCTCTGGTATTCACAGCTGAACGTTTTTACGGAGTCCTAATTATTACCATGCGAATTCGAGGTATCAGAATCCCTCCCATGTGCAGAGAGCTACCATTGAATAGGAGGGGAAAGGGAGAGGGAAAAGAAATGGGAAAAAACACAGCAAACCTTGACTAGTTATGTTCAAGTACAAGAGGGTGTTATTTAGCAGCTGCATCACCAGAGAAATGCATTAGTGGTTCAGAAGGAAGCTAAATACTACACAGTCACATCCCAAATTTCTTCTTTGTACCTTTTGCTTCTTTTTCCTAAATATTTAATGTATGTTCTGGAGGGATGAAGAATCCCCTGGCAAAACCTAACCAGATCAAGTGGGGGAAGGTCTGCTTTATGATTGTGGTGTTATAGCACTTTTTTCACTGCAGGGAAGATGCTGGGTATGTGAATCATGTTCCATGAATGGAGAAAGAATATTGAGTATCTTCTTGACAATCTTTATTTTATTGGAAAATGTTTAGCAATGATAGTTGTTCTTCTTGAAAAGTGGTGTTAACATGGTGTTTATATTACAGAGTATGATCTGCCTTGAATGGTTTGCTGAATGCTGGTTGGTAGTGGAGTGAAATTCCATGCTGGTGACCAGTGTGTGATGCAGATTTGTGCCTACAACTTGCATGCTTTAAATGTCCTATCTGTCATTGAGTGTGAGAACAGGCTAGTTGTGCTCAGCTGAGCATAAAATATTGTGTCTACTCCCTTCCTGAGTGGTGCTTGTGGAGACTGATGTACAAATGGTTAGTTGGCAATGGGTTACAGATTACAGGAGAAGCTTGGAGATGATAAAACACACACACACACACAAAAAAAAAAAAAAAGCCCATGATTGTTTGGCATATAGTGTGAGTTGGGGGTCTGAGAGAAATTAATATGATGAAGTCATGACATAATGGGAAATTTAACTTTGCATAGTTAGGATCTCATTATAACATAATCTGAAGAGTAAAACTCTTCCAGTGCTTGGAAGGCTTTGCTGCACAGACACCCATCCCACCTGCTCATAACTCCTGGGGTTACTGTGGTGTGTTGGAGCAGACCAGCTCACATGTACAGTCTTATGGAGGAGGGCATTCCAACTAGTTGCCACCTATTGCCCTGTTTTGTCAAAGCATTAAGTTTCTTATTGCAGGGTAAGGAAAATGGGCAAACTGTGACCTGCAAAGAAACTTGCTCAGTCCAGTGGCATTCAGTAAATAATACATGCCGTTTCAAGCTTTGACTACTTGTTTTTAACTACCTCTGTTCCATTCCTTCCCTGTGAGCCTACCTTCTCTCTTATCCTTTCTTCCAGCTGCTTCGCCCAAGCTCTCAGCACCTCATTTTGTGTTATGGAAGATGATGTGTCTTAAGAAGGGTAAGTATTAGTCTGAGCATGGTGACTGCTTCCCTGAAAACAGGAATGTTGCTTCTCCTGTGGAGCTGATTTGCCATTGTGTTGAAGGGTCTCTCCTTTAACTGTGTAGTGTCTGATTCCCATAGCCTTTGGAGTGTATCAGAAACTCCCGTTTGCTGGTAAGTGGTATTAAAAGGCCTTGTCTGTTGTGCTGTATTACTTGTAATCTTGCAAACCCCAGAAATGGAGTAATTCGAAGCAAGAGATAAAATACATCATTGATGTCAGTTGAACATTTTAAATTTGATATCCGCTAGTGGCTTTATGAGCCATGGAAGTCAACATCTAGCAATCATTAACTACAAGATCTCAAGACAAGAGATTATAAAGGCCCATGTGCGACATGGTCTGCAGAATATTAGTATGAGACAGCAGAAGGAAACTGAGCAAGTTACTGAGTCAACCACACAGATAACCAATGACAGAGAGGGATGTTCCCACTCAAGGGACAGCTTCATCTCCAAGTATTACAGTAATATTAAGGAAATTTTTAAAAAGATATTGGCTTAGTTATGCTGCAGCAGCCTTAATTTGCCTCTGTCCTGCTTGGATTGGTTAGTAGGCAGAAAGGGCAGTCTGAATGACAGTCTCCAGCAGAAGGATAAAACAGAACCTAACAGCAGTTAACATCTTTGGCTCTGTGAGAAAATTTATCTGGTACAAATTTGAACCTCGTGCACTTCTATATCTCTTCCCCATTCAACTCTAAAAAGAGAGACCTCCTTGATTTGATTTGGTTTTCTTAGGGATTTTGTTTTCTGCAAACAATACTTCCCAAAACTAATTTTATCTGACTCTGAAATAATAGTGAACAAAATTACTCACTTATACTGTTATTTTTAAGGTGAAGCTTGTTTGTGTTTTGTTGCATCGCCTCTGAGCCTGAGTCAGCTGGTACCTTACTTGTAGGTGGTTGGGATTAATTTTTATATTGATTTGAACCTAAACTGGAAGTTTTCAGTTGGCCTGTGGGGCTCCACTAAGGGGATCAAGAAAATGAAGCCTATCTAGCAGTCAGTTTGTTATATTTACTGTCCCTATCTACAGATTTACCAGGACTGCATACTGAAAATTGTTGAAGCTAACTATTAGATTAGTTATCCACTGATAAATTTTCAGTTTCTACCAGTTTATAGTGACATTAAAATCAGGCACACAGATAATGTCATAGTCTTCCCGCCATATATCTGCTGTAATAATTACTGCTGCAGGACAGTAGTATTATATGTTGCTCTCACCACCTCCTCCACAGAACCTCTGCTAAACAAACAGTAAACATCAGATAAGAGGAAGTTCCTGAACTTTGTAAAGAAGTGGCTGTCTTGTTCCTCTGTACAAATATTCATGAAAGGTTGTAGAACATTGTAGTTTCTGAGTTCAGGAAGTTTGTTCTGGAGTAGTTAGCTGTATTCCAACATAAACTGTGTTTTGGTTAACAGGTTTAAATAAGAAGTAAAGTCACTGTCAAACATAGTAAGTTTTCATGCCATTATAGAAGGATGGAGGAACTCTTCTCTTTCCCTATCTTGTAGTAACAGCGTTCTTGCCACTGTAGAGGTGGATGACCCTTAAATGCATTGTATGTCAAACAGCAACAGAGCTTCTGGGGCCAGCTTTTGCCACCTCTGCTTCTTTCCATAGTCTTTGAAAGACGTTTACTTACCATGCATCCTGCAGAAGCCTTGTATTTTCTATGTCCTTTAACGAGCTCAGAAGCATTTGTGAGTATGTTTTGCAGAAATCCGGGATTACGTTTCCGACTTTCTGAATCACAGCAGACAGAACAAGCTATTTCAGCCTTTCACATCAAAGTTGTTGTCACAAGAGGGTTCGATAGTATATTTCCTGTTCTTGCTGCACACCCTGCCGCAAAAGCTGAGTCATCAGTGTATAAATACTTTCTTGGCCTCAGAATATTTGATTTTTCTGTTGATTAGCTGCCCATTTCATTTCTCTTTCCACTCTTATTGACTCATCTAACTAAGAATAATGAAATTGGGTCGCTGCCAATCATACTTCATACTGGTGGAAATGTAGGAAAGCTGAGGCAACTCATAAATACTGTCTTATCTGCCAGGAAATCCATGAAACTGAAATTCTAGTGATTCCCATTCACAGGAGCAGCTTCGGCAAAAGACCTGGAATAGTTCCAGTAATAAAGTCTAGTCCTGTGGACAGTTTTGCGCTGTGGTCTCTATTGGTATTCTTGCAAGCAAGGAAAGTAAATGAAGGTCTGCTGCATAGAGGGGACATGTTTTATTCTGTTTTCTTGAAATGTTTAACAGTCCAGCCCAAACTCCCTTGACAGGTAGAACTGACAAGGTCTCCTTGTTTTAAAAAAATGACAGTAGCTAGTCTGATTTTGCAATTGTCAGGGTTCAGTTATGTAGACATGCTATTCGTGTTTCAGGCAGTAAAAGCAAGCTGGTATGATGGCCAAATCAAGCATAAAACTTTTCTCCTCTTTCCCTAGGCACTTCAGACTTAGTTGGAAGGCAGAAGTTTTGGCCTTATGGAGAAGGAATGATATAGATGGTTCTTTCCATACCTTGTAATTGTCAGTATGGGACAAGCTTTAAATAATACAAAGACCTAAGCAAAGGAAGAATTTTAAATAAACAACCATATTCTGTCATGCAGTATGTTTTTAAAGTAAACTACATTTTAAGAGTTTTTATCCATGAAAAGGCCAATTATAGTATTTTGCTCACTTTTCTCTTTTTCTCTTCTTCTTTTAAATCTTCTGTTTCTCCTCAGTTCTTGGCAGGTTAAACATTTTCATTTCATAATACAATAGCTGCAGCTCATATGATCCTCTTACAAAAACTTGAGTCACAGTAGTTTCTATAGGCTGAAGCTAATTTCCCAGAAATTAGAATCAATGTGGCAGCCTCAGGGAGTGGCCACAACAGCCCAAACAGATTTAAAGTGAGGCTGCTGCCTTCCTGTCCTATCTCCTTCTATGGACAGCTCTTGCTTGCACCATCAGTAATGTTGTGAGATTGCCTGAGGAGAAGTTCAGGTAGCTCATCTAACTGAAACAGTTTCTTGACAGGGCTCATTTTGTGCTGGCCCATGCTGCTGAAGTGGCTTGCTGTGCTGTTGCATGAGCATCGTTGCAAGGAAGGGACTGATTTACATTGGTTTGAGCTGCCAGAGAGCCACACTTTGGGCCAACGACAAAGATTGCATGAAGTCTTACAGGCTGAACTGCTTCTTGCTGGTACAGCTTGGGAAAGGTCCTTATTCTACCACTTCATTTCAATTACAGAGTTGCAGTAGCATGCTGTGGCCAGACAAATATGTGACTGAAAACAGAGTACTGTTGTGCAAGCACTGTAGAGCAGAGCCATAAAGTTGTTGTTTGAAGACCTCAACACAGCTTCAGAGTTAAGGTATGCTCAGGAACTGCAGAGCTAAGGTCATGGCCCACAGGGCAGGCAGGATGTTGCAGAACTATAGGGTTTCACAGTACTTGAGTGATCTGTTCTGCACAGCTCAGGATTAGTAGATCATAAAGGCCATATAAAGTTACCACCAACGTGTCCTTTCCCTTAGGCTAGTAACTCTCCTTTTGATCTCTAGAGGTACATATGTACTTCTTTTCTTTTTTTTCTTTTTTTCTTTTTTCTTTTTTTTTTTTAATGGAAGCATAACATGCTGGTTGCCTCCCAGGAAATGCTGTTTATGTGGGTAGAACAGACTTCATGTTTCAAGACTCCCAATCTGTCTCTTTTGTTAGCTGTAGAAATCACTTTAAAAACCAACTGGCATGTGAGTGGGTGGTTTTGGTTGGTTGTGGTTTGGGGGATTCTTTTCTTTTGTTGCTTACTTTCCTTATGCACATGCTGCTAAATTTCTATTTGTTAAGGAAGTACAAAGGAGGAAGAAGTAAGTTCTGCGTCATTTCAGTTTGCCTTTACGCTTAGATCTGGTCAGAGCTAGCCAAATTCTGGGCAGTCAGCAATGTCAGCAAACATAAAGCAGATATCTAGAATAGGACCCGGAGCTTTAAAGTCACATTAAGACTTTGTTATAAACTTCTGCTTTGAAGAACTGCAGTATGACACATGCAAAAAATGTTAACTTTCATTGAAGGCTCTCATGAGATTTGTTACCAAATGTTAGCAAAAACTCAGCAGGACATTTCAAGGGGTACATTCCAAAAGTTTCTATCATGCATCTGATGAAAACATCTTTAAAAAAAAACAATTAGTGTAAAGGAGAAAACACTGTACTTGCACCAGATTGATATTAAATGCAAATTTGATTTCTGGGATCAATTTAGGAAAACAATGACTTTTAGTGAGAGCTTAATGGAAATGTGTGAGAACCGAAATGGTCTTTGCTTGGCCTTCTGTCCACTGCTTCCAAAGTATGTAGAAAGCAAGTGACTAGACATTTCAGTTGTGAAACACCAAGAAAAAAGCAGTTTATCATCAGTATCCTTAATGGAGTATTGGACATCCTGCTATTTCTAACACTACCTTTTTTGTAAGTCTTTCTCATGGATTAACTCAGTCATTTAAGAGTATATATGCTGTTTGTATATGCATTCTGGTATATTTTTATTTTTCTCCTACTCATTCTGTAGTCACTGGCATGAGAAGGCTTACATGAGCTTAGAAAGTGGAAAATAAGGTTAAAGAAGTGGTATCATGTCTTGTTCTAAGGCTCTGAAATTCAGTTGTTTTGATTTCTTGAAACAAATGCCCCAGTGGGGGCCAGCCAGGGAGAGTGCTGACTCCCCTGCCCAGGCCTGCTTGCGAGACAAATGGCTCCATTGTTTCTGCGGTGAGTAAATATCACCAGTCCTGGGAGGTCAGGACTGCACGCAGAGTGGGTGCTTAAGGAACTTGGATTAAATACACATAGAAGATTTTGAAGATAAGGAGTCAGTAATGATAAGATTTGTGTACTCTCTGACCATGTTTTGGTGGTACAGTAAAAACACAAAGCACTGAGCTTGTGTCAATTTACTGACTCTGCTAGCTCAAAATATGTTGAGGAGTTAACTTTCTACCAGTAGGCTTTATGCCAGATAAGGTATCATTTTTCCCTCCACAGCCAGCCTAAAAATCTAATGCTGCCATAAGCTATCATTTACTTGAGCAAATTCTACAGAAACGCAGCTCTGTGTCTATGCCTGACACGATGCACATGTGTTGTAGGTGACCTGGTATTGCATGGGTGTGGAAATAGTGAGCTGGGAGGCTGCAGACATCTGAGGCTGGGGTGGGACTGGGTGAAGCTGGGCTGTGAAGGCTTTCCAAGGGGACTTTGTAATGCTTCAGGAGTTTGGGGTGGGAGTGAAGATACACTGTGGAGTGTCATATAGATCTTTAATTTTTAGTGATGTAAAGATGACGATTCTTATTTCCATTTTAAAACCAGGAGTTGCCTTAGACATAAGGGCTAATATAGTAGCCAGCAGGCTGATTAGATATTGCAGAAGAGCACAACAGTGCCAGTGAGCCGGTGATCTTTGCTTTGGCTGTCATTGGCATTGTTAATGCATTAGGCTGAAACAGTTCTCCACAGATCAGTGATCATGGAGTTTTGGCAAACTCCTAGGTTACTCATGTGCCTAATAAAAAAGAAAAAGAAAAATTCTTCCTGATGTATGTTATGCCACTGCCTGCTGCTCTGACCACGTACAGGAAATAGAAAGCCTTGTGCTGTTCTTGAATTACACAGATGGCTTTCACTGTGTAGTGTCCTTCATAATTAGCTGTCATAGAATTGGAGCAGAACCGTGCTAAAAACTTTGGCATCTTAAGATGCCATCTGATCTCATAAGGTTGTGGGAGGGCAGTTCCTCCCCCCCTTAGTCTTAGGAGGAAGAGGAACACTTCTCTTTGTTGTCCTGCGTCTTGTGCAGTGTGAGTTCCCCCTTCAGTTGCGTCTACTAGAAACGGCACGTTACCAATATCTGGGACCACTATTGACTTTTATATTGCAGACAATGAAAAATCACTCACAGACTTCATTGTTGTGGTGATTGTTTGGCATCTACTTAAAATACAGTTTTAGTGACTTGGCAATGTCTGCACTTAGCATGAGTCTCTATAGGCAGCAGTTGCTGCTGGAGATTGGTGTTAGAACGAGACAATCTTGAAGACAGGACTGAGTGGGCTCTTTTAATTCCAGTGCAGCAAAGTGTTTTAAGGGCCTGCTTCTCTGTTATTTTGAAGTTGGATTTACCTGACTCAAGGATCCCTACACTGACTACATTCTTGGAGTATGAAGGCAGCACCAGAACTGCATGAAAAGTTAATTTTTTGGAAAAATTAATTTATCAATTTTTTTAATACATCTTCATACTTCTTTTGCCCACCAGACAGTCAGGGTGTACTTTCATAATTTTTCTTTGCAAATATCCTTTGGAATATAGGATCTTTTCTAAGACATGTTCCAAAACTTGTACATACTTTTTTAAAAATGGAAGATTAAATCATTCTCTCCCTATCATTTTATCACTCCTTCTGTTTTAATTTATAAGGTCACTGCAGCCAGATTTTCTTCAAAGGTGGGTTTTCTGGCCTTTTTTTTTTTTTTTAAGGGCTTGGAGGTAGGGGAAAAACAATTATGTAAGAGAATGATTTTCATTCCAGTGATGTTGATTCACTTGGCTCATAAGAAGAGCTTATTGCTTTGTTTACTTGGAAAGAATGAATATCAACACATAAATAATCAGCTGAGAACTAGATTTCCAGAAGGAAGAATTTTCCTACTCACTTTTCTGTTAATTCAAAGCAGTATCTTTTAAAATTGATGTAACTCACAGCCTTATGATGGTCACATTACTTTCCCTTAGGAGTAAACACAGACAAAAGTGTCTGCTTAGTTTCCAAACTAGAGAGCAGTTGTTGCCTCAGGTACTCAAATTTCTATAGAAAAAAGCCTTCCATAGCCCTTGTAACTGTACATACCAAATGTATCAATGTACCTGGGGACTTCCATGCCAACTTTTAAGAAGTGCTAGGAACTCTTCTTCAGAAGGACATGGAAAAACAATTTACTGAACAAGCCTCCCCGAAGTGCTTTTTCAGACAGTCTTTCACCTACCTAAAGTACTCAGATCTGATGTGCTGTAGCTGAAAGAAACTAACCATATCATATAATTTCTGAACTCATTTTTCCCTTCCTTTCACTCTTGGAAAGACATGTAACCTAACAGGACAACAGGGTCAACCCTTTCTTCAGACCCCATTGCAGTGCAACACTCAAACCTCTTTCTGGAAAATCCTCTCGGGCTAACAGATTGCAATTCCACTTTTCAGAGTTTGCAAAACCTAATGTATTTAGCTTGTTAACAGCATCCCACAGAATCTCAGGTCCCAGGGACAACTTGTGTCCTTCACAGCTCATGGGATTTTGTAATACTCAACAGCAGTAAGAGATTTGTCTGAGAGGAGGGTCTGGGCCACTGGTCATGTACATAATCTACGCCATTATCTGTTTCAGCAATACGGCTTGATTTTTAAAGCTTATCATGGAAAATGTATTAGTTACATTATGCATAAGGCATCAGATGCTTTTATCAAGTACTTCAGCTGTTCCAGATTACAAGCATGTTTGTGGGCTACGTAAATGTATTGGCTTATTTCTATATGATGGTTTCATAACGCTGAAAATAGATGAAGAAGCAGATTCATTTTTCTCAAACTGCTTGATGTGAGAAAATTATGCTTATAGTTCATGCTGTTATGGAAGGTTTCTGTGACCTGGAGATGTACCACTTAGCTTATCACTTTCCAAGTTTAAAAGAATTAGCTGTCAGCAACAGAAACTTACTTTCTGCTTGCTTTTACAGCATTTTGCAGAATGCAGTGCTGATCCATGTCAACAGACTTTGGATGCTACACAGCAACACTTCTAAGTAAATACAAGTACCCAGTCATCACACTGGCTTCTAGGTATTTACAGTAATAGTGCCTAAAATCCCTCCTTCAGACATTGGACTTTGATACCTAATGAGGCAGGAGGTGTCAAGAATTAAGTCACTTAAAGGATAAAAAGTTTGAGACGGAAACTGCAAGGGAGACAAGCTTTAAAAGCATACCTTGAATGCACTTAGGGCATCTGAGGGTGAGGTGTTGTTGGCTGTGCAGAATACTTGAACTGAATTGCTAGTTTTTGAGTCAGCAGAACACTGCCAACTTTACAGCTGAGGACTGCATTTTCTACCCAGACTGAGTCAAATGCAAAACCGACTTCAGCTGAGTAATAAGAATTGCATATGATTATTAAAAAATAGAGAACCTTTTGAGTTGTATTTTCATAATGGGAAAATATTGATCCTTTCTAGTGGTACTCATTACTGGCCAGAATCTCTTGTTCATCTGTTTTTCAGACATAGTTCAGGACAGACATCCTTGGAGATGATTGAGCTAAAGAGAGTCTTTGTAGGTGGACAGTTGTCTGAGTTACCAGTAAGCCTACTGTTTAATGCTAAAATGAAATCACACTGCCAGCACGGTGCTGGAACTCTCCAGTTTTAATTACTATTCAGTTACAATTTGAAAAAAAAAAAAAAGTCTGGCCTTAGATTTCAGCTTGCTCAGTGATATAGCAGAGGCTGAGGTATATGCAGGGACAGTTAGTATGATACTTTTTTTTCCCAGTGTTTTGAACTTTGTGTTCATTTGCATCTGACATTACAAAGCATGAATGTAAAATACTGCCAAGTCATGAGTGTAACAAATCTGCACCTACTTCCATGTAAGGCGGTCAGAAATCAGGCCTGGGACTATTTACTCCCTACAGACTGTCAGTAGTCTGGCAAAATATGAGTGCACACCCTTATCCAGAATAATATTAGGGCCTCATTCATGTTCGGTTTAATCTACTTTGGAAGAGGAAATACCTTGTGACATTCTTCAGTGGCCTTTATGGACAAATAAATAAAAGATTTAATGGAGCCTTCACAGTAGGACATTGGCAACTGAGGAAGCCCCTGAGGACCGGGTTGTATAAATTAGGCAGAACTTGAGATATTTTAGGGCTGAGGAAGAGTTCTTTCATCCACCCAAGTTCCTGGGGCTCTGAGGAAAAAAATCTGCACCACGTTTAGCACAGGGAACAACTGTTTCTCATGAAGGTTTGGAGGCTGTATGTATGCATCATATAGGCTGGCCTTGTTCCATCAAATAGATTCCTATGAATTGGATGCTAGATGGTAACGGCTTTTAGTATGTCAGCAGGTAATTAATTATGATAAACGTGCAAATTGTGTATTGTCTCAATAGGCTGTGTGGAGCCAACAGGGTACATGTGACTAAAAATATACTGATTAAAGGTCTGCAGTAGTAATGAGCACTGCGGCAGTATAGCACACTGAGTCATTGAGAGCTGTGCTGTCAATTACCTGTGGATTAAGGACCAATGCGATTTTAACCAGATCCCTTACGACCTGAATGGAAAGCCCCAAAGGGTTTTGTGGCACTGTCTCTTACAAAGGCACCATGACAGATCTGTTTTCAATTCTTATTCTTTCCTTTTTAAAATTGTTTTAAAGAAAGTCAAACTTCAAAGCAACAGCCTAACTTATAATTAATATATCCTTACAGTATATATCCTATGACTTTTTTTTCTTGTTCCATCCATTAGCCTTCACTGTAGCTTCTGCACCTGGATGCTGAAGGGAAGGAGAGGACTGTGGGGAACAGATGATGCATGCCAAAAGAAAAAGTAATTGTGGTGTTACAGAGTTTTAGTAACCTGGAGAAATCCTTCCCCTCACAATTTTCCAGCCTCCTTTGGCTTTCATGTTACCCTCTCATTGTTATTTGTGTGTGCATACATACATATGTGTGTGTGCACATATTAAGAACTTTGTTATATGTAAAGAGGATGGTTCTTCATGTCAACACATCAAGAAGAACTCGGAACCGCTTTGTCAACATACATAAGCTATTAGACTATCCACAACTGACGTCTCTGAGGTCATCTTCTGTAGCCAGAATAAATTTCTCTTTAGCAGTACAGATGGATACTAGGAAAGCCAGCAGATGCATTGTAGCTAATCAGAAAGGGGCTCAGCAGGGTAACTAAAATCTCTGCTAGAATTCATATCCCTTCATGGAGTTTAATTAAAGAGCTTTGTGTGCATCCTTTTGTTTTATCTGTTGCCAGTGTTTTGTCTCCTATTGTGGCAGTTCCTTCAAATAACCATCAATTTGCTGTGATAATCTAATGAGGAGAATGAGCAGCAGTGTTTAATTATATAAAAATTATAATGAGCTTTGGCTGCTGAAGAGTTAAGGAGCTGCTGCTGGCCACTGGAATACAAAAGAGCTGGTGCCAAAGGGGCCCCTGGAAGTCTGTGGCACTTCAGACTTCATTGCTGAGCAGCAGTAACTGGCTTGAGCAAGCAGCAGGCCAGCGGAGCTTCCTTCGGGGAGAGATAAGTGAATTATTGAGCAGCCTCCTAACAGCAGGAAGCAGAACAGGCATGGGCAGATTTCTGTTTCACACCCCAGCAAAAATACAAGGCAATCAAAAGAAAGATCTCTTGTCCTACATAAGCACAATGCCTTTGGCACCATACTCTATTCTTCATCCTCACAGCAGAATTTGGAGTTTGGGCATAACCAGGTGTCATCTGGTGCCATTTTGCTGCAGGAGGTAGAAGGAGAACTTGGGGGAATGGGCTTCTGGCTGCTGGGGAAACATGAACCAAGGTGCAGATAACTCAGGTATGCCTGTGCTCTATCCAAGAGTAGTGTGGATTCAGGTTTATCAAGAAATAACTCTTCTAAGAGTTTAAAACTTTCCATTTTCAGACCTTTCTGGTTTTTTCCTGGTCCTTTTTGTTTGATTTTTAACCAAGAGGTAAGTAAAATCTTGTGCAACTTCTTTATTTTGTATCCAAGCTATTTAGTCATTGAAGCTGTTGTTTTCCCTTTTCTGTTTTCTCTAGCTGGGGTCATGCTGAAGTAAGCATGGGGCGGGGAGCTTTGGAAAACCCGAACAGCAGTGGAACAGAGGAGGAGAAACTGCTGGAAGCCCTGTTTCTTAAAGCAGAGAACCAAGTCCCTGGAATTCAGCCTAATATTGAGGTGACTGACTACCCTGTGCCTAGCATCCTGATTAATCACAGCAGTAATGAACTCCCAAGTTACATAGTGCCTGCAGGGACCCACAAGCCAGGTCTCTAGGCACAGAGCTGCTTGGCTGGAACATGTGTGATGGAGCTGGTAATAGCATATCCAGAACCAAAGGTGTCTGTGAAGGCAACAAGAGGTGGCACGACCTGTGCTTCCCCTCTCAGTGCATAGCCTGGCCACGCTGCTGTGGGAGGAGGTGTGGGTAGGCAAGGACATCAACACAATTGAGGTAAGCCAGGATGAAACCTGTGACAGAGCTATGTTGTTAGAAGTCTGACATGAACAGGACTGTGACAGTGCCACTTCTGACTGACACTGCTGTACCACTAATACTCAGAAAGTGAAAAAAACTTTGAGAAACACTGATTTTGTCAGGGGGTTTGTTGGTTATATGCAAGGAAGACTGACATGGGAAGGGGCAGTACTGAGCTGATAAGAGATGCAGCTTTGTCTTTATTGCAGCATTCATCCTACAGTACACTGTGCTGTGTATTGGTATTTCTGCATCAGGAAAGGTGTGGTGGGATCAATATAGCCTTAAACAGGGAGTTTAAGGTAAGCTTACATTAGGAGCACTTTACAGATGTAGGACTACAGTCACTTTATACAGGCAAAGCATTTTTATTGCTACTGACAGTTTTTTAGACCCTGTCCCCTTTGTCCAGGCCCTTTGTTTGCATGGGATTCTGCAAATTTCTCATAAGGTAAGCGAGCAGATATGCCATCTTCTTCCCTTCCTCTGCTTATCTTCCACATTTCTCCTCCACAACACTATACTCATACTGTCCATAGTGGGTTTATTGACCTGCTTTCCTTCACAGTCCCTCCATGTGCCATCATCTCTGCTCTTGTATTTCATGATATTCCCTGTCCTTATCCTTCTTTCATACCCGTGAGCACTGAAGCCAGACGATGCTGTTGAGCCATGGAACTCCTTTGGCACTGGCTCTTTTGTCTTCCAGTTCCCACCCACGGCAACTCCTGCACAACCAAGGCACGTTATCATTTTTACAAGAAGAATAACCATGCACCTTCCTCGTCGGGAAGGACGTGAATCTGAATCACCTCCCCTTCTTTTAGCCTCACTCTTTTTGACATCCGCTTCCATTTATAACTCAGTCTCATAAGTTCATTCTGCATGCCATCTCTGTAATACATCCTTTTCTCTCTACCCAGACAACTACAACTTTGCTGTTCTAACTTCAGCTCTTGTTATCTTATGGATCAATCACTGTACTCATCCTGTCATAAATCTGACAGATGTACCCTACCCATATCCCGTGCTCCTGCAAAGATAACTTTCCCAACGCTTAAGTTTAACCATGGTGTCTGTTCTCTGTGCTTTCCCATTGCCTTGCTCTATATACTTAAGCTACTTGTTTTTACTTTACAGGCTTATTATGGCCTGTCTTCTCCCTACCTATCATCACCTCCTTGGTGTGGAAGAGTTAGCTTCCACCTCTAATAATACACAGTCCTGGCCTCCTCTGAGCACTCATTCCATTTTTAAACATTCTTCATACTTGGAAGGAGCATCCTGTGAAGCTCTGCAAAGCAGCTTCTTTTGGCTCTCAGCATCCATTCATAAGACTCTTCCTTTCTACATTGCCTCTTAAAATACTGTGAATAGCTGATGTGCTGGCTGACATTGTCTTATTTTACTCCCTTCCCTGGCCGTACCGCCCCAACATTTTATGTTCAGATCGTGAATGCCTTGGGATTGGCACTGTCACACTGTTCTGCCCAGATACAGCATAGCACAGGGGGAATGTGGTCTGTGAAAAGGGCTCTTACACACTTCAGTAATAAATACCTATGCAGCAGGAATGGACCTGTAAAAGCAGTTACATGGTAATAACACAATAAAATTGTCACCCTCCCCCTGGTGAAATAAGCAATCCAGAAGAAAAGCAGAATGGCTGGTATCTTTACACCCAGCTCACCCACACTCAAAAGAGATCACATCTCTTTCTGCTCCTACCTAACATGATTTATGCCAAAACCTGGGGATGAGAGTTTCAGTAACATCGCCTGAAGGACACCTTTAGCTAGGCTGTGTATTGGGAGATATCTGTGAGCACACAACACTTCCAAATATAACTAGCGCAGTTCAGGACTTGGCAGCTGGCGCAGCTGCTGCGTTTATGGAAAGGACGGTGTGAGCACTACTTCACCTATTTCAGCACAGATTCATTGGATTATCTCAAACTACTTTATTGGTGGCTTAAACTGGCTGGGCTGGATGTGCACTGTTGCAGGCTGGGGGGCACATACAGACCCACTGGGGTAACTTTGGGGCAGTAAATCCTGGCAGTGGGGTGGTGGCAAACAGCCGTGAGGTGGGAGAGGAGGAGCAGCTGTAACATCGTCAGCCTGTATATCTGTGTGCAGTACCACTGTACTCACTAGCCCTTCAGGAAAAGTAGTCCTTTACTTTTGCAGAGACTCAGGAAAATACTGCCTTCTTTCTGTATGAACTAAAACTCTTCATTATCCATGGAGTTTGACTAGTGTCACACTGAAATGAACTTCAAAGTAAATTCACATCGAAACTGCTAGAGACTTAATTTTTGCTTGGTTTGATACAAAACATGAAAATCACCTCAGGCTAGCTGGCAATGCTTGTGACGAGCAAATCTTTTGGTGAAACAAGAGAGAGCTTCCAGTCTCTAATGAAGTTTCCCCATTCCCCCCCCCCGCCCCCCCCCAATCCAGTGGGCATTTACATGGTTTTCTTGTGAACATTTCATGCAGCTTTGAAAATCAAATGCTTCCTTACAGGAAATGTTTTTTCTCTGTTGTGCATCTTCTGTGGCTGGCTGCCAAGAGATCCTGATCTGACACCCAGCTGTGCTTCTATGACCAGCTTTTGTGACCGTGGAAAATAATTTTTTTAATTCTGCCCCCTCTGTTTTCTTCTCTGTTAAATATGTATAAACAAGTTAGAAATCAGAGCCTGTCTGTTCTTTGCAGCCATTCTGGGCAGAAATGTGATAGCAAAAGGTTAGGCCTCTTAGTATCTTTAAAAGACTGTGAAAAATAAAACAGATAAACATTCTTTTTTTATCTGAGAAAAATGACTTAAGGCGAGAGCCGTGCAATATTTCAATGTAAGTTAAAACAGTAAGTGGCAAAATGCTTATCCTATATTAAGTTTTGCTAAATGAGGGAGAAGATAAAGCTCTTGCAATGAATATGCAAAGAAAAGAGTCTCCTTTTCTGGAAAACACGTTTTACTGGAATGCATCCTTTTACACTGTCTTAAGGCATTCTGAAGTAACAAGGTTGCAAAAGCAATCTCTGTTCACTACATTTTGACTTAAACAATGAGGTAATTACTAATGTGGTAATTTCATGTGGGCAGATGCGCGAAAACCCAGAAAGACAACCTGCTTTACACTTACGCAATTGTGAATGAGTGTTGCAGTTATAAATATCAAAAAACAAGGAGGAAGGGGGTGTGGGGAATGGGAGCAGGCCTGGCTGAAACCTGGGCTTCAGTACAGCCAAAGCCCTTCATTTACATTCTGAAAGCAAGGGCAACTCAAATTAACAAACAGAAGGACATTAAGTAATAGTATGTAACAGGAACACTTGATGTTAAAGTGACTGCAGAGCCTGTCCATAGCAAGTGACACACACACAGGGTGCTCATACATGGGGCGTCACTGCACTGAGGACACGAGGACTCAGCAGTGGAGGCTTTTGGGCAATGTTCAGGTAGATGCCATCAAGAATCCATTTGGCCCTCATCGAGGTGTCTTTTGCACTTTACAAATCAGGGATTCAGCTAGTGTCAAGACCAAATGCCCATTTTGATCTGGGAAACAGATGCAGTCCTGAATATGTGAGAAACACAACATACCATCTTATGAAAAATTTACCTTTATTCCTTTCTCTTTACCTTTTTAATCAACATTGTGGCCAAGGCTCTATGTTCAAAAATAACTTGCTTGGATATGATGGTATCTTTCTTAAGCTAATCACACAAGAAAATGGCATTGAAAATAAATACTTTTCCTTTGATTCATCATTATTTGGGTTTGGAGTATTGAAGATCTGTGCTTCCAATTTCTTTCTCCTCATCTCTGGTACTATATTTGGTGTATGTTTCTTTTCTTAGTCAAAGCTGAGGTTTCACTAAGCACAGTCTCTGACTGTGAAACTGGGTTAAGTATTTCCTGCTTTCCCAACCTATCCCTCTAGTCTGTTAGCTGGCCTGAAACAGTGGTTTGTGGTTCAATTTTAGATTTCTGAAAATAATGGTTAAAAAAAGCTGCTTTCCTTTTCTTCCTTAAGATCTACTTTCATATTTTTTTCATAAACATTCTTAGACTGTAGTCAGTAAAACTTAACAAATGGCATTATGAAGATGACTTCCCCATGCTATAATGGCCTTTCCATCATCATCCCCTCAGTTCATTCAGCTTCCTTGTGAAATGGAGGCCTTACAATGGTAATGCCAAGGTTTCCCATAGAACCCTGTTTTTCACCCATTTACTTCAAGTGGTATGGCACTGTGGAAGTGGTTATGGATGTACTCCTGGTCATGTGTTTCCCCAGGTGAAGTTCACCTACAGTAGACTAAGTTAAGGCATATTTGATCCTCCAAAGATTCCCTGTTCTTATGATATCCAAAAGATATGACTTGGTGTTGTAAGAAAGGTGGCTCAATGTTGTAATCTTCTTCTCAAGAGAGCATTGCAGACCATTTTTTTCCTCCAAGTCTCAGCATGGTGTTATGCAGATCCTTCCATTACCTGAGGAAGAAAGAGTAGCCTTACTTCCTCCCCTATTTCCTTAGCTAATAATTCAGAGAGAAATAAAAATTATTTGTAACAGGCTGATGGTATTAGAGTCTTCAAAATTAATTTGCATACCCTGCCTCCTCATGCCCAGGAGGACTAGCGAGTAAGTTCTGCTCGCAGGCACAGCCTCTGTAAGACGTTGAAAAATTCTGCACCAACAACCAGTTGGGGGACTGTGGAAAAAATCTGTGAGGGGAAAGGTCCTTCCTGCACTGGGCAGTTTTCTAAAACAGAAAAAAAAAAAAGTAGTATCAGCCCAAGAACAGCCTGTTTGTTGACCACTACGCTGATCGAGTTCACAGTTAAAGTAACCTAACAACCTACCACAATTAAAAAAAAAAAAAAAAAAAAAAAAAAAAAAAACAAAAAAACCCAAAATTGTAATCTGTAATTACTCCTGTTAGGATTTAATTTTTCTCTTTATCCTGTCTTTTCAACTAATGAAACTTGGTTAAAATAAATAGAAATAGGAAAAAAATAGAGTGTTTCAGCAAGGGCTCTTTAGAAAAACTCAGTTACATCTTTTTAAAAAAAAATTATTAAAAAAAGAAGATACTGCCTATGCACTGATGTGCTTCGCTTTTCATTTGGGAAGGCTGCTATGGCATCCTCGATAAGCAGTTTAGAGGTGTCATTCATTAGTCTGCTGAGTAGTCATTTTTGATGTACAGTATTGTCGTTACCTTTGACCATATGGGTCCCTGAGCTGCAAGACTGATAGGCTCTTTACATGCTCTGTTCAGTCTAAGTGGCTGGTTTAGCATACCTGCGTTTGCTACACCAATCATTTTGCTCAATAAAAAGGTCATAGTACTTAATGGTGGTCAAGGAAGCTTGGGCTGGCATTGCCACTGCGGTTCTGTGGGGCTTAGGCTTGGGGCATTTGTGGGTTTATTCCTAATTCTCAGAAACTTCTACAGAAATTGTTTTAACAAGGTGAGTGAGTTTTCTGAACAGCAAATCAGGGTCATCTCCATTTGCTTGGATCTCAGCACTGTGGATGTATGTATGGAGACAGAAGTGCCATAACCTGTGGGATGAGCTTGATGGTTTGCTTAGCTGGGATAAAAGAAGAAGAAATTGAATTCTTTGCTAGATAAAGTGTGTTGGAGGAGCTGAGTTTTGTAGTTATTCCCTTCTGTAGCTGCATCATATTTCACTGCAGGCTTGGATGACTTCAGAATCCTTTTCACCAAGTCCCAGTACCTATCACCTAAATGTACGAGGATCTTAGCTTGCGTTTTCTTGAAGCACATTGCTTTGCTTTGTGGCTGCCAAAAAATACTTGGAAACACTGCCGAAGTGTCTACATAAGAGTTCTTTCCTTTCTTTTAAAGTGAATTAAAAAAAAAAAACCCCAAAAACAAACAAACAAACAAACCAAAAAAAAAAAAAAAAAAAAAAACCACACAGTAATTATCTTTTACATTTAATAAAATCTTATGATTTTAGAGACTGACTCATGATATTTTAATGCCAGGAGTTGGCAATACTGCTAGATGAAGAGCTAAATCACTTCAAGATCTGCCCTGATCATCAGCTTTATTCACAATGAACAGTGAGAAGACAATATACATATAACCAAAAAGTGAAGCTCATGCAAAGGTGTCATTATTGGATGCTCCAAGTAATATATCCTCTCCCTGAAAGAATTTTGACCTGAGAGTGAATATTTTAATAGCCACTCATGTTACCTTCCAGGAGTGAGGCAAAAACAATGTTTAAGCATCTCTTTCAAGATGATACCATGCTACTGGAATGTCTTCTATTACCTTGTACATGAACCTATTACTTGAAAGAGTGATAGCATTTAAATAATGTTGCTCAAATTACATGGCCCATGCCCACCTGCTTTGGATATTGTTTCCCACTTCTAAAAATCCAAAGGAAAGGCAGAAATGTTTTAAACTCAGTACTGGCCCCTGTGCAGGTCTTATCACTTCCACTTCTCCCCCTTTCCCCCGAGCACAAAAATCTTTTATATTTGTGGTTTATGTATGGTCTTGTGGTATTTGCTCTTGCTATTAGACTAGTTCTACCTTTATGTGGTATGCTCATGCCTCTGGGGCAGAGTGCAGTGGAGGAGGATGTTTAAAATTAGGAGCAAAATTATAAATCTTTGATAAATGCTGATAAATCTTTATGTGATGTGTATTTAAAATCACTCAAAATCAAGAAATCATGTTGCCAAATCACAAGCCAGCAGTGCTGTTCCATGACACCAAAGCCCTGTTGGAAGAAAATACGCTGGATTTGGACTTTCTGTCAAAACATTCCTTGTTTCTAGATCTCACAGCCTTGTGAACAGCACATAGAATAACCATTTTAATTATAAGATAAAATAAATATCACTAGATGCTATTGATACATTTTCAGCTGTTTTGTCGACACAGGGCATGTATTATGAGACACAGAGATGTTGGGATATGTAGGACATTACCTGTGTTGTATGAAGAATGGGCTTCCTGCTGTGGAAGCTGTATTGTGCCTTAGAGGCATGTAGAGTGCCCTCAGCTAATAAACTGAAGAATAATTCTTCTAAATAACCTCTAGGTAGCGTAAATGGGTGAAAAGGCTGTAAATACAAATATATTTCAATTTATAGAAATAAAAAATTAAATGGTTTAGAAGCTGGGTCACTAGTTAATCAGAAATGCCATGGAAACAGCATCAGCTTTAGTAGCAACGATGAGATCATAGACAAGGGCTTTAAAAACAACACTGAATGATTCTGTGAATTTCTTGCCTGCTGCACTTAATATTTTTAATCTGAAATTACTAATAAAAATATCTGTTGCTCTGACAGATTTCAGGTATAGGTTCCCAAAATGAGGGGTAAAGCAAATGTCCTACTATAAGGCGCAAAGGCAGAGCTGTGCCATATTTTTTCATAGGTGTTTAGAGCCAAGAGGGACCATTACAGCCATGTAGTTTGACCTTCTGCGTAACACAGACCACAGAATTTAACTCAGTGATTGCTGCCCTTGGGCTAGATTTCAAAAGTGGAGAGAGATTTATTCCTTTCTTTTTTTCTTTTGATCCCTTAGTGTGTTCAACTGCCTGAATCTGGCACTCTGTGAAAATTAAAGAGACTGCAGTTTTAATTTATGTTTTGTTTTCAGAATATGCATATATATAAAAAAAATACATAGGTGTGTGAGCAGACACGCATTTAAGATGGTTTGCATTTGTGATAACAGTTGGCACCACCGTAGAGATGACCTCAGATTTAAAAGGATACGTAGACTCATAGGAAAATAGGGAGAGGGAAAGGATGGCTGAAGGTAGCATGACCTTCACATGCTACTCATCATGGGCCTCTCTGGTGAAGTGTTTATACCTCATATTAAGTCAGCACAGGGAGGGATTAGAGGCCTGCAGAGAGAAACAGCTTGCCTCACCCTGAAGAAATTGCCAAAAATGTAATGTAGGACAGAGACTTCTCAGTTGGGGCTCATTTTACAAAGTCAGAAACAGGCCAGGCACTCAGCCATTTGCAGGGAAGTTGAGAACTCCTTCCCTGTGCCTACTGTGGGAAAAGGCTGGGCAGAAACATGCATGCTGAGGAGCAAGTGTGGAGCCCATTGCATCTGTGCTGGATTGAAGCTGTGAGGCTTTTGTCTTTTGCTTCAAAAAGTTTTTAGTGAAAGTTCCATTGAGATTATTTTATTTTACCTTATGTGGGCTAAAATAATTTTTTTAAAAGCCTATAATCACTTTAATGAGTATGGTAAACATGATGGGATACTGTGCAGACCTTCTACCGTTTTGTGTTTACTGTCAGTGAAGACCCTTGGCCACCCTCAGAGAAACAGTTTCTGTTAAGTGTCCATTAAGTGCTCTAGTCTGATTAATGAAGCAGACTTATTTGTTGTCACTGAAAGTTGACCTGGAAGCTTATTTTAAAGGAAAAATGCAATGAAAAGTTATCACACTTTGGATAGGTAAATACTTAAGAAGCAAGATTATATAAAAATAAACTTTTGTTAGGATAGCTACCCTCTCTTTCACAATTCCCATAATAACCAAAACCAGTCTGAATGACCTCCCGGTGGGCCTTTTTATTGATACTTCCCAGCAGGAGTTTCAGTCTGATAAGTAGGTCAGGATTCAGTTGGTCTGATTCCCATTTGAATGCATGACAGAACAGGAGGATTTCAGCTTTACTGTCAAAAAGGTTCTTCTCTTTTATGTTCAGGTTATCTAATATCTAGAGGGCAGGTGCAGGGGTAAAGAAAAAAATCACAGTGGGGAGAGGATAGTAAGGAAAAGAAAGTATTAAAATTTAATCCTCTGAGTGATAGCATGACTAATGACTCCATATTCTCTACTCTGCCATTTCCCATCTACAACATAGTTGTCCTGCTGCAGATAGTACTTAATGTCCTAAAATATTTTGTAGCCACTTTTAATTTATGAAGTGATCTCCCACTTATCATCATAGTGCTATCTTTTTGGAGTGGAAGAGAGGGTGTGTTGATACATTCTGCCCTCCTCCACAAAAATGCAAAAGGTCCAGGGGGCAAAACTGAACTTGCTCTGACAATTCCTGCTTCTCCCTTTTCTCCACGCGCTGTGTCCTGGGAAGGGAGTTCATGCAAATTTCCCAGTGCCCCTCTGGCACTGGGAAAGGAAATTTAATCTAATTTACTAATTCACCCATAGGCTTATGATGAATAGAAAATGAAGAGGTGTGTCATCTTGTCCAGTGAAGTTGGGGGTGATGAGCTGAAACCAACAAATATATTACAAAAAAGATAGCAAGCTGGACTAAAACCAAGTTCTCATTGGCGAATTATTAGTCCACTGTTCATTATGATGTCTAGTTTCAATCCTAATGAGGTGGAACTTGATGAGATAATTGCTTTGAACTATAGGATTCTGTTTGCCCACAACAAAAGCTTATAGAATGGTATCATCTCATCAAGCCCTTCCCTTTTTCTCAAAAGTTATTAGTTTTCTTTTAAACGGGGTGTTTGTCTTTTCTCATTTAATGAAAATGGCACAGTGACTGGAGGTAGCTAGTATCTATCAGGTTTTATCTAAAGGTAACCACAGCCTGCAGATAGTTCCTACTCAGTCTGTTAGATAATAATCTCAAAAAATGGATGTCAAGGCTCTTTTTTACTGACAAATCTGATACAAAGTTGGTGCTGTGAGTACCGTCTGGTACCAAAAACATGAAATGAACTAATATTACTGGAACGTTTTTTTTGCGTCACAAGTTACACAGAGCATGGATCTATATTATGTAATTTCCACAAGGTGGATTGCAGTATAGGGAGGTTGCAGGTTCATCTAACTGTGACTCACAACATCATTGGAGTGTAGCAAAGACACCTCAGGTCTCTCTTGCATCTCACCTTTGCTAACCATTTGTTTCAGCCTAGAGTATAGGAACATTTGTGAGTATATGAATGAAAGAGATCCTGCATGTTATTGCTTTCACCCATGGTGTTAGGATATGTATAATATTTCACCAAGCAGTTACTCAGAGTTCTCGGGGTTTTTTAATCCTTTTTCCAAAAAAGGATGTGATGCGATGGTTGAGCCTTCTCACTTTGTTCAGGAATGTAGAATTGCTGGATTTACCGTCATTCAGTAAGGAAAGGGTATGAAGGAAACTGTCTCAGACTGAAAATAACAGAAGGATTTTAATGTGGGTTCCAGTTTGAAGGATGCAGCAATATGTGATAGAGCACAGGACAAGCAGTTTGGTACCTGCTTATCTTTTTCTCCACAAACATCACAGACTTTGGATGAGGTACTAATTTTTCTCTGATGAAAGCTTCTGAGATATAAAATCAGATTGAAACAATACAAATATCGTGCGGATGTCATATATCTATTCATCTGAGGAGAGTCTAAGATTGAAGGAGCTCTAGAAGGGCTGTGTTTATAACAATCAAGAGAGATTCTTCGAGGGAATGGGAGGGTGTTTTGCAATGATGTAGAACCAAGCAAAAATAAGGAAAAGAAGCAAAATGGATTGGTAGTTAGGATGGAAATAAAATTTAGCAAATTAAGAAAGGAATAATCAAAAAATAAAATACAGTCTTATGTCCTTTAAAATGTGGGGAAAATAATGAAGGCACGCAGTTCTTCCACTCATTCCTATCTCACACTAGTAATGGTGTTAGTATAGAACAGTGGCTTCTTTGTATTTGAAGTCCTTGCATTTCTCCAGAGAGACACAGGCAGGGCATGGACTAGCTCCATAATGAGACCATAGGAACTACCATGCTGGGTCAGACTAACTTGCTTCTTGTCTCCACATCCCTTATTGGCCTTTTAGCCAAAATCAAGTGTAGCATCCATTCTTGTCAATTTTATGTCAGACACATCTTCAGTTTCAGGACTTGATGTTAAATGGGTGTGGGGACGTAATGCAGTGCCCCTGGGAACAGGACTGGGCAATAAGAGGACTCAGCACTAGCAAATAGAGAGACAAAGGTGTATAAGCAAGGCACGTATGCAACAATATTTCACAATGCTTTCCCGGCCTCCAGTGACTTGTGGTTTGAGGACTTTCTGAGCCAAAGCGAGTCTTTGTGTAAACTCTTTTCCATTAATTTTCTAGATTTTTCTGAGCCAGGTGAATTTTAACATTCTGCAGCACAGAAGGTGCAGGTACCCTCTCGACACCCTGTGTCTTCAAGAAGCATCCCTTTCTCTTGGCTTTGAAACCCCTACCTGCTTTTTCCATTGATGCTCTAATTCTCCTTTTGAAAGACACAGAATAACCCTCTTCCATTCACCTTCTTTGTGGGCCACTTACAATTTTAAAGATGTGTCATGTCTCTTTAAAAAGTTGTAAATTATGGTTACAATATGAATACAGTTAATTTAGTTTAATGGCAGGCTGTGTAAGAAAAAAGCTAGCAGGAAGTTAAAACAATGATACATCCTTCAACAGACATTTCAGTGTGATTAAGAGACAATACAGGAGCTATTAACTGTCAGGCTGCAGTGAAGTTAAACAGCTTGTTTTGTTTTTACTGGAAAGCAGAAGGACTATAAAGAATTTAAAATGTCTTTCAGATCAGGGCAAAGGAGTTGCTAAGAAGCTATTTCCTCATGTGAAAACCTTACTGAAAGGTCTGAGGAGCTTGAACCTCCTAAACTCCTTTCATAGGGAATAGGTAGGAGAGTTGTGTAGAGAGACCATTTATAGCTCTAAAACTCTTTTTCTTTGAAGTTTTTGTCCTGTTCTTACAATTCAGACAGACAATGCTGTGGTACTTGCTCTTTGTTAGAGGAACAGAGGGAAGAAAGAAGTACTGAACCCTGTCAGACCCACATGGGTAAGCCCCGTTGACATCTAGGCCATTGTAACCCATGCCAGAGCCCAAGCAGAGAACTTGGAAGTTCCCAGGAGAACTGGTGAAGATTCAGGATTTGTCAGCTGAGGAGATGCAATGAAGACACTATGGAGGGCACGGGTGTTTGGGAAGCCCTCCAGGCGTTGTTTTCGTTTTCATATACTTTTAATGGTTTGGGGTTTTTGCCTCCAGATAGATATAGTTTAGGGAACTTGCAGAAGCATGCAGCATCTTTCAGAAACCCCAACCTACATTTCTTTAGAGTTTAATACCTTTGTTGGCATTGTCATTTTTTTATTAAATTATATTCTGGGAGGTTTTTTACATGTCTGCATGCTCTGACACTGGTTGTGCAGAAGAAACTTCCATTTCTGTAATCCTGACTTTTTGTGTATAAATACTATTTTTTGTTTTAGCCAGAGGTGTTAAAGCAAGATGTGGCTGAGTAGCTGCAGGTACTTTTCAACACTAGTGTCTCCTAACTAATCTTCAGGCTTGTGTTAGTATCAAATTTGCCGACGTTTAACCATGAGTCCCAAAGGCTGCATTTCTGGCTGTAGAAATGTCCTGTATCTATTAGAGCACAAGATTGTGAGCAGGAAATCCAAGCTCCACTTCCAGAGTTTCTCACTGTCTTGCTTAGTGTTCTTTTGCTGAGGATATCAGGTGGTTTTAGACTCCATGGAACAAGTACATTAGTTTCTTAAAACAGCATGGCCCAGCATGCTATTTGGAAACTCAGTAAGATTCATCAGTGAAAGAAAATTCTGAATGACACCTTCAGTGGTAAAGTTGGTGTTTAAAAATTTTTCAATAGACTATACCAAATGTTGCTATAGTTCTCATTTTATCTAGATTGTTCCCCAACCAAAGTAACTCAGCTAAATCTATGAACTATTTCTTCACGTGCAGCAAAATATTACTGCTGTAGAGAAGTCATTATCATCATCTGTGGAGGAGGTGATGCCCAGCTTTTGCTGTTCTCTGAAATGCTGTACCAATGCTTTTTGTTCCCCCTTCCCCTGCCTCTGATTTGAGCCCTGTGAAGAATTACTGAGGGAGTCATTGAAACATCTGCCTATGGAAATTCAAGCCTGGAGTCCTCAATCTTAATTTCTTTAGTTACTGCAACCAGCAGTGGCTGAATGTACCCACAGCATCCATAGATGGCAGCAGCCACAGATTACCATGTGGGGTGGCTGGCCCAGGGACTCTTGCATGTTCATGAAGAGGTGTCCCTCACCCTCTTCTGTTACATAACTTCACCCCCTCAAAAATGGATCCCAGCCACTGTATTTGCCTGCATGAATAAGGGGACCTTAACCTCATACTGTCATCAACCTCTCCCATGCTTGCAAACTATCACAGTCACATCCCTTCACTAACATTTTTTTGTACAAAAACACAGATTAAGCCCATGTTTGGTTTATGTCAAAATATACTTGCAGATGCTTGATAAAAGTCTGTAGCCATGATACTGTTCTCTCTCTTTTGTAACTGTTTATATGTCAGATGCCTCTGTGTGAGTATTGCAAAACGTTTGAATTGTAGATTATGGGGATTGTTAGCCACTGCTTCTGGCAGTAATTGAGGAAGGCAAGCTCGGGAGCCTTGGCTGAGCACTTGTCACTAAACCTGCACTTCCTTCCTCACCTGGCTTCCTGCTCCACTCCCAAAAGCTCTTCTGATCTGGGCAACCAGTTACTGATGCAAATGTCTGCCTTTTACTCTTGGTAGAATCTCCAAGCTGTGGTATGCTGGCTGCTTATGGCACACAAGTGTGTTCACCTGGCTGGAGAAGAGATTGATTCTCCCTTCCCAGTGGTGGTCCCTGCTGCTGCAAGAGCTGTCAGAGGGAAAAAATGCGTGGGTCTGTGACTTTTAGTCTCTTATGGGCAGAGCCATCTCTTGTAAAGCCTTGCTTTGGCTGTTTTTCAACTGGGAGAGGTTAGCAAACAGTCTGGCAGCAGCTTCCACGAGTCTTTCATATCCGACAGACTGGGCCAGGTGGACCGTTTCACTCAGGAGTTCATGTGTTTTGCCAGCCAACTTCTTTTCTATGCTTAATGACTTTTTCAGTGCATTCTGGGCAGCTCCAGTTAATCTCATCCTTTCATCCTCCTGTGATCTCACTCAGTTTCCTGGGGAATGAAGTGTGAAGGTGCAGTTGGCCTCTTCTGTATGCCAAACCCTCAGGCTGCCAGTGCCGGAAAGAGGAGCACACATTAGTGCTACAGTTTATGCTTAATTCTTGAGTGGCTCTGTGACTGGAGAAGTACCTGTCCTTGCAGAGATCAGTCAGCCTCTGGAGAAATCCTGATAGCAGTGATACTTCAATGCAGACCTTAAATTTGAAACTCTGACCTATATATACTAACACTCATCCAGTTACATGCTGAGTTTATGCGGGAATTTTTTTAGAAAATATTGTGGAAAACCATGCAAATATTCCTAGAGAATAAATGGGCAATTACTATATTTCTCATGTAAATAGGATATAGAAGATACAGATGGCTGGTTTAGCATCCACGGCTGTATTGCAATATGCAGATAGCCGCTTCATGTACATATGTGTAACAGTAACTGAATATTAAAATTGAGAAGTCATGTAGCACTCTGTATGTTTTCCCTCATTTTAAAAAATCTGGCCTGCTTTATTTAATCAATGTATTACTATTCTTTTTGGAACATCTGTACAATATTTACTGAATTCATAAGTCAAAATATGAATTCAGCTTTCACAAATTGAAGCACACTTACCATTTCTGTGGTCTCATCTTGTTTGCATTTAATAGAAGATTCACAAGTTGAATAATAGATTTGGAGAGAAAAAAAGCATTTCACAAAAGAAGTTCGTAAAGATGTCTAACACAGAGAGAATACATCAGATGGAAAAGTCCTCACTATGCTGGAATAATTACAAATTCCTTTTAGTAAAATTTATTAATGGGATTTTTCAGATGTGGCTTAGGATACTCACGGAGCATTTAATAAGCTGAAGTCTATAAGCCCTCCATCTAGGGACTGGAGCCATTATTTGGACCATCTTTAAAAGTTCTGCCATTTAGTCAATAGTCTAGAATGGGCTTTATGAGCTGTAGGAGTTCATTACACAAATACCTATTTAAGATTAGTATGGACCACAATTAAAAACATTGCTGGAGAAAATGTTTTAGTTTATACATGCCCAGTAGGCAGGCTCCAAAGTGAAGTATCTTCACTGCTACAAATTATTTTAGGACCAAACTAACTTCAGAAAATTACATTTTCACTATGGATGCCTGTGTTGCCTTACTTTCCCTCTCTTATTTTATTTCCAAGCCTGACAGCTAAGGATTACCGTGGAATGGGGACAGATAATGAGACATGCTTTCACTACTACATGTCATTGTTAGGGCATATTCTTATGAGACATTTTTTTGCCAGTGTCTTCAACAGGCTTATATCTTCAAATGTACCTAAGCGTATAAACTTAAAATGGCAAAATTTCGTGAGAGGTTTTTAAAGAGTAACTTGTCAAGCTTGGGGTGTCAGTAAATTATCTCCTCATTGAAAACTTAGGAAAATGAACTTGTAGCAAGGGTTAACTCTGCAGATGCCAGCAAAGACCTTAACAAATACTTGCCTTCATTCTTCCTTTTGTCCACAATTGCAGCATAGCATTTGCCTGGAGTATGATCTGATCAAAAGAGGAGTACAAAGGAGTGCTGCCCCCTTCCACTGTTTTTTATCGAAGCTGAGTCTACTGAGTCTCCTCTGACATTGACCATAAAAGACTTAAGGCTTTCCCTGCCTTGCATTTGCCATCAGTGGGGGAGGCATTTTCTTTACATGTGAGGTGCAAATAAAGGCTGTAAGAGTCGCTTCAGGACACTAATATATAAAATGTTCACCCCACAGAGTTGTTATTCTAGTGTTAAGTTGCAAATGAAATGGAAAATCTTCTACGATAACAAGACGTAATAGCGAAGCAATTGGATTGGGGGCTTTGTGCCCTGTTTTTGTAAAATGGAAAATATTTTCTTCTCTTTCGTGGCAGTGGTATGAATTTTATTGTGTAGATATTATGGTTATTGCATTAAGCTTCTTCATGTTCTCACTTAAAAACACTATCAGTAATATTACAGGTGATGTGTTGATTTGTACTCAATCTGTAGATACCAAAACAATAAAAGATGAAATTACCCTTGTGCTAGAAACCAATAGCATATTTTGTATCTCCTCCCCTAATGATGCCAGATTGTATTAATCATAAATGTCAATGAAGTCTCCAGATGACTTCCTGACTTTCGACAAAAGGCCTTCCTCTCAGCCTCTTAAATTCCAAGGTCAAGGGGAATGTAACATTCAGAATAATTATTAGCATTATTTTACCTTGACATTTCAGCCCTCCTTTCAGTTTAGCATTCCAACCAGGCATTGAAGACGAATGTCATCTTTCGATTCACTGGAGAGAATTGCCCCAATTAAAACTGACTTTAAGGATATCTAAAGCCCTGTATTAATGTGCTGTCCTGTTTTTTAGCAAGAAATACTTCTTGAAGGAGAATAACTTTCATTAAAAGCATTCAAGATTTACTGTGACAAGAACAAGCAATTTTTGAATTGCAGTTTTCCCCCTAGGCTAGGATAATAATCAGTGCTTCTCATTTTCACCGGAGTTGTGGTTGTGCTGCCCTAAAGATTCTTTCGCTTTTTGTTTCAGCTAAAAAGGTCAGAGTTATAATTTTGTCTCATCATGAGCTATTAGTGGTACCTTGTCAAAACCCTGTTACATGTCCAGGATCTTGCACCCATCCTTTGGATGTACCTGTATTTATTTATTTTTTTTAACATCGTGTTACATAATATGTTGTTTGTGGGGTTTTTCCCAGCAAAGAAAAACATTTTCACCAAAGCACAGATGAAAAGACGACACAACCATGTGCCACGCACAACCCCACAGCTATTTGACCTTGACTGAGTGGAGAGCTGGCAGTCTGGTCAGTCAAACAATTTTACTTACTCACTTCCTGCCAACTTGATGACCCTTGAGATTCTGGAAGTCTGTTTTGATAATGAGGTAAATAACTGTATAAATGTCATTCACTGTAAATTGGTCAGAAAGCAGGTATATACAGACAAACAACAGACATCAGTCAGACTTCAGACGGTGGGCTTTTTTGGTACAGTGTGGAGAATAAATCCTGTGATGAGCACCATTTGTTTCAATAGTGTTGTTCCCATTCTATCTGTGGCAAAACTTCGCTGTAGAGAAAAAAATAGACCCACACTGCAAAAGGATATATACAAGATAGCATAGCTTTAGCTCCCTGTTCTATTGGTTGTTTTTCCTGCTACACCATGCCTTTCTGTGAAACCTTGAAGATAAAATTGGTTTGCATGTTTTGGGCTGTAAGTCATGGCTACTCTCCAGCTGATAGCAAATTGCTATTTGCATCTGTTATGGTTGTGTGCCCAGTGTGTGATTTTACACAACTGCTGTGGCCCGTACTGTTTCAATGGAAGCGAAATTTATTGACTTCTAGTTAAATTTGACTTTGGGACTTCACCTAACTGGAAAGTAAATTGAGTGATGCTGACATTCCTTTTCTTCTAACCTCTAGCTCCATGCAGATTCATACTTGAAATGCTTTTGTCTCCAGCACAAACATGCTATTTCTCTTGTTCTTTATTTATTTTTAAATAGAAATCTTGCATAAATATCACATATAGTTGTGGTTCATGTAGTTCACTGCATAGATGTGTAACAATCTGCAATGTGTTTTACCCCATAATTTTCAAGCAAACTTGACATTGCTTTCTACTTAGATGCTGTAACTTTTGACATGGCTTATAGTTAAAAGTCTAAATGTACGCACATGTCAGAACAATTTCTATGGTTAAGCAATGCATCTCTGTAATTTATCTTGGAAATCAACAGGAGTCTTGAGTGCCTTTCCAATTTCCATTTCCTTCTCTGCTTCCTCCTATTAGATATTTACTAAGGATAGCTGGCTGATCTTTAATGAGTTTATGGCCAATCGTTCCTGACCCGTTTTTAGTTAGCTTTCATTGACTTAAGCAACATGGTGATTGTACTGATAAGAGAAGTGGAAGTTTCTTTCCTCCTGTCTGTCAAGCTTAACAAAAGCAGTGAGTCTGAAGAACATGGCAGAGAGAGGGAATTGATAACCCTGTGTGAAATGATTCTTTGCTGTCTCAACTAAGGATCTGGCCCATTTTGTGAAATAGAATTAAATTTATTCACTTATCACTTCATTACATAGGTGCTGTAGTAAAGCACGAATGTTGCATGCATATATACATGTATGGATATAAAAGAAGCTGTTACTAGTCTTTTACATCCTAAGTTTTACTGAGTACTATTTGGTGTTGATAGAGGGTGTAAAATGCATTCTATTGTACATCTATATTTTTCTTTCCCCCCACCACCCTTTCCCTACATTTAAAATGTACTTTTCAGTTTTGTAACTATGTTTTCCCAGCTATCTGAATGTCTCATTAGTGCTAATCTGCCAGATGGGACCCTGGAGAGGGGGAAAGAGAGATTCAGAAGAGCTAGCTCTAACCCAGCAAAGCAAGGTTGTCTAGATCCCCTGTCATCCAACTGCTTTTTGGGGAGGGCTGTCTCTTGGGGTCTCCTCTGTATTTCTTCAGGATTACCTGACCCCATAAAATTAAGCTTCCTCAGAACTAGCATTTTTCTTCCATGTCTCCAGCAAGCGTGTTTCCAAGGCTGGTGGTTTTGAGGGCTGAGAACATGAATTTATCACTTTCCAGCATGCTCTTATTTTTGCACAAGCAGTGCATGTTCTTGCCTAGCAATGCACTGCAGCCCACAAATTCACCTTTTTCAGGAGACTCTGCTCTGGTGCCATTTCTAATTTAATTAGTTCTTTTTACAGTCCCACTTCTAAGCCCTTGGAACCTAAAGCTTGGGAGATAATTATTTCCATCCCTGAAGAGAGGTCTTTCAAAATCCCTTTGCATCTTGTGGGTTAAGTGTTTAATGTTTCAACTGGAGATTGGTAAGTATGAGAACAGAAGCCGAATGGAATGCATTGTGTTCAGTACCCATCCATTTTAAATAATTTTCCTTTTGGCCCTAAACTTCCCTTTTTTTATATTAAAAAAGAATGCCTTTGGAGTTTCCAGTGAAGGAGAACTAGAGATTATTTTTCCCCCTCTCACCTGGAATAAATACAGAAAGAGTGTCTGGCTGATAATGGATCTGCAACAACACAAGTCCAAGGCCTTTACTGTCCGTATTTTTCATGTTGTCTGTGTTTTTCATTAAGTGATATATGTCTTCACAGTAATACAGAAATGCTAACAAAGGATTGCTGTTAAGTGTTGAGGAACAAATAGATTCAAATCTATTTTTGGAGTCAAATAAATTTTCCTGAAACATAAAAAATAAAAAATTACTCCATGCTGACAAGAAGTCCTAAAAAATCAGTCTGTTGAGGTAATTTATATGTGTGTACACACACAGACAGGTATTCTGGTCTGGCTTTTTAGTTTGAGACTGTTATAAAAGTGATTGAAAACAAAGGGAGTTGTTTGGGAGCACTGCTTCAATGAATCAAAACTATTAGGGATTTTACTGTTGTGAAAACAGGGTTTATTTAATAGGCCTCTCCAAAGTTTTTTTTTTCCTTTGCCTCCAAGCCAGAGTGGACACTGGCATGTGAGATGATTGCAGGCTGTGAATTTTCAAAGAGGTTTAAAGTAACAAGACCACCCCAGTTGCTCTGTTAATGCTGCTGCTGCTGCCCTTAGAAAGAATTCTGTAAGTGTTTGAATTGCAGAGGCAGCAAAGTAATTGAGGAGACTTGTTCAGGAAGCAACTTATGAATGTTTCCTTACCCGAGAGCTCTTTGGTCAAGAACATGAAAGCAAACGTAGCTGAAAGAAACCTAGTAAAAACCTTAACATAACAGCACTGATTTTTTGATTTGTGTTTTTCTGTTGTTTTTTCCCCCCTCTTCTTCTGTTTAAATATATCCTCTGTGCTTTTTCTAGCAAATTACAATATTCCACCCATTGCCTAAGAAGTTTAAAAAAAAAAACAAAACAAAAAAACAATTGAGCAATTAAACAGGTTTCCAGCAGCTTTGGTTACAAAGCCATTGGGCTGCATGGACAATATGCTGGCAACAAACAACTGATATATTTTAATGAGGTGTAACTGAGTAATTTGGGGCATCCAGCAGGTTTTTGCTATAAGGGGCTACATCAGAAGGCCTCTTTAATAAGTATCCTGTGATTGCCTTTTGGAGTAGTCCTCACAGAGCAGTTATGAAATGCATTGTGCTGACGCTGATCTATGGTCCCTGAGCTCCTGCTTTTCACCCATTTAATTAATTAGAGAAAAACAGAGCCAGAGGATAAGTGACTCTAAGGTCTCATACTTCCTTTCCACATTGTATTACTTAAAAAGAACTTGAACAGGGAGAAGGTGACCTTGCTTGTAATTGTAACATTCCTTATTTTTTGTTTAATGTGAGCAAAAATATTTTGTCCTTTATATTCACATACTCTTATGGATAGTGAATTGCTTTAGATTTGGATCCTTCTGTAAGGAAGATTATGTCGATCTTCCATTGTAGAAATGGTCATCAAGTTTCCTGAACTCATGTCTCATTACAGTAATAGCATTATTTCAAGAAAAGTTAGTGTTGCATGCTTCATGACGCTGTTCATGTACTCTATGGCTCTGAAACCATCTGATTATTAAAAGGCCACTAACTGAAAACGGCAAAAAAAAGAACATTCTTGCCCTTTTATTTTTCAAAGACTAAACTGAAATGCATCGATGCCTATAATAGCCATTTCTCTAGAAAAAATGGACTGCCATGAGGTCCATTTTTTCACGTCAGTGGTATGTGAGTCCATAATGCCCTGGCTCTGAGCAAGCCTTCCCTGCTTTTGGAGGCCAGATGTTTGGGAAGTGTCCTTCCTAGACAGCAAGTCCACTCCATCAAACCAGCTCAGCTCTTCCCTAGAGAGACCCCCCTGCCAGGAAAATGCCCCTGTAGAAGTAGTGATATGTTAATTGGCTGCGTTTAAGAATATTACATTTAAAAGTAATGCTTGTACTAATATGGAAATATATTTGGGAGACTTTTGAGGTGGGGCTTTTTTGTAGCTTTGGGCCATCTTGCCTCAGTTGGCAAGACGGCAGAGAGCTGTGGCGATGCTGTGAGCGCAGTGCTGCAGTTTAAGCAGGGGGCAGGTACTGTGGAGCAGCCGCTGAGACGCCCAGTGTCCCTTGGAGCACTGCTTGCGAGTGGCCTGCAAGTCAGTGCCCGCGCCCACTGCCCACTGCCCTCCCACTGGGTTTGGCTGCTCTCTCGCTGCCAGCTGAGGAGCGAGACAGCGACCAGGGAATTTCTGCCTTAGGGAGGTGCAAAATACAAGTTTAAATGTGTGCTGTCTGTTACTGGCTGTTCGTACATAGTGTGTGTGTCTGTGAGGATAAGGAAGGGGTGTTACTGGAAGCTTCCTGTGTCCCATGTTTTTAACCCCTGCCAGAGGGTGCCCATGATTAAAAAAGGTGCTGCTTTTTCCATGAAATCTTGAAGTGGGTAGGAGAGAAGAGAGAACAGGCCTCTTATGACTGAAATCGCTGCAGAGAGCAAAGGTGGCACTTCCAGAATATCAAAAGCTGTTGAAACACACGTCATGCCAACCAGCAGGGAGCTGGCAGTGCTTTCCACAAAATGCTAATTTTTAGTTCTGGTAATACAGCATCAGTTTGATCGGTTTGTTAGAAAAATGTGTTCCACTTCCAAATTGTGCCCAGTAGTTTGAATCAGTATGGTACCATGACTTCATCAGTTCACTAATATTTTAGGTGTTTTGTTTCTAAAATTTGCACTGTTGGCTTTTGACAGATTTTTTTTTTTCTTTTACTACTGTGTTTCAACCTGATTGCCTTCCAAGCCCTGATTGGTTTGTAAGTGATCCTTACTACTGTGCAGAAAAGCTCCACAGGTCATTTTCCATCATATTCATGAAGATCACAAGAAGAAATTTGTTTCCTTAACTTTAATGACTGAACCTTAAAAGAAATATGTTAATCAACACCCAGCTGCTTCAATATATGCTGAAATAATATCTTGTGACTGGAACTCCTTTTAGATGAATGTGATTTATAATTCATTAACCTAAAGTGTTGGAGGATGAAGGTAGATCTGGTACTTTTGACAGTGTACTCAAAACACCACCTAGTATAGACCAAGACTGAATGAGGGTTTAGGTGGCTATGTCTCTTTACCTGTGAGCAGTCATTTTTAAGAAGCATTGTATTTCAATCAGATAGTAAAACAAAGATCAACATCTGCTTGCGTACATAGGCCATTATGGAAACTCTGCTGGAAAGCTGCTTGGAGGTTAGCCTGATGATGTCTGGTTGCTTGTTTGATTTTGAGAGAGGATTTTCTCGGCTGTAGATGCTCATGTACAGATACAAATGCAGTTATAATCATTGTAGTCAGGCAGTTGAAATTATACAGAGTAGCGGGGGAATATGTTTTGCATGGGCAGCTACTTGAAACGTTTTGCAAGTGCTTCTTAGGCACCTATGGAAAAAAAAAACCCATAACAGAAAAACAAAAGTCTGGCATTGCTCACTCTGAGAGCTGGAAGCCTGGGGTTGGAGCCAAAGGTCTAAAATAGAAATGGGCAACATAACAGTATTTTTCGGTGATTAATATGTAGCCTGTGTCAGAGTTCCTAACTCAGATCAGTCCTAAATATAATAGAAGGTGAGCTAGGAAACAGTGGAGAGAAACTTGTGAGAGAAAGAGCAAACAAGCTGCATTTTTCTTAGTAAGCTCTATCAGAGAACTGACTCACTGACTAAAACTGGTTAAACCAGGATGCTAGAGCCTTCAGGAGTTAGATGCCTTTACAGGCATCTGTTTAAGGAAAACCCACACCTTTCATTTAAAAAAATGCCATTCTACATTAATGGGCCAAGTTGTCTTATCCAGAAAACTTTGATCAGAAACTTTGGTGGTTCTTCAAAGCTGATCCTAACCACTGTGGGTGGAAAGCCAAAGTGAAAAGTATGTGAAGGTTTTTCATACCTCCCGCTTTCCTTTTAGTTGGAAATAGCAGAAGAAGGGCTTTCTCATTTCCCTTGTGGTTCTTTCCCCTGTTTCTCATATTTGGAGTCCTTGGTGAAAAGGGGATTGTGGTTCATGATTGTGAAACCTCTGTGTTGTTCAGGCAGCAATGTTACATGAGCAAGAGGGTGATCTGTGCTAAGAAGTAGGTGATACTGTTACTCCTTCTGTGTTTTTCCACCACTAGCATAAACTTGGGCTTAGCAGTGAGAAGTACTGAGGCTATAGTCTTTAGTGCAAGTGCCCTCATCTCATCTATACTTAATGGAAGTTAATGATGCTCAGCATCTCACAGGACTTGCCTTCATACCCTGGTTTAAAAGAGGGGTTAAGTGGGTTACAGGAGTGCTTTCTGCTGTCTTTTTCTTAAACATATTTTCCATGCTCTGCCTCAGAGACAAACTAATTTGGGAAGAGTCATGAGTGGTAATAGAGAAGCAAAACTGTACCCAGTTGAGCCTCCCCCTGTAAAGTCAAAGAAAGCACTGTTGGCACGTGAAGTCAGTCAATTCAAGGGGGAGTTTAAGTGCTCTCCACTCATCCGAAACTGTCTCGGGAAGGTTTATGAAACTCCACAAAGGCAGTTGTAAGATTGTAGTGGGTGGGAAGACCCAAGAAACTGGGTGGAGTGGTGAGAAAATTTTAAGAATAGCTGGCAATTAATCTTAGCTCCTGGGACTTAGGGACTTTCCAATGCTGGCAGGTCTCAGTATGTGTGTTGTTATTCAGGCTACATGCCAAGAATATTTAATGCTGACTGTCGAGTGTGTTGGAGAAAAGTCATTGTGCAGGCACTGTCACTCAAAGGAAATACACACACTATAATCACTGGTTCAATAGTCATTTTGCAGACAATGAATGCTGACTTTTAGATAGCAAATGGAGTAAATAGGTAAAAAAGATGGGTGGGCAGGTAAACCTTTGTCTTTTTGGCAGTTAAGACCGTTACATCAGTTAATATACATCGTCTGTATATGGGTCCTGAGATGCTGTTGCAGTTGTGACAGTGCTGTGAGAGGGTGTTAGGACACATGGGAAGAACTGATTGTTGAAATAACAATGGCCCTTTGTCATGAAGAAACACTGTCCTGAAAAAATATACAGTGTAAAGCAGCAAAACCAGAGAAAAATTAATAAAGGCAGAAAGGAGGCAGAAAGGAGGAAAACTTAGTTTGAGTGTAATATAAAGATGTGAATTGCCCTGCAGATTTTGACTGAGCCTGGACTTCCGACCTTATTTTGTGTAATGTGCTACCTGTTAGTTGTGACAGTCTGGGATGTGCCCTTCCCACTGCAATGCATCAGTGAATATTTATGGAATAAGCTTATTTAGAGAGCTGGGCTGAGTGGGGAGACTGACTGGATGAAGAGATGGGGGTCTCTTCCTGAACTGAGCCTAATGAAGGTGCATGGCTATAGTAAGTGTGTGGACATGGCCACGCTGCCCCCACGTATGTCCATTCAAGGAGCTGTGGAGACACCCCGGCTGCACCCGGGGCCACCCACGCCGTACGCAGCATGGGGTGCCCCCGCTGCTAAGCAGCGATGCTGGTGCTCCCTGGCACCTCGCCTGCACCGTGTGCCTGCTGCACCCGCCACATCCCGCCCACCACCCTTCAGCCCTGCCAGCCTGCTGAGGTGACAGAGAGAAGCAGGAGACAGGCAGAAAAGCAAACATACCGCAGCGAGCAGCAGCCTCTCAGTGGTTGCTGCAGGGCCAGTGAGCCACCTTATCTTTGGGACTTGACTTGATAACCCCGGCGCCAGCGCCGGTCTCTTGCAGATTATCAGCTAGTCACTGCCTTAGATGTGCAGGACAGGATCACTACCACACTTTGTCGTGGTCCTTGAGGGAATACACATAGTGCTCCAGGGCACTTTGAGAATAGCCTCAATTATTGATAACCATTATGATTTTCTTTTTGTCAGACTGAAGTCTTGCTGATCATCATGGATTATTTATACACCCTAGTGCTGGTTGCACCAGCTCTGTATCATCAGCCCTCTAGCATCTACCTTTCTGGCTGGCAAGCTTTTTCCTGTGCAGTACCCTCTGCTACACCACGGGTGTAGCAATCTGTCTGGTCAACAGATGTATTCCCTTTCCCCCCATTGTGGATGCAGCCATAGTATAGTGACTTCAGAAAGTTCAACCGTGTCCTTAGTATATTCGATAGGTGTTGTGGTAAAAGGAGGTGAAAGAGGTTAAAGATGTGCCAGGCTCAACTTTGGTGGCTCAAGGTTGTGGCCTGTGGTGGTAGTAGTGGTATTAACGGTGTTTTACATCCTGTCCTTTCTGATGTTCAAGGCATCCTTCTCCTCATCCAATTGGTGATGAGGTTCCCCCCCACTAGCTTTTCAATGATAGCCTGATGCACGTCCATCAGCATCATGGCTTCTTTCCCAAAGTCGACATGAGACATCCTGTTCTAAAGGCAGAATCACCTCCAGCTTGGAGAATTACTATTCCTGGTCTTGTGAAAGCTATCTTTTTTTATCCACCATTGGAATCCAGCCTGTATGTATTCTTCTGACAGCTTTTCCCTCCCAAAGAGTTCCTCTTTCTGCCTGAAAAATACTGCTAAAGAAGAACCAGTTGGCAATTTTTCAGATGATACATAGATGTGGCTGTTGCAAGTTGCCTATCTGAAACTGCAGTCTTATGCACACTGCATAGCTATGTTAAGGCAGGCCTTGCCCTGTTCCCAGCATTCTCCACACAAAGCTGACTCACAGCAGGCTCTGTGGGAGGCAGTCTCAAGTTGGAGTTGTCTGGAATGCCAGTTATGTGAAGCCTTCGTGGAAATCCCATGGGGGACGGGACACTCCTGAGGTTTAATCTGTTGATGGAGCAGTGGAGGCCCCTTCATGTCTTTGTCACTGTGGGTGGGTGGTGTTGTGTCTCCTGGATGCCACTGAGCACTCTGGAGAAGCAGCTGAGAAAACCAGTCCTAGCAAGAAGAATGACACAGGAGAAGCTTAGGTTAAAGAAAAGGAGCAAGCAACAGATTAAAAAGAGATTGGAATGAATGGTCAATGTGCAAAGCCTCCAAACGGAGATCTAGATGCTGAACTAAGCAGATGAAGTGAATAAGCAAAGAGGTCAGGGACACAGGTACTGAGAGTGGTAAGCATCTATCTAAATAAGTTTCTTGGCCATTGGTTATTAAAAAAAAAAAAAAAAAAATTTCTTCTGCCTCAATACGAAGAATAAATGTATTCCTTATTTTAAAACGTAGAATTAGTATAAAACCCCTCCTGTGCTAGCACTGCCTACCTCTAGTTAGCTAACTGTGCAGTGCAGGGCTGGGCTGGATAGAAAGCTCCTGGGCCAGAGACCTTAACTGGGGGGAAAGGAGTAAGTCGCAAAGGGTCGAGGGTGCACTTTATGGATAATGTTAAATCAGTCTAAAGGTTTAGTGCCTTCAAAGAGGCTATTACCTTGCTACCTTCCTTTGCTTCCACAGTGAGATGGTGCAGGGAGTTACACTAGGAGGAAAAGACAGTGTTTGAAGGTCTGTGTCTATTCAGAAGTTTGCTTAGCCCCAGGAGCAGGGGGTTGGAGAATCAGGCTGGGGAAGTGGGACCCCTGCTTTGGGTGATGGTCTGTAACTGAACGAGCTAAACCTGCTGTGCAGAACTGAACTGACTCTTCGATATCACTAAAACTCTCAAAGCAAGTTCCTGTAGGAACAGTGGAGGTGTAGTCACCCCCAGGTACTGGAAGTTTTAGGTTTACTACTAGAGGGTTGGAGGCTTGTCTTCAAAGCCAAGGCCTGAAGCAAGTCATGTAGCTTGGAGAGGAGAAGGGCCCCGCAGGAAAGCCGAGCACCAGGAATTAAATGTGGTAATAGAAGCATTTTTAATGTTAAAGTCCTTTTGTGGGTTTTACTGTGTTTACACATGGCTAATCCGTAGCACTGGTTTTTCGCTTGTGAGATCCAGATAACTCCAACACAGTCATAAAAGCAGATAAAATAATTTATAGAGAATATGTGTGTATATTACATTAAAAAATAACCTAAGGGCTTTGTGGTATATAAAATGTTAACTAAATGCTTGTATAAAACTGGCATCTGGTGTCCTCAGCAAGACAAGATTATAGACAGTGATGAGACAGTGATGTTACTAATGCTACTGACATGCAAGAAGAAGCAGCAGGAATTCTTCCCTTTTGTGTCATCAAATTCTAACCACATGGTTAAAGCCAGAGGAGAGTGTTTGTGACAGGGTAGAGCAAAAGAGAATGGAGATTTTCTGTAATATTTCCAATGTTGAGTTTTCCCCTTTTGTTTTCCTCCAAAGAGGTTGGTTCGTTTAGCCTTGAGGCCGAAATTGGCCATAATTTCCATGGACAACAGATTTTGTGTGTGTGGTAAAAGCAGTGGTATTTTCCAAAAAATATGCTTGCCAGGCATGTAAATACAAGAATTCAGAGATGCTAATTTCTGGGACCTGTAGTGATAGTGTAAGTGGAATCAATATTCAAAATTCAGTTAGAGTAAATCTGGCATCACCCTGCAGCCCTTATGAGAAAACCCCGGTATTTTGTTATACGTACAGGCAGCCCAACGCGATCAGAAGAGATTCCTCAGGTGCACACAGTAGGTAGGACTCAGCCTGAGCTTTGGATATCTTTTAAATGAACTGTTGTTTCTGAGCCATAATGCGTGACCCCCCCCAAGGATGTCTTCTGCTTTAAGTGCCTTGCTGTCTAGCAGTAAAGGAAGAGGGAGTAGCATGGCTGAGGACAGGAGGTTAAGGAGTAACCTGATTGGGGAAGAAGCCAAACTAAACAAAGGTTTAGATCTATAGCTGAAAATAGCGTAACTTACCATTTTCCTCTGCCAGTGGCTGACACACCACATATTTTGTTCTTTAAAACCACAGTAAACCATTCCCAAAAAAGGAAGTGTAACCTCTGTTTTCTACACTTCTGTCCTTTCCCTCATCTGGGGAAAACCTTTTCTTGCTGTATTTCTCGTGACACATTTGACTAGAGGGTTTCTCTTCACAGCGTTTCTGCTGGGGGCTGTTTGTTTTATCTTGCATTTTGCAGTAGATAACAGACCTGTATGCTGCATAGATTAGAGATGGCAAATTTTGCCACTGATTTCTTTAGGTACAGATAAAATGCCTTAGTCTCCCCCTCATGTCTATACTTAAAGTAAAATTGTAAAATGTCTGTTAATGGGAGTGCTGAGTGATTTCTGTGTTTCCTTTGGTTCTCAGCTGGCCACGTGTGCACACTAATGAGACACACTAATATTAAAAGTGGAATTTGGAGCAGAGCAGAGGCCAACCTAATAAATCTGCTGTTAGTTCAGGCTCAGTGGTGATGTTGCTGCACCCAGGGGGAGGAAGGGCAGAAGATGGGCATTGGGCCTGAAGGACAGAAAAGGAAATCAGCCTTGGGCAGACAGAGAGGCAGGATCTCAGCTGCTGAGGGCTGGAGGTAAAAAGCAGCTTCTGAAGGAGTGTTGAGGGCAGGAGAGTGTGCAAAAAACAGGCTGTGGAAATTTTGTTTCAGGAGGTGACTATACAGCAATGAGAGGATGGATGGTTTTGGAGTGAAAGGTTCTTTATACCTAAGAGTAGATAAGAGAATGAATGGATAAATTAATCAATAAATGGTTGCCTTAATTTGGAAGCCTCTTCAAGGAAGACAAAGCAATCCGTTTTATTTCTTTTCCCAGTACAGCCAAGATTTTATGCTGACCAAGCTCTGACTTCAAAGCTGGCCCTTCTCTGAAGGGGACTGGGCCCGCTGACCTTGGGAGGTCCACCCAAACCTGACTGTTCAGTAAGTCCATGATTTTGAGCACTGAAGGTGAAATCTCTGCTCCATTCACCCTTATGTCAGCAAAGCTGGAATTTTACTCTGAAAGAGTGCTGACTGTAGTAAGTTATGGCCAACAGAGGAAAAGCAATTTAGGTATGAAAGGCTCTATATGTTCCAGGTTTGAATTTGATGGATGTCAGCTACAGTAGCTTGCTTGCCATGTTAGAGCCATTGACCCCTGGTGAAATAGATGGATGATGCATATATCTGCTTTCCACTCAGCAGAAGTCCTTACCAAACAGCACTCATTTAGAAATGGATTGGTAACTCACGAGCAGAGCCAAGGATTTGAGTAGTCATAGTGACATGGTGGCCTCATCACTTGCTCGTATTTCTTCCTACTATGTGCAAGTGTAAAGAATGCTTTAAAGACCTAGATTATCGCTGTTACAGATTTCACTCGCCTCCAGACCTGGCAGGAGAGCAGGCTGGAGTTAGCTATGTCTGTTTAGTACATGAAGAGGGAGGCTTGGTTTCAAGAACTGTAAGTCTGGTGCTGTCACGAGCATCAAATCCATACAAGCGTGAGAGAAAAAGGCTGCTGGAAGAGATCAGTCGTTCTCCAGAACAGCCACTGGCTTGGGCTGGAAAACTCTATCAAAGGCAGAACATCTAAATCTGTAGATGTGAAAACGTATGGAACAGCTCTAAACCTATGATGAATTAGAGATTTGGTGGATGCCAGAGTCTCTGAAATGTTACTTGCAAATGCTAAATTTCACTATCCCCCTCTCACTAAGTGGTTGGTTTTTTTATTGTGCCTCTGTAAGATGATCATGAGTTGTAGCTATCCAGAATAATTTGTTTCCTTGAAGTTATTTAATTCCAGTTACTTCTCCTCAATCACATTCAGAAGAGTCTTTGTGGAGGGAGGACTACCAAAACTCTGGAAAATAGATCTGAACAGCTGTACCTCATCACTTTGTGAAAGATTAGGAAAGGGTGAAACCTCAGGCTTTTGGCTGAAGTTGGCCAAAGTAAATACAAAATGGAATCTTTAGGGGTTATGATGAAACTAAAAGTAGCAAACAAGTAAAGCCATCAAATATATTCAAATCACAGGTTGCATGGGATATTTGGCTTTCCTAAACTTGATTGGGTTAAGCCAGACCAGCATCTTTTTTAGGCAAATAAGGTCCTTTATTTCATCAGTAGTCCTGACATCAGTGAGATTATTTATATAAGAAATTATTCTTTAATGTGAGTGAACGTATTACAATCTAGTCCTATGTTTGAATGTTATATGCCCATTTATTTTTCTTGTCCATTTAGACTTGGAGCTCCCTAGAAAAGAATGACCTCTTCATATATACAAAGTACATACCACACGTACAGGTTGTGATCCCCCCACAGTCATATGTCACATATACTAAAGAGCTTAATTGTCAAAAGGAAACATTTTGACCTTTTCAAGAATATTAATTTTTATATATTTTCCTCTGAATTTAGACAAAATGGATCTATTACCATGAAATATTTTATTTGTGCCCAAATTAATATTTCCCATTTGGCCAGCTCTACTCTAAAGGGATCTAGTGAACACAAAGTCACTGGGAATAAGCAGAACTGTGAGTCTGATGTTTCTTACTGACCTTTCTATCTTAAATTAATGTTTATTCCATCTTATGTCTGTTGGAGTTTCTACATACTATTCACTTTTAAGGAGCAGTGTATTTAAGTAATATAGGAAAAGTTGGCATGTGAATGGATCCTTATTAAAAGCCAAGAAAGTAAGTGGGATAGGCCTGTGGCAAGTTCATTCTGAAAAGAAGTGGGAGAGATTGTGGGGCAAAGGTTATGCTATGGAAAATATTTCTTCATCTGAGATCACAATGAGCTTGCCCAAGGTTTTAAGGGAATTTCTGTACTCCAAATTGCTTTCAGTGCTGAAGCTCAAGTGGTGGGAGTAGCCTCCTGTGAGTGTCTTGGCTGGACAGATGTACCTGGAGCTCCAAGGTGACACAGCCCCCAGCTAACGCGGGTACCACCGTTCTCCGCTGTGGCTCACAAGCACTGCTGTGGACCAGCTAGAGGAAGCACAGGCCACCTCAGGTAGGTCTCTTCTGTGTTTCTGTAATTAGCCTTTAAAAAGGCGGCAAGGGCAACCCCAGTGCAACCACCCGGGGGGTTGAACACTGCAAGGGGTAAAGCACCATTAGCCTTCTCCAGTGAGTCTTGACTTGAAACAGCCTGGGGACCTTTGCTTTCTGCGGCATCATCACGCTGTGAGAATAAGCATTGCTTTGGCAAAGGCATACATCTCTAAGCGGGCTTGTGAGACAACCTAGGTGTTACTCATTTTGGAAAATGCATGCAAATTTTTAAGTTGTCGCTGTTCTCAGACTGCTAGCAGCATGAAAAGTTACTTAATCAAAAGCTTTACTGTTGACAGTGAGCAGGACACCAGTCCTCCTTTTTCCCAGCAAAACTGTAGTCAGTAATAAATAGCTGGATTTTGAATATATTTTTGTGTTGTTATATACGTGCCAGTTTATACTACAGTTCTTTGCTGCTCAACAAAATTTCCTGAAGTATTTATAAAGTGCCACTTTTACATTGATGCTACATTTCTCCTAGAGGAGTGATGAATGCATTTGCTGAGAACTGTGAATTTCTTCACAGAATCATAGAATAGTTTTGGTTGGAAGGGACCACCAAAGATCATCTAGTCCAACTCCCCTGCAATGAGCAGGGACATCTTCAACTAGATCAGGTCGCTCAGAGCCCCGTCCAACCTGACCTTGAATGTTTCCAGGGATGGGGCATCTACCACCTCTCTGGGCAACCTGTTCCAGTGTTTCACCACCCTCACAGTAAAAAATTGCTTTCTTACATCTAGCCTAAATCTACCCTCTTTCAGTTTAAAACTGTTACCCATGGTCCTATCACAACAAGCCCCACTAAAAAGTCTGTCCCTGTCTTTCTTATAAGCCCTCTTGAAGTACTGAAAGGCTGCTATAAGGTCTCCCTGGAGTCTTCTCCAAGCTGAACAACCCCAACTCTCTCAGCCTGTCTTCATAAGAGAGGTGTTTCAGCCCTCTGACCTTTTTTTGTGGCCTCCTCTGGACCTCCTCCAACAGGTCTATGTCTTTCCTGTGCTAAGGACCCCAGGGCTGGACACAGCACTCCCAGTGGGGTCTCACCAGAGCGCAGTAGAGGAGGAGAATCTCCTCCCTTGGCCTGCTGGCCACACTTCTCTTGATGCATCCCAGGGTATGGTTGGCTTTCTGAGCTGCAAGCACACGTTTTTGGCTCTTGTCCGCCTTTACTACCCCCAAGTCCTCCTCCTCAGGGCTGTTCTCAGTCCCTTCATCCCCCAGTCTGTATTGATACTGAGGGTTGCCCCCACCCAAGTGCCTTGCACTAGGCCTTGTTGAACATGGTTAGGTTCTTGTCTTGTTGAATTGCAATACCTACAGCTATTCCCATCGTTCTGGTACTTGTGTGTTTCCTTTGTTAGGCATGTGTGCTTGGGTTACGATCACCTTGCTGCATGCTGGCTATTATGAAGCTGCTGTTGACTGATTATCCAAGAAATTCCATCAGATGGATCTCTCCTTATGTTTCATTTTTAAAAGTACACAGAGAAAAAGAAAACAAAGTGTGTTCTTTTTGCTATTCAAGTTTGATCACACTGCTTGGGAACAATGCATGTCAGCTCCAGGCTTTAAGTGCTAAATAACATTGTTTCATAAACACACAGCTATTTTCTCCAAACAAACTGCTTCATCAAAATGTTGAAAAATGTACTGTACTACTGGGACAGTTCTGCCATAGACATTTTTATTCCTCTCTCTTCTCTTATTTGTGCTTTAGGAAAAAAAAAAAAAAGGCATCAGTATAATCACTTTTATATTTATTACTCAAATATTTGCTCTGGAGCCTGGAAAAGAGAAATAGTTATTATACGTTATGTAAATGATATCTTTAAAGAAAGCAGCCTTACAGACAGCGCTACATTAACCCTTCAGCAACACCTAGCACCTCATTCTTCTTTGGCTGTTTACAAATAAAGGCCAATTAACATCAGCAAGATAATTAACTACAGCTCCAGGTAGTACTGCATCCAGTCCTTTGCTGTTTGGAAGCTGTCTCTTCTCCTTACCTCCTTGCAGCTTGAAGGTGCTAATTTTAACACCTAGAAAGTATGGAGTTTGGATTTGGTTGAGAAGAGAGCAAGACTGTTTTTTATCTTATTATTAAAACATTAGATGAATAATTGTAATAGTGAAGTCACTTCAGCCTTCTGCTAGATTTTTTTCCCCAAATCATTTGCACGTTTCAGGATGCTTTTTTAACTTCATTATCTTCCATATGGCAAATTATTCTTTTTGAATGTCTCGTACTTAGAGTGAGAACACTTTGGGGCTGGACTTAACTGGTGGTCCAAAACCAGGGTAATTATGTTTGTTGCCAAGGAAAGAAGAATATTATTCCTGGAGACACAGCAGGCATTTTATTAAATGATTGTACCAGCTGGAAACAAATTATTGCCTTTACTTTAAACTACTATTTAGAAGTCTAATGCTTTTATTTCAATAGGAAACAAATTTTTAGGAAGATTACAGCTCACTGTTCTTGTGATTTTTACTGGGGTATGCTAGGTTCATATAATTATCTATGATAGTGTTATTTGCCTTGGTTTTGATGAGTCTGTTATTACCTGCAAGTCAAAAGCTTATCCTACTGTTATTTCCCTTTTGTCTGATACCCCAACTAATTTTGGAGTGAGGAAGAGCATATGCAGCAGGTGGGCTGTGTTTCTAATAATTAGTTTTCTTAAACATGTTATAAAGAGCCTTGCCAAGAAAATATCACTGTAGCATTTTGAGCCCAGCTGGCACTGTATTAGAGCCTGGAGAGGGGAGAAGAGAACAGCAGACTGAGCCACGTTCATCTGTGAAGTCTCTCAGCCAAATTCACCTGTAGGTGAGTTTCCCCTGTAGGTGAATTTGCCCTGTCCTCTAGAAAATTTTTCCGCCTGGGATTTTGTAGAAGGAAACAGAGGTAGTTCTTGTGCGCAACTTGCATTGTGAATGTGCATGTTCTTTCTTCCCTCTGAATAAAGTCCTTGGGATGCTATCAAACATAGCTTCAGTTGAATGAGGAACTCTTGAGGTTGAGAGGAACTGCACAGCTCAGTTCTCTGGCTCAGTTGCTGGGCTGTATGGGCACCCGGAATGAGAACGTGCTGATGGACAACAAAGTCTGAACAAAGACTCTCTAAGCCTTCCTTCCCCAGCTTTCCAAGTCAGAAATTGATAAGACATGGTTAAGAGCAATAGCAGCTGGGGTGCAGTATGGGTCTGTGTTTTGGCAGTAAGTCTGATTTCACGGTCTCTAGATCAAAAATGCCTTGGCCACGTAATGCAGAGTGCTGACACGGTATGAACTCACACTAGCACTTCAAATCTGTTCCAAAATGTTGAGGGGTTAGTATTTTGACTGCTTGCCTTGCTATCAGATCGAGTTGTTGTCTGTCTTCCTCCAGCAAGCATAAACTCCATGTGTTTTGGCTAATCAAATGGAAATATGATCTTGGGCCCATTCCTGAACTGAATTAAATTTGTATTGCTGAATTAAATTTGTCAGCCAGTGCACTGGCTGTGCAGTACCAGTGTGAGAGTTCCCCTCCCTTCTCCCAGAGAAATAGGAAAGCAGCAAGGCTGGAGTGGTTTTCCTTAGCACTTTTCCAAAGATTGCTGAACTGTTCTGGCTGGACTACTCAAATAAATTCAGCTTTATGAAACATGGAAAAGTTCAGCAATATTACATGCGTTTGAATAGTTCCAGGTAATCCTATCAGCCCTGTGTCCTACATAGCAAGTCAGTCCCAGAATGTATATTACTCTTCAAGTAGCCATGATTAGCAGATGAGTGGTATGGCACTTGGCTTATTTTAAAACTCAGTGCTAAATAAACTCTGTTATACAAGTGAGCTTCTTTTGTCCAAATTAATTATGACTATTTGGTGGGAAAAAATAATCTGTTTGTAAAGGCTTTTAGACTTTTCTTTGTTGAAGAAATCAAATTGAGGATCACTTCTGCCTCATTGTGACGTTACTTTGATGGGAGCTCGATGCAGAAAAACTTGATGTCCCTAGTAAAAGCATCTCTTTTATATCTGATGTGCCATATATGTAAGATGCATGTAACTTCTGTAGCATAGTGCTATAGTCTCCTGTTAGCCTCTGAAAAAAATAACGGATGTTGCCCTTTCCTACTCAGTAGGGTAATGCTGAAAATGTTGCCAGGATGTAGCAACCCACCTCAAACTATTGCTAGAGGCACTTTAGCAGCAAGGCCCATTTGTGCGGTAAAAGCTCTGTGATGAATTTAATACACCTGAAGCATTGACTTCCCTAGGGAAAGCAGAAATAGGATCAGAGATGATAATCAAAGAGTCTGAAGGCTTCAGGAGGACCAACAGGTGTCTGTGCCGCATTGCCTCCCACTTTGTATCTTAGTCTGGAGGATACATTATTTTCTTCTTTGACATTCAGGACTCTTGCTTCAGGAAGATTATTTTTTTTAGTTTGAGTCCTGATGCATAAGCTAGAAGCCATCTGTGTGCTTTTTTTTTTCTTTTTGGGTGTTACTGTTCCAACTGACTCTCTCCAGTCCGTGGTTATGAGAAGGCTGAATATGAAAGTAAAAAACTGAAAATACCCTTTGGGGAAAGGAGCATGCAGTTAGTCACCTCAAGGTCATATAAAGTACAATGGGCTTATGCACTGGTGTGGGTTGAACTGATTTGTTTCATTAAGCAAAACTCATACTGTGTTTGTAAAGAATAACTGACATTAGCAGAACTATGTTACTTAAGAATCCGATATTAACCTCTTTGTTTAATTGTACTGAGTTTTAAAGTCAGAAAATAAGCCTTTGCTTATTCAGTAGCAACAGTGTCTCTTTTATTAACAGAGGAAACCTTTGGTCATGTTACATAGGACAAATTTTGTATTTTTAGCAACGAAATAAATACCAAGTTACTGTGACTGTGATTTGGTAGGGGTTAAATGTCAGGTTCTGAAATGGAGCTGCACTCTGAGAAGGTCCCACACATTAATGGAGGGAACCAGAAAGAAAATTTCAAACATTAGCACAATATTTTAAAAAAAGAAAAGATATATTCTTGCGGGGGGGAGGGGGGGGAAGTCAGGAGGAATGGAAAAAAAGGGGGTTCAGTATAAGGTGGATGTATTGGGGAGAGGAATGCATTAAGCACTGGCTGAAAATGGAAAAAAAGAATTGTACTGATATGTATTTAAAGGAAATTAGGGATGATTAAATTTTTCTCTATTAAGATAAACGCAAAAATATTCGATCATGATCTAACAAGTGCATGTTGTGGCTGCTGCTTATCCTGCAAATTTGTTACTACCAATGGTCTACCCAGGCATCTGTACTCCTCAGATTTTCTGCAAATGCGCAAGGAGTAGCTCATTGGGTGAGCTGTGTGGTTTGTTTGCTTAATGCCTAGTATAATGTGGCTTTGATCTATGAGGCGTCCATAAATATTTCAATCCACATGGCTGTGATGTCCTAGTCCATTCTTTCAGTCTTCTGATGCTAAGTATTATCTGTTCTCTGGAGAAATCCTGGTGAAATCAACAGATCTGCAAAGGTATTGCTCAGTTTAGCTGAGATGACAAAAGCATCTTTTCCTAAATTTCATTCTTAATTGAAGACATCTTCTACAGCAGGAGTGCAAAGTTTATGTCCTATGTGATCACTCTGGCCTATTAGGGTAATTCTAAGTCTAATAAAATGGATTGTCTCCATGAAAGTGAGCACCTCTCTAACCACCATCCTCCTCCTGGAGACTCCTTCCCTCACTGTCTGAGCGACATTCAGCAAGCTATGCTGGGGTGAAGTGAGCTTGGGAAGGATCCCAGCTGAAAGAAGGCAATTCATGTTCCCCATGTAGGTCTCAGGAGCAACTGCAAAGGTTGTGGCTAAAGGAAAGAACATGAATTACTCTTTTGCTTACAGCAACTGAGGCCTTTCACTTGTTCTTGGGCAATTTCTGGGTAAGGAGCTGGTTGCCGTGCAGTTTCAACACACATGTGCTTGGTTGGGCTTTCTGACCAAGTCTGGTGACCTGGTGGATGTTCAGAAAAGCCACAGCATGCAGGTGGAAGGGTTTTGTCATGGCATGGGAAAAGGACTGTGGCACTGTCCTTCTCCATGTTCTCAGTGGAAGTAAGGGACCTGCCAAGAATTAAACAGCTTGGTACTACCATCCTACAGGGCTAGTTGTTTGGTATGATAATTGGCCTCAGAAATCAGGTTGCTGAAAGAAAGTCTTCTAGCAGGACACTTGGTCCCAAATGAGTAGGATAGCATGTCCCTTCTGCAGAGCACTGTAAAAATGGAGTGGCACACAGCCACGCTCTGACACCTTGCTGTCTACTTAGTCAAGGAGCCCCACAACAAAGGAAGGACTTACTCCCCCTCTAATTCTGTTAATTTCTATTGCTTCCATTTTCAGCTGCCCTCCTTGCCATGATCCCCCAGTTTTTCATTTTCCTGAATAAACGTACCCTTTCAAATGGGGTTTGCTTGTCAGCTCTTTGACCCAGCTGGTTTTTAGTAAGTTTTGTAGCTAAAAATTCTTAACTACTGTCCGGTACTTTTGGGTTCTCTTCTTCACAGATTGTATCAGCCAGGAAAAGCAATGCTTGCTCTTTCTAACTGTAGCAGTTGTGTTGCCTGGACAGATCCCGTTTTGACTGCAAGTGCTAATAATATCTTGCTTTTCCTGCTACCGCTCTGCATTTTTTCCAGTACTGCAGACATTTTTACCGAAATCTTAACCAACATCTCCTCCTCTGTTTGCTGTGTGAGGTCAGGGTGCCACCAATAATTTCAATGTAGCTTTGGCATTTTTCCATTATTAGCTGCCTGTTCACTTCAGGATTCAGCCTCAGCACCTCTGCATTGTTGACCTCTGAAGCTATTGATTTCTGTAGCTGGAATACATTCAACTCACTGAAGGAAAAATCTGCTTTCCCTTATCAGCAAAAAATGTTTGGTCCTTCTGTAAGTTGCATTTTTAATTTTGGGGTTTACAGCAGGAAAATGTTGTATAAACAGTGTTTGTTTATTAATAGCATCTTGTTCATTACTTGCTATCCAGATACTTAATAAAAAGTAAATATCAAGATTTTATTTTTTTTTTAACAGATGATAAATTTAGGCAAATATCTGTTCATCCAGTGGCAGAGTTCTGTGAGGTTTTACAGAACCTCCTGATTTTCATCCTTCTTCACATGAGATAGATGCATTCCTCACATCTGGGGTGATAATCAGGGGCGTCTGGAAAGCTTGTGCAAAAAAACAGTTCATTCACCCGCCCTAAACAGAGGAGGACATACTTCTCCAGGCAGTACTAAGAAGAAATGTGCCTCTTTCTTTGGGAACACAGGAGTTCTTTGTTGCCAAAGGTCAGTTGTTCTTGTGTTCTAACCTTTTCTTTTCTTACTTTTTTTTAATGGTATCTAGCCAGTGACTGCTGTTTCTCATGTTTGGAAAATATAATTAAAGACACTTGTACATCATAGATGGTACAAAATCACTTCCATCATTCTTTGCATATTATGGATTGTTGATGAATTCTCAGCAGTGATTTGGCTCAGGAGGAGCAAAGTATGTCTGATTTCACTGGCCTTCTCATTTGCACTGTCTACTTCACACTGTTCTGCTAAAAAGGGCCTTAAATTAAGAGTAAAATTTGTTTACTGCCACTACTATCTTCTGTCACAGCCTAAGCAGATCTAGCATCAATATATCCATTAATTGTATTTAGACAGGGTGGATTTGTGACATTTTATACATTTAGGCCACCATATAAAGGGGGAAAGGTTATATTTTACGTCTGCATCTTTCTCTGGGGCAGTTTTGTTTTTCTTGGTTGTCTGGGTGTCATTTTTTTAAAAAAGTTTCTCAATTATGTGGTTTTGTAAGGCAGCTTCAATGGCTGTGGTCTCAGAAGTCTGAGAAAAATGGGCAGCTGCTGATCTTGCAGTTGTATGTTTGTCTGTGTACCTGCAGAATGAAGGGCAATATTGTTTCTTGAAGTATTCCCATCAGCTGAAACACAAAGTTTGCTTTTATGAAAACTGCAAATATGAAATCTAAATGTGTATTTTGGTCTTTAAAAAAATACTTATTGCTGCCAAGCAAAGCTATAAATTTTATTTTGTCTAAACCAAATGAAAGGTTCAATCTTCCCAACATGAGGCATTATGCTTTTTAATTCTCTTCTGAGACCTGAAAGCTCATACAACTAGTTTAATTTCTCCCTCTGGAGCTTGTTATCCATCAGTTAAATAGATTGATACAAACTGTTATTTCCTGATCCTGGTCTTTACTAGTTTTCTTTTTTAATTAACTAGATCTTTTTCTTTTTCCCCCCTCTTTCATTTATTTTTTCATACTCTACCAATCTTTCCCATAGAAATGATCCCTTTTTTTGATCAAGAAATTGGCTTAGTTTTGTGACATAAAACCTGATTATTTTCACAGTTATTAACCAAAATGTGTGTGTGTGTAGGGGGAAGTGGGAGAGTCTTTTATTTTCTGTCAAGTGCACCATGTCTTATTTGTGGACTTCGACACTGTTTTTTTTCATATACTTTGTGATCAGGTGCTTCTTGCAGGTTCAGATGGAGAGATTGTGTCTATTGTAGTTGTGCCAACTTACCTGCTAAATGTTTGGCAGAGAAGAGTTTAAAACCTTATTCGTGACAGTGAAAATCAAGACCTAAAAGCGAATTTCCCTAGTGACCAGATTTTACATTTCCTCCCCATCCCACTGCTTGTATCTTATCATGAAGTCTGAGTTCCTAAGTAAAATTCATTTTACTGGAGAGAGTAGAGAAAATGGTATTTTTTAAAGTTTTGCTACCTTACAAGGGGCTTGATTTATAAGAATGTTTATTCTAATTTGATATTGTCAAGTGCTGAGTGGGTAACTTGGAAATCAGAAAAAAAAAGTCAAGCTTTAGTCTGCACACAGCCACCTCAGCTTTATATATCTGCCCTGGCTGGTGCAGCTTTGTCCTTCCAGGTCTTCATTTCATTGCCATAGAGACAGAGCAGGAACCCTGTCCTGTAAAAGCTGATTTTTTAAAATTATTTTTTCTCAACTGAGATGACAGAATGTTTACAGACATCCACACAAACACACCACATTTACATTTTTCTTCCCATGAATGTGCTCACTCTCTCTGGCAACTGTGAAAACTCTTTGCTGCTCTTTTCCTCGCTCTTAATTCACATCCGAATGTCTGACTTCCAGGTGTCATCCCTCTCCTTGTTGATGGCAATACAGGGTTACGTTTGGAATCGCTACTTACAAAAGATCAACATGAAGGGTTTTGTTCCAGTGGCGTGAAATTTCCTTCCATCCACACTGAAAATCATGTTACTTTTTCAGGAGCTCCACATGGATGCAGGTAAAATGATGTACTTTTCAAAATTCAAAAAAACAGGACATTAAAATCAGTCCCAACACCCTGAGTTGTAAGAAATTATTTCTTACTGCACTGATTGGGAATCTGCAGAAAATAACTTTGCTTGTGTGTCCCACACAGATTTCCAGACAGTCCTTTGAGCAATGTGCCACACTTCTTGGTGAGCTCAGCAGTGGACACCCTTGACATCACAGACACAGGCCAATTTTCTGTGCCATACAATGCTCAAATGTTTGCAGAATGGGGTTCAGCTCAGTAACTCTTTTAAGATATTTATTTTCACCAGGAACTGTGTTTTTGCTGTACTGTCCACAAGGTGGGTCATGTTTCAGCAACGAGACTAGCAATGATGAGCCATTGACAGTGCCAAGGTTGGCATTGGTGGAGTCTGAGAATGACTCCTGTGATTTACAGCCCTTTTTGAAATAAATTTGTCACCAGATGCCAAAACCAATCATTAGCACTGCTTCAAGCTTCAAACTTCAGATTCTGATCTTTGGTATTTTTGTACTGGAGTTGCTGATTTATTTTGCTTAGTTTGGTTTTAAAATAAACCATTTTCTGGTATGTGGAAAAGGAATGCAATACGTATTCGATCTCTTTGGCCAAAATCAGCTGGAATTGCTTTACATTGCTTCTGACAAGCAAAAAAAAAAAGAGATAAGCAAGGAGATAGTTGTTAAAAAATAAAGCAAGCAAAAAGTTTGGTTGCTGGGTTGGGACCTGTGAGTCAACATGAATGAACACTTGTAAAGGTAGTGCTTTTATAAAATCCAACCTTTTTTTTTAATAATGAAATCTAACCAGCTAATAAAATGTAAGCTATGTGGCTATGCAAAACTACTCCAAATGTTTCCTCCTGCTTCTAAAATCAAGTGTACATGGGAGTTGCTATTTTTAGGTTTAATTTTAAAAATAAATACGTTTCTCTTTTAAAAATGTTCTGCATCTGTTGCATTGGTGGCATTCTGTAATTTTTGTGAACTACCTATTTGACCTATACTTAATGTATGATATAGGCCACTTATATTAAGTAGGAATATACTATAATCTCTACGGGTTTAGATGAAACCTGGTAAGAAACAGTATTGCCAAAATCTAACAAAAATATGTTTAGACCAGTTGCCTTGTGCTGGTTATTGCTAGGATACAAGGCTTTTGGATTCCTGATACCCAAAAGGATTGTTCACTCTTGGCTTCCCCACATACTGTACAAGAAAGAGGGAACTATAAATCATACCTTGCAAAACTTGGTCAGGCTTTGATGCCTTGGGCTTGCCAAGTTTGTCTTACTATGAAGCAGCTGTTTCATACACTGAAGCAAATAGTAAAAATTAAAGTTTTGAACATAAAGAGAGGGAAAGAGGGCAAAAAGAGGGACTGCTAGTGGAGGTTGTTCCAGTATATGTAGCTCTGAAGGGACAGTTAATGCCCTGGTGTGTGGTGGAGTTTCCTGTTTTTTTCAACATGCTGCATATGTTCAATATTCAAATTAAACCACTCTGACAAAGAGAAGCAAAGACTCCCTGGGGGACTGAGGTGTATGTGTCACCCACCATACACATTGTCATTGGCTTGTACAGTTTCAGGGCAGCAGGGTGCACTGGCTTGTATTTATTTGCTTTGGAGCTAAGTATGCTTGAGCAGCTCACAGGGAAATAAGCAGTGGGTCCAGATATAATAAAGACCTTGTGCCTGCCAGCTCTGCTGTTCCCAGAGTGTGGCCCCTGATCTCACGTGGCCACCTCCTTCAATGGGAACAAGTCAAGCCATCTTTGAATCTGGTGTTGTCTTCCTGCAGTTATTTACTTCCAAAGATACGGCTTACAAGACATGTGAACTGCAGGGAATTGCATTAGCAAAATGGAAAATCCATATAGTTAGCAGTGCTGTGGTTGACTGGTTTGTCTTCTTGGCTTACTGTGTAGTGATATTCAAACTGTCAGCCACATCTAAGTTGGATCTAAATGAAAGTGACTCCAAACTGGCATGTAAAATTCAATTAAATCACCATGTCAGCTCCTGTATTTGCATTCTGAGGATTGTGACTAAAATAGATGTTAATGCTATCTATTATTACAGAATAATGAAATTTCTGGGGTCAGTTTTCTGGTAAAAGATAAACAGCAAAGACAAAAATGTACTGAAGCCTCATTCTGAAATGCAAAGCAGATGCTGTATCTAGCAGAAAATTAAGTTAATCAATAAACTAATTTGGTATTTTAAATCCTGAGTAGAGGGTATGCATTGGGCAGATTTAATGAAGTTTGAAAGACAGTGTAAATTATTAATAATGTAACTGTGCTGAATATCTCTATCCATTCATTCATCCTGAAAGTGGGGGACTTACTCCTAAATATTTAACAATAGTTGTAACAACTGGTTTGTTTTCTTCCTTTCCAGCCTGTAGGAGGAATAACTTCATTCTTTTGTGTCAGTGTTATTTGCGTATAGAAACATGTTCAAGGGAATCTAAGCTTGAGAAATACACATCAGTCAGTGCTGTGGCTGCTTCTTGGTGTTAGTCGGGGTACTAATAGATAATACCAGGCAAGGGAGGCTCTGTCTGCTGCATGTCCTACGATTCGTGATAGGTTCGTGTTTATAGTGAAACACAGATGTTGTGGGAGACCATGGCCACACAGTGATGGTCCTTCCTGTAGACCTGGCACAAAATATCAGTGTAGAACCCCCAATTCCATTATAGTGGTGCAGAGCAGAGAGAAGGGAGCTCACAAGGTAGGTGGATGTGGTTCCTCAAGGTATATGGCTTCATGTAATAAGCCATATCCTAAGTTGAGAAGAGTGTGGCTAAAACTGCCTTCCTACCAATTTTGGCATGCCCGTTCCTGCTTGAGCCTAGGGCAAGCACAGCTGTCTCAGTTCATCAAGGCATCCACAGAAGTCTGTAAAACATCTTGGTAGCACAAGGTTGCCAGAATTACTCAAGTATTCTTCTTATACCAACAGAGGAGTCAGGAGCAGTTACTGAGCCTCTTATACCTTCTGGACTCAGTGGCAAAACAGGGTGAAAGATGCTTGGTCCACTGCATTGCAGCAATAAAACATGGAGTTCACAGATGAGTGAAAAGGGTTGGTGCGTGACTGGCAGGCTGAGGATCCCTCCATTACAGTGGTTAAGAAATTCCTAAACTGAAGAGAGGATGTGGTACCATTTTCTTTCTTCCTTGTATTTTTTTGCTCTGTTCTTCCGACCAGTCAGTATAATCTACCTGAGTAGTCTTTTCCTTGGCAAATAATTCTGTATATTTACTCTTCTGCAGAAAATTCTTCTTTCTGGCTGATCTTACTCACTTCTCCTTTAATTTTGCAGCACTGCAATTGTCATCCACCTGCTGTCCTCCACTGGAGTTTTAAGGTCTTGATCTCTCCTTTCCACATCTTGCGTGTCTTTCATACTTCGTAACGTATTCCCAGAATAAACTATTCTGACTGCTGTGACATTTGGGAGTCTAATATCTCAGAAATCTACCCAGATGAATGGTAGAAAAAAATCAAGTCAACAGGCCAAAGAATCTACTAAGAGACAAGGTGAAAGATGATTGAAAAGTGATTGTGGTGGTTCAGTATACATGGGCTGAAGCACTGAATCTTTGCTGTCATGTCTAAATCTAAATGACTCTTCTTCCACCGTCACTGATTTTTAAATAATCCTCTGTTTTTCTGACCTTAGACTATATGAAGAGGACCTTTCAAATTTAGAGTCTTCAAAAAAATACAAGTCCAGTTTTACCAAGCTTCTCAGCTTCTTACATCATCATATGGGAAGCTGCATTTGTCATCATGTTCCAGGACCATGTAAAGCTAAAGCCATCATATTTCATTACAGTATCATTAAGACAGATTAATCTTGTTGGCTTTTATCAGGTAAAAACTGTACAAAGCTCTGCTTTGGCTCTTAATGGTGTTTTTAGACAGTCACGATATTCCTTTCTTTCCATGCATAAAATAGTTTGTGCCTCTTTAGGTGCAGAGGTCATTTTGCACACTGGGTGTAGCTCCTAAAATGAGCCAGAGAGGAGGGGATATGAGCATGGGGGAACAGCTTCAGGAACTGTTAGGGAACCACTCCCAGCTAGTTAAAAAATTATTTCCATGTGAGCTAATACTATTCCTAAAGCTCTTAGTGGAAACAGAGTTCAGTATTATCTAGCTCCATCTGGAAAGGCTCTTTTACTCAGAGTAAAATTTTTATAACATGGCTATTCTAGAAGCAAAGTGGAAGCTCTGGTTAGCTTTCAGTCTAGTTCCCAGAATGCTCTTATAGCTCTCAGGGGTTTTTCCCAGCTCTGCTAGCATCTGAATTATAAGAACGAACTAGACATTTAGATACAGTTATAGATGCCTTGTAATTTTTAATGAGTTTTCTGAATAACCGTAGTGAATATGTTTCCCGCTTGGACGGTTTGTGTTTACGTGGATGTGTTATGCTAAATGTGTGTTATGGAAAACATTAGAGTACTGAATGCACATATACTTCACATAAAACCGTTTATCAGGTTGCTTATGATTTCACAGAAATACAGCTTGAACTAGCACTGAAGAGTTTATGAACACCTGATAAACAGGGCAAAGAGACATCTGTTTCTTTGTTAAAGTCTGTGTGTCTCTGTGTGTGTGTGTATGCATATTGTTCAGCACAGACACTGATTTTTGTAGGGAGCTGAACACAATCAACTTGGGCTGAAATCACTGACCACCATGAAAGATTGTTTAAAACTATGCGACTTCTCCATTCTAAAACTTGGTTTTCCTATACAAGAACATCTGAAAAGAGGTAAATGACAGGTGAAGAAGAACGTGGGGGGTTTTGGCTTTTTGGCAATATTATTAATTTTAGAAACATCAGACACATTAGAATCTGGCTTTTTTTATTTTTCTGGAGGAACTTCAGAAGGTCTGGGTGAGGTTTACTGTGAGCATAGTTACCCTTATTCAGTCTCATTAAAACATGTACCTTTTTCTCCAAGTCCCTTTGCTCAGTCCCTCTGTAGGTCTCCACATACTGTGGAATTTTCCAGTGCAGACAGGGCTGTTGTTTTGAATGTAAAATAGTCTGGGAAAAACACACCCCATTTTCAGCGGCTTTTCTCCATGATGAATAAATCCATAGAGGGGAAAAGGCTTGTGTTTTTCCTTTCCTTACTTTTCTGAAGCATTAAATACAACCTTCAGTGCCAACAGGCAGCCAAAACCCCTGTACTCTGGGTAAGCAGGATGCTTAGAAAACAGTTTTTAGAACTGACCTTTTAGCAAAGATCTCCTGCTATTTTTTCTTATCTAAATAACAGCTATTTTGTATTGCTCTTATCTTACATCTCTACTCAGTGAATCTTCCTGAGAACAGTTTATGTGTTAAACAGCTCATTTACATATATACATATTGTTAGGGTAGACAGCCACCAAACTTGGTGCTTCCAGAAACTTTGTAGGTAGCTCTGTAAAAATAGCAGAGCAAATATAACCTGAAGCAGAAATGGGATTCATCATTTCGAGTAGGTGTTAGGCTGAAGTACTGGCTGATTGACCTATAAAATGAGGCAAAGCCACTACTTCATCTGAGGTTATGCCCTTGTGAGCTTCTGCCTGAAGTCAATTCAAGGCTTCAAATAAAATAATTGACTCACTGGATGCAAAATACAGAGAGGAGTTCATTCTGTGACAAGTGCATGCTTTCTGAACACATGAGTAAATCCTCCATCATGAGTAAACTGGTTTTAGTTATATGCTTGGTTAGAAAATGTGGAAGAAATGCATTTGGAAAGCACAGGGAAGAGTGAAACATGTTGCAAGTGGTTTTTTCCTTGTTATGCATAATTTGTAGGAATTTGCAGGAAAATTATAGCAGCATATTGTCCTTCCTCCCTTCTCCCCAAAATCAGAGCAGAAGACTGGGTTTTGCTAACCAGAAACCAGCTGTGATTTGGTACTCTGGTGCTCTGCCCTGGCCTGTGCAGGACTGACTGGCAGCAGGAGGCACTCATCTCCCAGGTACTCCCAGGAGAGAAGTAGATGTATCATGAAGCTAACAAACATAGGAGCAAGATCACTCTGCTAGCATTTTCTGGCATTTTTACCAGGTTTCTGAACAGGTCACGTTGATGGGAGTCTTAAAAAACAAACATCACCACTCCCCTCCAAAAAAAACACCAAAAACAAACAACAAAAAACGCCCAAATAAACCCCACACAAGTATTATGAGAGGAAGGAGTCCATGTGCTGTGATAAAGGCTGGACTTAAGGTACTGTGCCAGGGAAATCCCCAATCTGATTTTGTAAGCAGGGGCTTTAAAGGTAGGGGAGGCCAGGGTGGGGTAATATCAAAAAGGAGTGCCTAACGTTATAAATAAATTTAATCCTCTCTAAATATTTGGAAACATCAGATTTAATATCTCTTGCTGGCACTCTGTGTTGCATATGTTATAATCTCAGGCCACCACTTGCTTCTACTAGGAAGCCCATTGCTCACAGGTGTCTTTCTGTGCAGCAGGAGGTACCATTTCAGTATGTACAAATGTGACTTTCGAAGATATAGGTTTTATAGTCAGATCTTTGATAACTGTCTTTTGAAGATGGGGCCTTTTTTTCTATGATAATCTTAAGAAAAAAAGAGAAGGAAAACTTAGTTTAGCTGTCAGTTATGGACTTCAAAATACTGTTTCTACATTGGATGCTTAAGGCCTTCGGCATCATCCAGTCACTGAGGCTCATTAATAGAATCTGAACACTACAAACAGAAAATCAAATTGCACCTTCCATCCTATTTTTCTGCTTTCTCTTAGGCACCTTTAGTTTTTGGGAATCCTGATATGTGAAGTACAAATCATCATTGTATGTATTTCCTTTTACCATGTTCTCAACAATATCAGGAGTATGGCCTGTTTTCTTTCAGTGTGTTCAGATACTAAGTCCAATAAAATATGAAGTCTTGTTAAAGTTTTGATTTTGGAAATAGGGTTGATTTTCTAGACCAAAAAAATAAATGGTTATGCTCTCCTTTCCATTACTGCTTTCTGTAACACTTCCAGGTTTGTGCCATTTAAATGTTTTTCAAATTTGAAGAGAAATAAGAATGAGAATAATTCTGAGTTAGGTTTTCTTTTGGCACTCTGTTTTTTGTACAAACATTTTGCAGCTGTCTAAGCTGCCATGAAGAAGCCATGATTTCAAAGGTGGAAGATACCCATGGAGTCTGGAAGTAGAGAAGACTATGTGGGTTAATTTTTTCCATTTCCTCACAGGAAAGCCTTCTGGAACTGAGGTCTAGACAGAGAACTTCGGTGCAGACAGAAGCTTAGGCAGTAATACACTAGAGTCTGTGCAACCTTTTTTCTCCAGTTAAAGCCTCCCAGTAGTACAAATTGTAGCTGTACCCAGGTTTGTTGCTCAAATCCAGACCGTGGGCCACCATTAGCACTCCACGATTATATTGCCTAACATGCGGTTTAGATGCAACTCCTTTAGAAAGCCTACTACTGAGTTGTGATTTAGTGCTCAGTATTGTTTCTTACTCTGGGGTATGTGATTGAAAGAGAAACACCTTCACCTTCTAACTAATTGGTATAAAGGATAACACTTTATGGCCAGGAGTGGAATTTCAGAAAAGGAGAGGGAACAACATTTAGTTTTCCATTAAGAAACTGTGTAGTGATATTCACAGAGGAAGACACAACAGTTCCTATAAGCAATGAAGATAAGAAAAAAACAGTGAAAATTTAATGTCATGTATGTACCAAGACACATTTTGTCACAGCTCTGTCAATACCACCTTTGTTGTGATGTACAAATGCAGACAATGTAGCCGTGTAAATGTGCCTTTACATTATTACCACTCATTATGGATCATTTAAACCTAAAGTGCCTGTGGAGTGGAGGTTCTGCAGGCTTCTGGACAGCTTTTGGTGTAACTGGTTTGCATGGATTTTTAAAGGGAAGAGCTGACATTAAAAAAACAGCATATGAAAGATGCAGATATTTGGGAGAAATGGCAAAGTGTGAATCCATGTGACAGCAGGCTCCTTAGGGGAATTGTGTTAGCCCCATCTGTGCAAGCAGGCAGTTCACTAGCAGGTATAAGCAATAGTGAAGACAGAGGTTTTTCGGTCTGATGATGCCAGGTTCAACACATCCAGTGTTCCTGCCGATGTCAGTATTTTTCAGCCTGAGGGAAAATGCAGCCTGATGCAAACTGCATTAGGGTTGAGGCACTCAAATGGGAAGCATTTTTATAATCAGTCTATTTCCTGGAATGAAAGAAGACCCACTGTGACATGCTGGGATATATGTTGTTAATTGCTCGTCATAACAATTCTGTTTCTTCAGTAAGATCTCTTTTTTTTCCGTTACCTGCTCTCCCTATGAAATGATCTTGTCAATATGGAAAAAGCAACCCTGAGGATTCTATAATTTAATGAAAAATTGCTGTTGCCATGGCATAGAGTTCTGATTTTATATTGAAAGATTTTCTCAGCATTCATTTGCATTCTCTGACTCTCTAAACAGCTCTATCAGCTGTTAGAATTCAAACAATTAAAAATGCTCTATTATTAAGAAGAAATTAAAAGAAGTAATCAGCTTAACCACACAATTTCAGCTCAAAAAATCCTTCTCTGGCAGCTCACAGGAAAAGCATATTTGTACGCTGTTAAGATCCCAAATTGGCTTAAGTTAAAATACACCAGGGCAAGATTAAACCAAAGCAAAAACAGTGGAAAAAGAACGAATGTTTTCTTTTCACTATGAACAATGTGAAATTTCATCACTTTTTGTTGTTAGTATGTCATATGAAAATACTATGCTAAAGCCTACTATGCAGGCTGTTACAATCTCCTAAGTGAGACTCTTTAATATACATTTCTTGGCATCAACTGAATTCTCCTGTTTATTTGACTGAAATGTTTGTACTAGGCTTGTTCTTGTTCCATCTTCAGTGTTTGAACAAGAGAGGATTTTTTCCCCTCCTTTTTCTTTTTAATTCCTTGGGTTTGTGGGTGGATGTAATAAAGTTTCATAATCCTGATGAACTGATAGTAACTGGGTTAAATTTAACACAAGAAGAGGCAGATGGTACCTACACCTCCTTTGCTATTCCTAAGACACCTATTGCCATCATTCAGCAGCCTCTGCTGTTATCATCTTGAATGTCGGCAGGATAGATGCTGCAAACTGCACTGCAGCTCACCAGATGTTTTTGTGGCGCACAGAGAGGTGCAATCTTTTGTACAACCACCAAGAGCATTGGCCAGCTTTTATGCCTCAGGTTGAAAAGGCCTAAAATCATACAAGTTTGGCTCCTGCCCCTTTAAATATCCTGAGCCAAACTTCAGGGTATTACAGATGAGGAGTAAGAGGTCGGGTTTCCATTTTATTTCCACTGCTGAAGATTTTAGCTTAGTTTACCAGACACCGGCAAGAGATCCAGGCCTTCTTGGGGTGCACACCTTCAAAGCTTAAAGTCACGGAGGCTCTCTGCCCTACCTTGTGTGCTTTCTTTGGTATCCGCTCTCCCTGCTCTCCAATGTGCTAGTAATATTTTCGTCTTTTACTCCCTCTTCCCGTCTCTTTCCAGAATAACCAGTTCACTGTATATTTGACCCGTGATCATTTTCACATCTGTGGTTGAAATTTACCTCTAGAAGAAAGTCCAAACACCAGCTTGGGCACCAAGCACTTCCAGGCACTCCTAAACTTTAAGAGAAGCTAGTCATGCCTGTACTTTGTGGTTTGAGGCTGTCCCGAATGACATCACTGGCCTTGGTTTGATGATTTTACTCCTGCGTGGGTGAACCTCCAAACCTCTGTTTTGAAAATGAAGCTCATTTTGCTCAGAAGGAGGCTTTTCATGCTTAGCACGTGGCATGCCACATAGTATCCATATACCAGGGTTAACATGGAAGTCCTAATGGTTTTTCAACTTGGTGAGTTATGTGCCTCTGAATCTTGTCCCACTATAAGAAGGAGAGCCAAAGCAGCTTTTACAGCAAGATGCTATTGTTACTGTTCTCTAGTTCTCTAATCAATGTATGGGATGTTATCTCCATCTATCTCTTTCTGCACTGGAACTAAGAATGAACTGTGCTCATTACAGCGTCATTACAGTTAGTAAGGTGGGTGGCCCGTAACTGCATCTCCAAAGCACTATTAAACCCTTGAATTGGAGCGTAGCTGCACCAAAAAGCTTGAGCAGTTCAAAGGCCAGGTGTGCTTACTTGCAAGGCAATAGTGGTCAAAGAATGGGTGGGGTTTTTTCTGACTTCCCATTCATATTCCCTAGTTTGCCTACCAGGATGATAGGCCAGCTGATACAGAGACAGTTATTTTATCAGCTATTTAAGAGATGGCTTCATGGTATAAGGTATTGTATCTTTCCCAGTGCAGGATGTCTCATCAAGAATGTCTATCTGCATACTTGGTATAAGATTATTTTTCTAGCCCACAGCAGTCTTGAAGGCTGAAGTTGTTTGCCTGGAGGTTTGGTTATTATTTGCTAATTTTACTAGCCTGCTGCATGTTGTGTGGGGCAGACAAGGAGGAAAAGATGTAGAGAAGTAGTTTAATAAACTTCTCTGCTGTACCCAGTCCATCTCTGAAATTCCAGATTCATGAGGGCCTTCCTCTAGTGTCCAAAAATATATTACTACTTCTGCTTCATATTCCCTAGTGATGGAGTCACTCGGTATTGATAGTTGAATTCCTAGTGATTGATGTGGTCAAACAGAAAACCCCTCAACAAAATCCCACCACATACCTGGAGATACTGCATTTCATTTCTATATGGAACATATCCCAAGCTTTTAACTCACCTTGTAAATCCGTTTGTAGCTTCTTGGGCACCCCAGTACACAATGGTAGCCGATGCTTTTGCTGTTTTGCCATGCTGGCTTGGCATCATGCTGTGACCAAAACAGGTTCTTCATCAGTCATTTAAGAAAAATATTTTTACTGCTTACAGCTTCAAAGCAGAGGTAGTTAAATAAAATATTTTACTTGGGCCTCGTGAGTTGCTGTCAAAATGTGTCACAAACTCTCAAGACATGGCTGATGTTTAATAATCTTCTAAATTTTTTGCTCTTATAAGAGATTTGTTCACTGAACATTCTCATGTTTAAATGTTGAAGAATACATAATGTCCTAGGCAGGGTCCAAAGGCTGCCCAGTAACAGTTGTACAGTCTGGATTTCTCTTAGAGTCCTTGATTTCCTGTTTGGTCCATTAGAAATAGAAATTATTCCTAGACTAGCATATACAGGCAGCTACAACTAATAAGTGCGTGCATGCACTCATCAGATATATATCTTTTATAGACATGTATGAGAGACAAGTATGAGTTGGGATTTTGGTGCTGGTTAGAGAAGTGAGACTTCCCTAGTGAATCAATTCCTTGGTGAAAGAAGTCTTTTTGTGGAAGGCATTTTAAGTGGGATTATTGCTGTCCTTTGTAATGCTGATGAAATCCTCCCAGGAATTAGGTGGCAATGTTTGTTAGTAAGAACACCCAAGTTGTGTCCAAGAGCTAAACTGACTTTTGATCTCTCAGAATTATCTTCTGAGAACCTTTTTTGATTGCCTCTGCAAAACCAGATTTAACTTTATGTTCTGTGTCCAAAGTCCTTCCTACCTTCTGCTATATGAGTAAATAAAATTATTTTAGATAGGTAAATATCACCCCTTCATCATAAGAACAAAAAAAGTAGACGTGTCTGACCCTCCTTTTAGTCTTTTTTCCATTTCTCAGTGAAGCAAACAAAACCATGTGAGTCTCAAATACTCATGGGAGGGGAGAAAGAGGGAGAGGCTGTTGCTTCTTTTTTTTGGATCAAGGAGTAATGCCCAGAGACACTGAACAGAAAGAGCCTCCCATTGTGCACAAGCTACACAGACATGTGGAAGCAGAAGTCTGTTGTTTTAATATTGCTGTAATAAATATGTGTATATATTTGGTAAGTCTATAGCACTGTGCTGCAAAACTGTTGTTTGTTTCCCAGTAGCCTTCCAGGAAATGTATTAGTACATCTACATCTCTTGTTCACATTGCTCACGCTTAGAGCTGTTGCCTTATTAAGTAGAGGAACATGAGAGTGAGTTTAGATTTGTTTGGGAAGTTGACTCCAATGTGTCTTCCTGCTGTTTGTCTGGTATCAGTTCTTGCTGAGAGTGTTCTGCAAGGGAATTTCCCTTAGGAAGTAAGGTTTTTATTGGACTAGTGATTCTCTGAAGTATGTATTGAGGAAAATAACACTGGTAACATCAAGCAGGAAAAAATAACTCCTTAAGAGCTCCAGCAGGCCTCCCTAAATATTATCACATGTTGTATAATGAAGGGAATAATGAAAATAAGTAGTGATTACAGAGAAACACATTTTATATTTGAACAAAAGGCCCTCACATACAATGTCAGTTTTATATTTGTACCTTTTATATGAGAGCACCAAATTTCATAGTTGTGTAACACAGAAATATGGTAATCAGCTGCTTAAATATTTAAATAACGAAAGCTGTTGATAACATGGCGAACAATGTTCAAATACTATATGAGAAGTAGGAGAAAATCTGCAGGAAATGTATAATTACACAATTTGTTAGGCCTTTGTATTTTGCATTGACGAGACATCATCTTGTGTATATATATGTTTGCAAACGAAATCAGATGCTCATCATTTGATGCTTCATTTGCTAATTATAATGTGGGATCCAATACAGTAATAAGCATCTACAGTGAATAGAGGCTGACTGTAGCTCAAGAGTAAGCTTTTTGCATGTTTGAATCTCACTTCTAGGTGGGCATGATCCTACTTTTCTTTATTCTCTTTTCAAAATTTTTCACTCCCTGTTACAGTTCCAGCTGTTAGCCCAGCAGTCATTCTTAACTCTTGTAGCTTAAGTCTGAAACTTGCCCCATTAGGTGTGGCAGGCCCTATTATAGCTGTTAAGCCACAGTCTATTTGAGTGAGATGTTGAGGGTCAGTGTTGGAGGGGTACATCAGATCTCCTGCTTCAGATTTTGACTGATAGGGACAGGCAATAAGGAGAGAAATCTCCTTCTCAAAACCCTTGAACTCCATCTACTTCCTTGGGCTGTCTATGCCTTTTCTCTGTACTTCCTCTGAGGGGCTGTTCCCTCTGCCATCCTTACTGATATATTTCGGTCCCTGAATTTAGAAGGGTCAGCAACCCAGATTGTTGTTTATGCTGTTAGCAGGGATGTAAAGAGAAAAAAATATTCATTTTTTCATTCTCTCACCTCCTTGAAAGTCCAGTTAAAATTATGTTTGTAATGTGGGAGCACTACACTTCTTCTCTCCCTAAGTTACCTGTCACTTCATCGATGAACTTTTAATGTAACAAGTCTGGAGATTTTTCTTCTTGTTGTTTTCAGTGAGAAGGCTCCAGTACTCCTGGAATGGAAGTACCTGTGTTAATCAGAATGTGACTCTGAACAATTATCAGCACATCCAGATTCCTGGACTGCTGTGGACAATTTGGTCAAACTTTTGCCTTCATGAGCAAAACTACAGTTACTTTAGCTGGACAATCCAATGCAGGGGGCGAGACTAGAGTGAGCTTTCTGTTATTTTATTACCATACTCTCAGTTTAGGTCCTTAGGAAACCTCCGACCAGTATTTATTTGAATATGTCTCTGTCCAGGATAACATTATGATTAGAATCAAAGGAAGCAGAAAAAAAAAAGGTTTTCTTACTGAAACAAAGTGAAGGACGCTTTTTATTTCCCCAGCCTAAAGAATCTCTGCAAGAGTAACACAAGATAGGACTTGGCAAGTACTTCTTATGCCCTCTGCCAAATAATGGCTAGAGATCTAGCAAATCTAGTTATTAAATGAGCTGAGCAGGAAGAGCCTGTTTGAAACTGCTTAGAAAAACTAGCACTATGCTCACAGAGGACGAAAGACGTGGGGATTATGAACTGTAATCGCTGAAGCCTCTTGTCAGCTAAGATCAGAGTCAACAGTGGACAGAGCAGTGCAGGAGAAGCAGAAGAGGGGAGACGAGTGTTGTTGAGGCTTGTATGCTGCTCTTGGCACTCGACCTACTCTTGTTATTGTTATTTTGCTTGGCTTTTAGCTGATAAATAAAATATGGAGTGGTGTCTAGAAACACAGACAAGAGAGTTCAACTACTGCATAACTGCTGTTTGATGCAGTTGCCATTTAAGAGCTATCTTTTTGAAATTAAAATGAGAACTGGTGGCATTTTATGGACTGGAGCTAGCAGTAATGCTTTGCAGTAATGCTTTACAGTAATAGGCCATGAATGTGGTGGTCAAGGGAAGTATAAAGGCTTTATTCCTAGGCAAATTCAGGGAACGGCATTTAGACAGTCTGGTTTGTAGCTGAACTGAACTGGCACCAGTTGCTAGAGCAGATTGCATAAGTGACCCAAAAGGGATGGCAAGAGAATAGCTTTCCAACTCCCAAGAGCAAAGGGATCCTATTCAGGGAAGATGTCTCCGCTGTCAGGGCAGTTCTTCTTCCATGTGAGTGGACTGAAAAATATCTCTATTTTTCCCTTTGAAACCAAAAGCAAAAGACAGCTTCTGAAAGACTGTTTTAAAAGTAGTAGAAGAGCTTCAGTCTTCTGAGGGCTTAATCTTCCAAAATTTATGATGGCTCATAAAAGCTAGTATTCTGCAAAGAGACACTGTACAACTTGAATCCTCCTAAAAGGTGAGTGATGACTTGATATGGAGGATAATTTATTTGCTATTATAAAGGTAGAGAAGATGCAACTTCATTTAATTCTCTAACTGTATGATCTCTCTGTTTCAGTACTGAGGAGGAAGCGCTGCTTTGTCATACTGAAATCCTGTACAAGTGCAATGGACAGAAAGCTTTCCAGGAGCAGCGTGGATGTCCATCACAGCTTCTCTACCAGGTCTCCTCAGAAGGACGTTGGCCCCCTTGGCAAAGTGGGTGAGCCCTGACTGACTGAGCTGTGCTGTGGCTTGAAGAAAACAGGGGAGAGAAGCAGCTTGTGTTCTTTAGGGTTTCTGGGGCAGTAGTCCAGGAGTGATCTCCCATATCTTTTTACAGCCTGCCTTGGCTTTCCTTTCTTGCCTGATGAAGGAAGGCCTCCACATGCTTGGGGCTTGACTCTGAGCTCAGAGGCTGGTTTTGCGAATGGCTTTCAGACGTTAGCCAAAAATATTAGTCTGTGCATGTGGATGTGAATGTGTGGGGGAGGGAGTGCTGCTCCCTTGTGCAGTCGCACAGAACAAGCCACAATCTGGCATGCTTTTGGTTATTAATAGCTAGAATATGGAAGTAGGGCAAATATCCATCCTGATTTATGCTGACCTGAATAATCCATATAGTCTTCAGGCCATAGATGAGCGAGTCTGTCTCTAGCTGTCACATTCCTGAATTTTAGGAAATCATATCTGTGACCATTTTGTGTCATGATGATCAATGTCACATTAAAGAGAGAAGCCTGCAGGCAGGCATGTGAGCTGTGTGAGCGCTGCTTGATTAGGGAAGCACTGGGGTGGAGATCCTCTCCCCTGTCACTCCACACTGTCAGAGACCACGAGAAAAAGATCCCGAGGGAGAGGTCACCCTGGTTGGGGGCTGCTCTCCTGGGGAGGAGGGAGCACAAAAGACTCTAAGAGGCAGGCCACAGGCAGAGGAGAGAAGTCAAAGAGCCGTGAAGCAGCACTGAAGGAGGCAGGAAACGTTTGATTCAGGAGCAGGGAAGGAGGAGAGAAAGAGGGAGAGATGTACAAAACCCATATCCTTATGGTTAACCATTCCTAGGCAGGATCAGGGTTTTCTGCGGGAGTGCACACTGATACAGGAATATTGGGCTGTTGAGATTCCAGGAATTAAAATAAAGAGTGATGAGACTCAGGAAAGGCTCCATGGTGTTACTGGAAGTTGGGTTTTTTTTCTCCTCTTTGTTTCTAAAAGTAATGAATACATTTAATCCTATATTTTTAGTCTCCTCCCAACTTGCAACATGGTGGTTTTCACACCTATTTTTGAAATCACAACAACTTTTTTGACCAAATGTGCAGAGTCACCATTGTGGCCAACTTAAATTCCTAGCATGTGAAGAGAGACAAACAAAATGGTATTAACTGTGATAAATCCAGCAAAAAGATGCCTGGGACACAAATCAGAAGTCCTCATTTGGTCAGGTTTCCTGCTGACTTCCACATGAACTGGCATGATTCTGGAGTAAAGCATGCAAGCTGGAAGAATAGGGTGCACATTTGCATCCTGTTATTGTTCTGAGTGTTATTCTGGTAACAGTTTTCTTTTTCTGGATGGGCACACAAAAAAGCAATAAATAGTATTGCTGATTGCGTTTTAGAAACTGCAGGCATTAGTTGGAGCATAGGCCTATTTACTACAGGTAGAACGAGTATATAGGGAAACAAATCCTTACCCAGAAGTATCTAAAACCTAATATTAAATCAAGACACAATGTAAGAAACAAGAGGAGCATGAAATGAAGATGGCTGTGCTGACAGTCTGCTGTTATTTAAGGCAGCTAATGAAAAATCTGATAGCTTCAAATAATCTAAAATTTTGTGTGAGTTATGTTTCTGTTCTGCTTTAATGCAGACAAGTAAATACAAGAACGGTTTCTACCAAGCTGATTTCTGGAGTTGAGGTGTTTGAGTTATACCCAGGGCGGGTTAGTCCATTTGTAAATACTGTGTTTCAGTGTGTCGGTTCTTTTTTGGGACCTTAAATGTCAGTATAGAACCTCCCTCCATGCTATACTGACGTAGCCACAGTTACACGCCTCCTCCTTGTGCCTCCCTTCCCGAGCCACAGCAGATGAGGAAACACCACAGTTTCCCCAGCTCTTGACTCCAGATTTCAACACTCTTCCCCCACCAAACATGAGCCTCCATTCACCTCCTCCCCCTTGCATAAAGTTCTCAGCCGGAGTGAATACAGCACAGCAAGAGGAACACGCGTCTTGTAACGCCAACAACCACCTCAGTGCTTCTGCAGACGGGGCTGGGACAGCACCCTCGAGTTGCAAGAGAGCCGAAGGGAGCAGGAGGCAGCTATGGCAGCGCTCCCTTTCCTCTCATGGCAGGGGAAACCACACGGCCCCGGGTCTTGACCCAGGCAGGGAGGCCGAGATTCCCACAAGTGGGGTAGAGAGAGCATGCCAGGATTTTCCTGTTTGCTTTTGAAACGCAGATGCCAGCTATCCGCGTGTTTCTGTGTGTCTGGTGGGAAGCGCACCAGCACTCGGGGCTCTGTGGCTTGGGTTTGTGGCATTCGTGCGCCTAGTTTGTCAGCAGTAAGTTATTCTTGTCAGGTTTCCAAGTAAACAGCAGACAGATACTTACCCCTTTGAGCTGTTGGAGTGTGCCAAGAAAACTGTCTGAACTTTGAAATTTCTCCTTTTATTTTCTGCTTTCCTGACCCTGCCTCTGCCGACAGCAGGTCCCTCTTGTCAGGGGAATGTCCTCCAGGCACAACACAGGGAAACGGAGGAGGGGAATTTTCACCTCCAGAAATCCTGTTTGGCAAGACGAGGATGTCTGGGTCTGTGAGAGGGACTGCAGCAGGCAGCTCCGTGCGGCTAGGACTCGTCTGAGAGGCTCTCCCTGAGACTGAACATCATTTCTCTGGAGAGAGGGGGCAGGGTAGGAGTGCGCACATAGTAACTGCAACTCGGTTGACGGGTGATAGCTCATTAAGCTGTCACAGCTCTATGGTAACAGCGGGTATGGCATCCACATCTAAAGCAAACACACCAGCTTTGATCAAGTTTGCTCTTATTATACTAGTGGAGTTCAGCCCAGCCTGGGCTCCTCGGGAGCCTGGGACGTTGCAGCCTGCGGAGTAAGCCCCTTTCTCTGCCTCTACAGGGACACTTCCATCAGGTTTCTTGTTGCTGTGCCCAGTCCCTATCCAGGGCTAAGGTGGGGGCTCATCTCCACTATCCTCTGAAGCTATGTGCAGGCAGAAGCCAGGGCTTCACGTTGCCTTCTCTACCACGACTGCTTTACAGGGGTTCTCTGAGACCCCACGCTAGCGCACCTGAATGCACAGCGAGGCCTCGGTGCTCCATGAAGGGAGCAGAGTTTGAACAACTTCTGTTATTTTTTCATGATCCATGCGTGCCTTGGGCTTACACAGAGTCTGTTTACGACCAGGATAAAACATAAAAAATGCTAAAGTATCTGGTGCATATGCTTCTTTTCTTCTTTAAGATATGAAATCAATTCCATAAAGCTAATAATTCTGGAATAAAGAGCACTAGCCACACAACCAGAACAGACCACCTTTTGCTTTGTGAAATGAACAACTCTGGAAATGGTGTTTGAAGAAAGTTTTGTATCATATGCTTGAGATGCTGCAAACAAGGTATTTATTAATGACAAAATATAGTTGTTCAGTTTCGGTCTTTGTAAGGGGAGAGGACCTCTGGCCTTTAGGCATTTCTTGGGGAAGAAATGATCCAGCTCTGCTGAATCGATGTGTTTTCTTTCACCTTCTTTATACATGTTGGCTAATGTCCAATCTGACCTTCTTCAGCTTCTGTCTGGGTGTTTGAACAGTTAGATCATCTTTGGCAGCTAGTAATATAATTTTGAATTTTTTATACAAAATGAATATCAGTGTTCAGCAGGTTACCAAAACACAAGCTTTTGTTACTGATAGGAAAGTATTGCTGTGTACTTTTCAAAGCTCAGTCTTGAATTTCTTCTCATCTTGGGGAACAGCACAGTAAACAGTTCAGGGGAACAGAAGCACAGTTCAAATACATACTGACAGTGAGCAGGCCTTTAAATAAAGATGCTTTAGGAAGGAATCTTTGTGAAGGATCTGTTTCACATAGACTTCCTAAATGTTGCAGAGGGCTGCATCTTTTATATGCTGTGCAGGTCAAATCCTTAATAAAAGTGCCATTTTTCTTGTAATAAGAAAGACTTACAACTTCTTCCCTGAGCGAATACTTTCCCTTTTTCCTGCAACCCCCTTCATCCAAATGCATGAGGTCTCTGTGCCATAGAGGTCTTCTATTGATGGAGCAACTCCTACTGGCTCCAGGTTAGACTTCAGTTCTGGTGCTGTGCATCTCCTGCCCTTGTCTTTTTCCTTAGAAGATGACCATGTGAGGAAGTCAGTCTGCAACTGAAGGTCTGTAAACAGTTGTTAGAGCTGCAGTTGCAGGTTTTAGTGTGGTTCATCAAAGTGGGACTCAGCCCGCCTAAAGGCTGTGCTGAGCTGAACACATCCCAGCTCCCTGTCATAACATATAGTGTATACCATGCTGACAGTCATTTGTTTTTAGCATAGGTAATCACTGATATGTTCTTTTAAGTGAGATTCATAGAAGCTGATTACATTTACTGCATAAATTACTTCATTATTAAAATCAGGTCATTTGAGCCCCAAAACCATTAACATGCAAACTATTAGCATAATTTCATAAGCTAATAAATCAAGCACAGGAAAAGAATTAAGCGGTTCCTAGTGATAAGTGTTTCTTCAGAGATTAAGAAACACAATTTTCGTATGCATATATTAACATTTTAAAAGTGAATTCATGCAAAAGCAATTTTTCTGCATATATAAAACTTATGTTTAATAATCTTTAAACTCAGTCTCCAGAGCTGTTTCAAAATTAATGTTTTTTTCTCAAATCACTGTACAGGAATTTGACATCGAACCAGCTAGCCTGTTTTGCTATACTCTACCTGTAAAATTCTTTATGCCCTTTTTAAAGAGTCAAAGTTAAGAAATAAAACAAGCCAAGATATGATTTAGAAGAAAAATAGCTTGGGTTCATCTTAGATAATGAACTGTTAATCCAAGGGAAATTTTGTCTTCTTAAACAGTACCAATGAAATTGTAATTATCTCCATAATTGCAATCTAGAACTGTGGTTGTTGTCTTATTAAAGTGGTGCATTAAAATTGATTTAATTCCCATTTCTTATGTAATAGAGTGTAATATTGGCCAGAATAATGCAGAGATAGGCTCTTCTATTCACTTTACTGACTAGATTTAAAATAATACAGTAATAAAATTGTAATTATTTGGATACACAAAAGTTGTAGGGAAACAAAGAAAATTCTGATGTAAATGGAACTGTAATAAGCAACAGATGACAATGCCCAAGAATTTTACTATGTTATGAGACATCCATGATTTATTTATGTTTAGCCTGTTTTGTTTTCCAGCTCCTAACCTACTGTTTTGGTTTGTTTAGTGTATTTCTTTTTCAATATGAGGCACAGGATGATTTGCTCCAAGAAATAAGAGAATATGTGATCTTTTCAGAATGGCACTCACCATGCTGGATATTTTGGGTCTCTTGGTTCCTGCAGCAATACCACAGCCTCTTGCTTTTCTAGCCCACATGTGAAAAAACACTCAGATAGCTATTAGTAATTGCTTGTGCTTGCTGCTGTTTTATGACCAACTTGACTCAGACAACACCACACTGAGAACTGCCTCTTTGGGGAGGGTTGGTTTGTTGCCATCCCTCTCCATGAACCAGTTTACCCTGGGGCCAGACAAGGACCAGTGCTGGAGCTAGGGAGGTGGTGATGACATGAAAGCGGGGACATGCAGGGACACCCCTTATCATGGCAGGTAATTGCTATGTCAGCTTTGCTGCAATTTGAAGCCACAGCTTCAGTGGCAGGCGAGCTGGAGTGTTGACCTGAGCACAGTGGTAGTGCACAGCCAAGGTAGCGGGACAGTCAGCAGACAGCCTGTGTGGAAGAGGAGGCAAAAGGGGGTGTGTTATGGTCACTCTTATTATAGCTGTGTAGCTCATGTGGTGGGTGACTTGGAACTGCGGCTCAGAAGACCAAGCGCTAATTGCCTAAATCAGGAAACAGCAGAGCACTGTCCATTTTGCAGCTTTCCATGTCTGTTGCCCAAACCATTCTTGTTCTGTGTTCCTTCCTTGCCTTTTTGCCCATCAGGAACTACAGGGATGTTGTAAATCCCCTAAATTATTAGTGTTCTCCTTATCTTTCCCCCTCTGGAGTGCCTAATTCCTCAGTTATGGGCTCTTTTACATGCTTCATTTCAAAGCAGATATTGAATTACTGCTGCTCCTGGCAGGTCTTTAGCTTGTTTGGAGGCTGTGTGTGCTATTGTCTATGCATAAATCATTTGTATCTGTTGAGGATTCTCCTGGGCTGTGTTTCAGGTATGTCTTCAGAAGAGTTTGTCAAAACTCCATTCCAGGTCATAAACTCATTTTTCAATGTTTGTGTAATTAATTACACAGAGGAGATGATGTATCTAGCACAGGGCAGGTGACAACACCCATGTGAAATGGCATTTATGAGAATTTTCTAATCAAAATGTGAGTAATCACAGTAGAATGGTTATGGAGTATTTGGCACCGTTGCTTTCCATGTTGCTGAAGCTGAATATTAAAAAGGAGATTTGAAATCTTGTCTGGACAAATTGACATGATTTGGGAGTTTTTACAGCATAACAGTCCCAATTGAAGACAAATGGAGGCTACCGTGCAAATGCAAAACCTGACTTGATTGCTTTGTTCATATATAGCAGAATCCTGCTGAAGTCAAAGGCAGATTAGTCACCTGGATAAAATTTGTGGGTCAGGTTGCACATTTGCATGAATGAATATGTGTAAAAACAAGAATTTGAATTTCCAAGATTCTGTAATAATTATTCTCAGATAACACTTCTATCTTCCCTTTTAAAATGCTAACGGATCTTTTTAATGTGGAACGCCCAATGTGACTACTTCACTTAGGCAGGCAGGGTCCTAATTTTCAGCAGTGTATGAAGAGGAAGGTTCCTTCAGGCGGTGTTTGGCACACCTACCCCAGCCTTCTGCTCTCACTGCTTCTCGGAGAACTCCATCTCTCTCCACATGCTAGAGGGGAAACCTCAGAAGACATTTAGTGGGCAAAAAGGAAGGCATCTCTGCCAGGTTCAGTGAATGTTCTCCCAAGAGAACAACAGAGAAACTGATTTGAACCACAGAATTTATGTTTCACTGTTGGGTTTTTTTCACCGTCATTATTCATACTGCCATCTTTTCTCTTTCAGACAATTTATCTGCTTTCTCTGTAAACTGTGACCCCCTGATGAAGTGGTAAATTCAGCTTGGAAGTAACTTCTAGTATAAACTAGTTTCTGGTATACCTGAATTGATTAAAAAATCGGTCTTTGAATGACGGCTTATTCATTACATTAAAAGCTTATTCATTCACTACGTTGACCACTTTTAAACTACTACTAGCACATGATATGTGCTTTCTGACTCATGGAGGAAGAAAATGCAGACAGGTGGACTATGTTGTTTGTGCCTGGCAATTACAGTGCACGTCAATGCCAAGAGGATGAATGAACATTCAAATCCATCTCTAGTGGATTCCCTTAGTATGAAAAACTGCTTTATATGAAAGTGTGTATAGGGCTGCACTTTACACACACAGTTCAGAGCCAGGAAGACCAGCAAGAGCCTGGCTGAGGCATTCAGTTGTAATGTACTGTTTTTTTCCTGCATGGCTGCAGTGGCTGCTGTGCTACCATGTACCTGTGTAGCCCACCCCAGGACACATGCCTGTCCTCCGTGACCGCTTCTCAAGCACCACTAGCAGAAAGGAGACAATCTGTCTCCTTACTGTCTGTCTCCTTACTCCCTGTCATGCCTGCAAGTGTATGGGAGGGAATATTCTCCACAGTTTGGGCAAGAGCGCTAGGAAATCAGCATTCCTGCTCTGGGGTGCTTGAAACCATAACAAAACCAACAGCTTTCCTCCTTCTTTCCCAGGAATCCAAAATACTTCTGGAAATCCTGAGCTATTGCAGATTTTCTTCCAGGAAAGTGATATTGTCTCCAAGATCTTTCAAATGGCTGCCGGTTTGGGAGTGTTTTAGTTTGTTTTTTTTTAAAAAAAGATCTCTGTCCACAACACAAAATGAATGCTGCTTTATTTTCCCCCAGTACAGAAAATTCTGGTGAGGAGGATATGCTATGTAAGAAGCAGTGCCATACTGCTCACCTAAGACATTTAAAAATAGGCTTGTTCTTCAGAACTAAAATTGCAGTTTGCCTCTTTTAAAGATTATTATTCTCCTGGTTAACCACCACATACATCATATTAGTTAGAAGTAATTAACTTTAGATGGTTGAGGTGGAAACTGGACCATCCACCAGCAGTTCTCCCAGGAGATGAGGCACTTCCAAAAAGTCCATCGGGACCTCCACAAAAATCTCTGTGGCAATTTCAGTAACATGCTTTGTTACCAAATCCACTTGTTTATTAAACTAGCTGCCCAACTCGACCATTGTTCCATTTCTGAATTGGCAAATATTTATTTAAGAGCAAAACAGATGTGTAGTACCTGGCACTTTAAAAAAAAAAACCAAACAAATCCACAAACACCAAGATATGTGAGGACAAAAGTTTTTGTGTCAGAAAAGAGTTCAGGAAAACTAGGATACATATAGTACTCTTGTTTTGTTGTAGGCAAATTTGAAATTAAAGTATTGAGGGTAACTACAGAGTTTGTGTAACTGCTTGCTAAAGATCTCTGATATGATGTAAATGGCACTGGATTATCAAAATCTGATCCTCATGCATTGCATTGAATCCATTTTCATTATTGGGAGTATAGGAACTCTGTGAACTGTTGAAGAACTACTTCACATAAATAGTTATCCCTTAGTTACACATCAAGAATTGTTTCTATTCTCCATTTTCTTACATAACCTTAAATGGGACAATGAACATTTAATTTTGAACTTTCCAGTGGGGAGGGGAGAGGTCTTAAATCTCGAGATACCTGAAAAATTGTGAGACTAAGAACACAACTGGATTTTTTTAAGGTTTATTTTATTTAAATGCAATTCAGATGTTTACTTGAGACCTTAAGAATTTCTGTAAAAACTTGTGCAAAACCATGTGATTTTTAAGGTATCATAATAATGTGTTTGTGCTTTATTTGCTGTTCTGTGAGCTGCTCACTGCAGCTGATGGAAAACCTTTTTCCTTTTTATTGCAGATGACCTGTGGTTCTAGGTTCTTCCTCAAGAAAAATTCTAAGAAGTTATTAATCAAATTGGAAGATTTTAAGGTAAACTGCAAAGGACAAAGAGAATTGCTCCACCAAGGCCAGAAATTGAGCCCAAGGGAATTAGCTCAATGGTTGTAATATATCTCCCATAGAAGACTGGCAGTGTTGGTTATTCTTCATTTTTATGTGATGCATGTTAGCTCACATTTGTTTACCCATCCATCATGAACACTGTAGAGGAGAATTATGCATAATAGTATAAATTTAGGATGTTCTGGAAGTATGATTTACTTTCAGAAATGAGCCTTCAAAACATATAAAAATCTATCGGTGGCTTGTATTTCTAATAAACAGATCCTTTGAAATTAACACTGCAGTGTTTATGAACTGACTGATGCTTACAATTAGCTCATTTGTTAGCATGCCATCCTCTTGTTTCAGCTGGCTCTCCGAGCATTTGGGACCCAGTTTTGAACCAGGGCACTTCTCACTCACTTTTCCATTACCCCAGGAATATTCCAGGGGTGTCATCCAGAGTGCAAAGATGATCAGGATTTGACACTGTGGCTTGGCTCAGTGCTGCCTGACCATGATCACTGAACTGTTTCAGTGCTAAGCCAGCAGAAATCTGACTCAGCAGAGAGAGACCTGGTGGTTTTCTGGTAGGCAACCATGCAGAAATGACTCAACAACAAGTGTTGAAGTGGGTGCAAAGATGAAGGTGGGACAACTCTACCAGCAGGGAGGAGGGAGCTGGCTTGTCACCTAGCAGTTAAGTCACCTGAAGGGGGTCATGGAACTGCAACCTTGTAGGGGTAGCTACTGTGTGGTTTTCCACACCCATCTTAGATGTGTACTGCTGGTGAAATGAACTTTGTGCTGTCTGTTGAGAAACCTGTTTATTAGCATGGGGTTTCAGCCTTGAAAGATTTAATGCTTTAATGAAAATATGTCTATGCATTATCATGACAGAGAAAGTCTTATCTTACATTACCAGCAAATATTACTGCAACATATCTAAAGAGATGATAGAGTGACAAGCTTATTATAACTGACATGTGTATGTAGTTTTACACTTTTGATTACATAGATTTTGTTGAAGTGGACCAACATTAACTAAGTTTGTTTACCAGTATGGCCTGTCCTTCCCTTCTCTTTAAGTCTTACACATAGAGAACTGCAGCACTGGACATGAAACCTTTATTTCCAGGCACTTCTAAATAAGGACAGCCAAGAAAGATAAGGCAAATCAAGTTAGGGATGTGAATCCAACTTCCATAAATTAAAGTGCATTAAAAGGCTTCTGTGTGGTTTAGTTCCTTCAGGTGTAGTGCAGCTGTAGACTTGCTCAAGGACTGAGCTCACTTCTTGTCATTGATTACTGTTAAATTTAACAAACTTTAGAAAAACCCTAAGAGTGAGATAAAATAGGTTGAAATGCATGTCTCTTCTAATTAAACACTTAAGGGAAGAGGAGAATGTCTTATCGAATGACTTACCTAGGTATAGTTTGGAAGTATATACAACATTGCTGAAGTAAGGCCTCCTGCTGCAGTTGAAACTCCTAACAACACGTCACTAAAGAGTATCTTGGGAGTTGTATTTAATGTGAAAACCTTCGACAAATCTGGGAAGATACTTTTGAAGTGCTTCCAAAGTAAGTAAATATATATCTATTTAAATATTTTATTAATATTTTACTAATATTTGTTAATATGTTGTCCTTGAGAATAGAAGACTTTGGGGAGATCTTATCCATGTGTATAAAACCTGATAGGAGGGAGCAAAGAAGACAGAACCAGGCTTTTCTCACTTGTATCCAGGCAATGGATAATAGGCAATGGGCACAAACTGAAACAAACGAAATTCCATTTAAACAGTAAAATAATTTTTTTTCCCATCAGGTTGGTCAAACACTGGAACAGTTTGCCCAGAGAGGTTGTGGAGACTGTGTCTTTGGAGATAATTCAAAATGCAAATGGACATGGCCCTGAGCAACCTGCTGCCTTGCAGATCCTGCTTTGAGCAGAGAGTTGGACCTGACTCTAAATTTCTCTAAACATCTCTAAAATGCCCTCTTTCATCATCTTATTTACAGAACTGAATACATTAAGATGGGGTTTTAATTCTTGAATTATCCTTTCTGTAATACAGTGAAAAGGGATGATTCAAATGCAAGAGGTCCTTTTGAATAACAATGGGAAATTAAAATGTAATTCCAGCAATTGTAGAATTCATGTTCAGTTGTCAGTGACCTGGACATTGATTTTGTCTTTGGTCTGCAAGAAACGTTCTCTCCAGATCTTCACTGATTTTTCATTTTGGATGATTTATGACATATTCCTTTTGACAATACTTACTCTCATCTTCTTTTTTCCCCCTTGCTAGTTCCAGTATACTCTAATATGTTAAAAGTGGAGTATAAGAATAAATGACTTCAGCATTTTCAGTAGTCTTAGCATTTTGCCCAAACTGGCTTGACATCTCTGTTCAAATGTTCTGTATTTGCTGTCTTGCTAAATAATCCAGATGTTCAAACACCAGTTTAAGAAAAGCTGTATCCACTTAATGGAAGCATGCAAAGATCCAAAACACTGGAAAGCAGCAGAACTTCTCCTGATTTTGTCTGCTGTATATATTTATTGCTGTTCATTTGCCTATGTGCCTTCTTTCCCACCCCAGCTGCCACCACACAGATGGCATTCCCACCAAAATAAACAGTTTGGATTCAGTACGCTGTTTGGAAATGTTAGCAGATGACAGGGAGAGGGGAGGAAGAGGAGGGCTAGCTCCACATTTTTCACATCAAGTATTGCCCTGAATTCTACTCAGTCACCACAGAGTGGCCCTGGGGATTACCAGGGGGAAGGGAGAGAGAGAGAGTTTGATACTGTGCATATAATGACCTCTGATATGTTCTGAGGCTTGCTGGATTTGTTTCCATACTATGCAGTTATTTACTTCTAACTCTATAACAGCTTTAATTTATTAAAGGGCTGAAAAAAAAAATGGATTTGTTTGCCCTAGAAACCAAGTGAAAACAATGAGGAAGAAGAAGGCATCCCTGCAAAGTTGTTACTATTAAACCCAGACACAAAGTGGAACGTTTGCAGTGTCTATGAACAGATGTCTAATGACAAGCAAACAAAACAATTATTCTTAAGTAATGATTTATTTCTGTTTTATTTTTAGATGCCTTTTACTCAGCCTTTTCATATTAGTCATTTCTATATGCTTTTAGTGTTGCATACTGGCCTGAGTGTTACTGAGAAAAATATGATGGTCTGGGGTTTGATACAAGAAAAGAGGAAAGGGGAGACAGAGTAACTTTTTAGACTAAAGGATAATGGACCCGCAGGTGTCCAGCATTTGCCTTCAGGAATTCTACTTTCAGACACCATTAACTGCACTAAACTTTCATTCTGGGGGCTGAAATCTCCAAAACTATTGTGGGCCTCAGAGTGAAAAGTTTCAGATAAAATTGCTTTGTTGAACAAGGCTAAGGGAAACAGTTGGATGCTTTTGGCATCTTAAATGCAACTCTGATGCTGAGGAGCTGTAGTACCTCCATGTGTTGCAATAAGGACTTGATATTCAGCACATCTGACAGCAGGAGGTTTTTGGCTGCCTTGAGAAAATTAATTCAAAATACCACTGAGTACAGGCTTCTGAAAAATACCCGTTCATAAACACACAGAATAGTTCGTGCTGCCCAGCTGCAGCAGGGTCACTGAGGCACCCAGTCTGAGAGCAGACAGATGTCCTTTTCAGTGACTCAAGCTAGAGCTCCCACATCTCAGATGTCGTGACTGATTATCTGAACTCTCAAGCTCTGTTTCAGTGAAAATTCAGGGAAGTGGTGCCATTCACTGACAACGCCATCTTAACAGCCCCCAGCTGCTCATTCCCAGCCAATGACCTACTTCACTTGTTCTTGTGAAATCGTTTATGAGGCCTTGTGACAACCTGGATCCAAACTCTGCCCCTCCACACCCCCAAAAAAGCCCTGATTATTTTTAACCTGAACTGACTCTCACAACCAGTTCAATGCAGGGATGTCTGCAGCCAGATTTGCTAGAGGAGAACTAACCGTGAGCTGTGATCAGGGAGATGGTCTTTTTCAGGCATTGAATTTTCCTCTTGCTTTTTATGTGTGGGTGTCATAAGGAGACCCAACTGCGTTTGGACACGCTCTGTGGTCAAGGAGAGCAATGGGAGCAGCTGGGGGCTGGCATCCCCCTCTGCAGAAGGCAGACAGCTGCGGCTGGTAATCCCCTGAACTGCCACTGTAGGGTTTGATAAAGCTGCTCTGGCAGAGCACTTCATGCTCAGTGCTTGCTTTCTATCACCTTAAAAGGTAACTAAGTCTTAATAAGGCTTATGTATAAAGCCAAAGTCTCTGCTGGTGCCATGAGCACTTCATTATGCCCAAGAAATGTGGTAACATTTCTATCTCATACCACAAGCACAATTCTTTACTGACCAGGAGAGAAATTGTCTTAAACTGGTTGGGTAAAATCCCCTGAGCTAGAACCAGAAAACACAGGGCTATGGGTCTATATAATAGCTTTCTAATGATAGTCCATAGATCTCCCCTTGTCACCTGGACAAGTCACCAAGAAACACATGTCTTTGTCTGTAACTAGAAATTAGTTGGACTTGAAAAATGGGGGATTTGTAAGCAGTGTAAAGAGTTTCTATGTGGGAAATAAGAGGTCTGTGAAAATTTACCTATGAAGAGTCAGGGAGCTTTGATTTGCTACATAAAGCTCTGTAGTTCCACTGGGAGGAAAAAGAAAACTAGGAGCCTGCAGACTGATATAGACTGAAAGATGCTGATTTAGTGAAGTGTGCATTTGTGCTATAAATGACTGCATGCCAGTTTCCTATGCAGGCAAGCATGTGTGTTTGTCCATGATGGTTTTACTCATCTCCTGGGTTCTCAAGCTGGTTTCTCTGTGACCTGAATTCTTGGGATGTTAATAAAACAAAATTCTAGGTGAATTTAGGTAGTGTATGACAAAGCTAGTAAGCAGTTACGGAGCAATCTGTGGATTAGGTGAGTATATGGGGTTTACATAGATATATAAAGTGAAAAAAATACAATAATGAATAAAAACAAACACCCCAAAACAACCAAGCTGTGTTTCTTTCTCCTGTCTAATTAAATTTTAAGACCTCTCTTTTTAAACAGCGTATGGGACACAGATTTCCTAGTCATCTGGGTATCAGTTAGATACATATCTGTGTGTTATTCAGGTTCCAGCTGATTAAGCCATTGCATATACAAGAAGTTTCCTGTGGTATTTGTATGGACTACCATGGACAGCAAAGCTAACTTGGAGCTTTTTGACAAAATGAGTTTCATCCAAAAATGCCTCTATTTATCTAAGCCAGAACTTCGTGGGAAATTGGTGAAACCAGATTTCAAGGCCCTGAAAAAATAAATTTGATAAAACAGGATTTTGACACTTCAAAATAAAGATTTTGATTTTCTGTAAAATGGCTTTTAGTTACAAAACATAAGCTAATTCTAGTACAGTTGAAATGTTTTTAAAAATCACCTAAATTATTAGTATTGTTAGTTTTAGTTCAAGGTTTTGAATTTTTTTTGTCACAGTTCGAGAAAGAGAGCTTTTCACAAGATGGGAAAGAGTCCAAATCCAGTCCTAGTTCAGTCAATTATATTATAGAGATCTGAAAGCAAAACTCAATAGATGAGAGTGAAGGAGAACAACATAAGCATTCCCAGAAAAAAAAAAAAAAAAAGAGGTATTGTTGTTTTACTTCCCCTTCGCATCTGTTCCCTAGCCTTTAATCATTCATTAGCAGCTATAGTTCTGATACGATGCTTATCAGGTATCTATTCCAACAAGTAAAGCATAATGGTAATGAACAATCGGGATCCATTATTGTAGCAACTGTTCCTGATTCTGTTTAATGACTAAATGAATACAAAATGTTTTCTCTTCCTTCTAGCAGGGCTGTTTAATGTAGATGTACTATAGATAAATGCTTACAGAAGTAACTCCTTAAAACTTATAACAACAGGAAACATTTGCATGTTTACATATCTCTTTCATAAAATAATTAAATACCTTTTGTGTTTTTGTGAAGGTTACACAGAAAGCAACCTAGTATGTTAACTATGGTTTATTAGGGAATTGCATTATAATGGAAAAATTCTCTCTAGCTCTATGTCCTGAAAAAAAATACTGGTTAACTTCAAGTCATGATGTCTGTTAAATGACTACAATACTGCTTCAGTGGTTGAAAATGCAAAAAATACTTACATTTTATTTCAAAGCAAAACTTTTCCTATATATTATAACATTTATATTATTTTATGCACTTATTTGACCTAGAAATTAGAGTGAAGGAAAATTCAAATGGACAACTGGAAGTGAGTTATTTAAGTCTCCTCAGGGCTTTCACTGGGAAGAAATGTAGAAGCATGTGTGGTCAGGGATATTTTCTTGAGTGTATGGGAAAAAGGGAACAGAAGGTTTCTGTCCTACTTGGGAAAGAGCAGTGTGACAATATTTGCTAGCAGAAGATGAAAGAAACGTAATGTGGAGGTTGAGATTTACAAGGTTACTGAATTTGGCCAAGGAATTAATACAGAAGTTGCAAGTTCTTGGATAAACTGAGAATGACAATTAGAGGATGACTTTATTAGGGGGCTCTAAAATTGCCTTGGGCCTGAGGTCTGGTTACTCTGAAGCAAAAGGTGAATTTCATGAAACCATCCTGTCAGGTGGAAGAACCTCTGAAGGTACCTGAAAGGGAAAGTCACTGGACAATAGCTCAGTCCTATCTTTGTTGTTGGCTGAGATAATTTTATGATGACTGTCAATTTAGAAAACATCTGCATTTGACTGTGAATAAATCTTCCGGCATTTCACTAAGGAGGATTTTGACAACGGGGCTTTAAAATGTTCATTCATAGGTGCTGGCAGTGGGAGAAACTCCTTCCTTCCCAGCTGAGGTTCAGAGAGGCTTTGGGTAACTTCAGCCCCAAGATAGTGGTGGCTGAATAGTGTACTGCTGCAGATCTCACAGCTGCATTGGCTTACTTTATTGCTTTATTGTGTAGGTCTTCAGAGGCCCCCTTTGAGCAAAGGGCTGCAGGAAAGGAAAACTGCAGGCTCTGTACCATTGCTTCTCACTTCTCCCCCTCTGCCTATAGAGGTTGTGTATGAGAATCTCAGTAAATAGTCAATTAACAGTCTCACGTGCAGTGAGCTTGTTGAAAACTGCGATTTCTTCAAGGCTGGATTTACAACTTTGCTGTGTCAGCCAGCATGGTACAAGCTGGGCAGATCCTCAGCTGCTGTGACTTGTCATAGTTTGGTGGAAGCCAATGAACCTTGAGCAATTCATACTATGTGAGGATTTCACTTACAGAACAAATATGAAAGAACATTTTATATTCAATCATTCTTCATGACAGAGGACTGACATGACCCAGACCATTTTTATACGGGTTATGGAGCTATGGGATTACTTCAGTTAGTTTAAAAAAATAGATAGATGATGGTAAGTTTCTATTATTTTTGCACATCTGTATATTAAATATGTCCTTAATTTTCTATGCATACTTATTCATCCACTTGCAGAGCTCTCTCTTTTTTAATTATGTTGATACAGATTTCATCTGAGAATTAAGTTTCTTTCAGTTTAAGGACACATTGCAATTTTCTTGTCATTTCATCTGCTGGGAGGAAGAGAGTATATTTTTCTTTTCAGGGATGAAGAATTATTTTCTGTCATCTCATGTGTGGTGCCACTTTTTACTTTAAAAGACTATATGCAAGTTTAATTCTCCTTTACATTTTCTGTACCTTACTTGCTGATCCTGCTCTCTTAGCTACCTCTTCCTAGTATTTTCAGTCTTAGTTCTGTTTGGAGTCCTGACTCTTGTTTAGGTTGACTCAAATCTATGGAAGGCAGGATGTAAGAAGGCCTGTCCCAGCTCAGGCTAAAAGAGATCCATCTAGCCCAGTATCCTGACTCCACAAGTGATGAAAAGTGGTCAAAAGTGGAGCATGATTATATAAAATGACTGCCGTGTAGTGATAGCCACCTGCTTTATATTCCCAGCTTCTGGGGATATGACTTTTTATTTAACAGGTCCTGATGAATGAATTTGTCCAGGAGATCTTTAACTCATGTCAAATTCTGTAAACTACAACTTGTTGTGGCAAGGAAATTCAGTTACCAACATGCTATATGAGGAAATACTTATGTTCTTTTTTGGTTTGAATCAACTAATGATTTGATGCATCCTTGTTCACTGCCTTTCATGATACAAAAACTTCCATTCCCTATTTGACCTGTCTTTGCTACTCATGATTTTAGAGAGCTCACTTCTTTATCTTCCCTTTTCCATGCACACTAATCCTAGTTTTGGTTGTTCTTTGAAATTGTTACTGCTTAGTTTCTCTGTATCTTAGAAACCTAGTGATACATAATTTTCAGTGATTGCTCCAATTTATGTTATATAAAGAAGGCTTCCAAGAAGGGAACCTCCTTGAGTTTCTAGCAAACAGGGATGCAAAGAATTCATGCAGTTCCCTGCCATGGCCTTATCTCTCCTGTGTGCTCCTTTTATATTTTAGCAATCTAACTCTTTGGCAAGTGTCCTGCTTACTACAGGAAAGGATTAACTACAAGTTTTTGATAGCCATAAATGTCTTTTTGGGCATATCATGTGTTTATGTTTTATGTCCTATATTCACCTTTAACTTCTTGAGGAATTTTAATAACCTTCCTCTGTTTAACCATGGCCAATTTTTCTAAAGTGGTTACTCTGAGACTTCAAGCTGCTGCAAAGTACCTTCCTCTTGGGGTTGTCACTTTTGTGTCTTTTACAAGTTTTCACTTTCTTTTTCTTAAACTCGATCAGTACCATAGTGGATTTGTTGTTTGTTTTTTTGGGTTTTGTTTTTTTGTTTTTATTGCTCTTATGTGCAGAATAAGTCTGATTTCATTACAATTACTGTTAACACAGCTTTTTGATATAGAAGGACTCAAGTGACAGGTCAGATGTTTTTCCCAGCCTGCTTCAAATACTATGGCTGTGAATGTTTTTTTTCCCTTTCATTTAAGATGATACAACTGTCTACGTTTCTCAAGTTGTTTTGAACAAAGTTTTAAAATGGAAGATGTTACTTTTTCTCTGAACGTGTTACCTTTGTTTATTGGTATAATTGTTAGGATTTACAGTATTTGTCTTTTCTAAGACAAGAGGAAGGTGTTCAACTTCTTCCACACAATTAGAAGCTGGCAAGTGTCCATAACTTAACCCACAGGGCAGAGACTAGTGCATCGTCCGGCAGTGCCTCAGCAGATGCTGTGTTGCGTGCTGCGCGGACGATGTTGCATGGGGTGCTCAGCCACTCACTTCAGTATTTTGAAACAGGAGTGTAGGAACACTGCCCTTCCAGAGAGGCTGGGGCTTACAGTTTCCCTCTGACCAAGCTCTCTGGGACAAGTACCATCCGGAACTCCTTTGTGAAACTGCAGTACACATTAATAATGACCTAGAGACATATGGGAACTGGGCAGGCCGTTGCATGAGGCATGCTAACTGCAAAAAGCCAAATTCAGGAAAGTAACTTGTGAGAGTGCTGCCAAAATGTATTTGTGATTTTAAAATCTATTTCCCTAGTGCCTTTGTGCTTGATTAATGGTTTTACCTTACCTGTAATGTACCCTGAAAGGCTCTGGCTGTTTAGCAGGAAAGAAAACTTCAGCCAAAAGATATGTATGTGTAGCTGTATCTGCAGCAGTGAGAGCTAACCTGAAGGAGAGGAAAAGGCAGTGAATTATTATATGCTTCTGGAGGAAATTAAAAAGCAAAAAAATACTTTTTTTTTTTTTTTTAAAAAACTTACATATTGGAGATGCCAGGTGAAATGTATTTAAGAGCAAACTTGTATCCCTGGTATAATTACAATATCATTAGTGTGTTTGCTGGTCTGGGTCCAGCTAACAAAATGCACCATCTATTTTGTTATCAGCTTTTACATCAAGCTGTTACAACAACAGTAAGTAGGCAAAATGCAGGGACTATCCCCATTTTCCTTGGAATGTGTGCTACATTATCAAGTATAAGTTAGAGAACTATAAAGAAGCCATTATGGTGTTCACTGAATTGCCTAAGACAGCTTTAACAGATGGAAGGGCTCAGATCTGTTTTGGGGCATTGCAAGGTTATACTGTCCCCCTTATGAAACGTACTGGGAAGATCACAAGTACCATCAACCTCAGAGCATTTAAGATAGTAGTATAATTACGGTAATGCACAAATGAATGAAATTCTTGTTTTAACAGACTTCCTTGTCTTCCCCCATGCTCCATTTTAGTGAAAGAGGCTTTATGTCTAGACAAGCAAAGACTTGAAAACTAGCTTTACCCTGATCAATTTGCTTGTCTTGCCTCTTGAGGACTTTAAGAAATCCTTGAAACCTTCAAGGGATCCAAACAAATTGTTGCAGAATCAAGAAATTTTTTTTTTTTCCATGTAAGTCTTTAGTGCTGAGCTGTCCTGGAACATATGCAGAAATAATCCTCTGCCAAGGTGTAGGATCCAATATGCCTGTAACCACTCAGGCTTCAGGTTACCTGGAAATTGAGAAAGACATTCTTAAATGTTCTTAAACATGATGAGAGCGCCCTTTCTGTTTCAGCAGAAATTAAAGCTTGCAGTCAAAGATCGAGCGGGAGAGAGAACGTTCCTTGTACACATTTTGAATTGTATATTCTCTGTGCGGGAGGTGTATCTGGCTAAGCCTAGAGCTTTGGGTGACTGCTTTTTGTCTCTTAGAAATACAGGTGTTCCTGTCTCCTGCCAGAGGCCATCTCTCCTCATTTGCTGGACTTAAGTTACCATTTGCTGATCTTTGGTCTGCCTCACAAGATGAGGACCAAAGGCATGTGAGTGAGAGCCCAATCTTTTGAGGTATTTTCTGTCTTTAGTTCTAGTGACATCAGACTAAAATATACTTACGTATCTGCTTCAACGTCTTTAGGACTTTCAAAGCAGTTCTTCAGTGGCTCAGTCCAGAGCACCTGCAATAGTTCGTAGCGTGTGACCTAAGTTGTATTTTAATAGTCTAAAGCAGCTTTATTGCAACATTGCAGTGATACCATCCAAACTGAGGTCTTTATAAAATGCAGTATTGTTTGCCAAGCTGATGTTAACATGCATGATTTAAATGATGACACAAGCAAAACTTCTGCTCTGAAATGGAGAAATTAAAGATACCAAAATATTATCTTTTCTCTTGCCAATGAGAACAGCTGGCAGGGTGGGTTTACTGAACAAAAACCTTGGCCATCAGACATAGGTTATCATTTTCACAGGCTTTCCCTCTGAAATACACAATTAACAAAACATGCTATTTTTTTATTTCAAAATTGGAGGGTTTATGTCTTTCATCTGGTCAAATTTAGCGTAAAAAGTGAAAATAATATCAAAGTTACAGGCACCATAGGGAGACTGTTAATGTGGTAACAAAGGGCATTTGGCCAGTTAAAATAATAAAAGACTATACAGCTTTCCCAGTGATGGCTGAAGCCCAATTAGTACTTTCCAAGTAGAGCCACAATATTCCTTTCCAGATTATGCGGTTTGGCACGATTCAGAATGAGTAAACTTACTTTCCTACAAGGGAAAAATATAATTAACAGAAAAAACAAGGTCATGCAGTATTATGCTTTAAGTAAGCAATAATACACCGTGGGGTGTACATTAAACAGTCAATATTCATGCACCTTGGACAGGCTGAGACAGAGGCAAAGCAATGGCTCAGCATACAAAAAGATACATATATTATCTTAATAAACCTATGTGCAAGAATGAAATGCAAATGGATATTTTATTTCCTTACTAGGTGTTTTTAAGGGAATATATATTCAACATTCATGTGTATAACACTTACACATATTACTTAACAAGTATCTTTTCTGTTAACATTTTATACTTTTAAATGATAAGTGGATTTGCTATTTTATTTTTGTTTGAGAACCTCTTTTTATGAGCTGTTACTAAAGGCAGAAGGGTTTGGAAGATTCTTTTTTTCTTAATTAAACTGATTAAATTTGTTAAAAGGACTTTTAACTTGGATACTCACACTGAAAGCTGCTAAGAGTCTATTCTTACTTATAGTAATCTACTTTCCAGGACTCTGGAAGTGACACAAAGCCTGCAAAGGCTCAACAGAGCTGAAAATAAAGTCACAGGATTGGAATAAAAGAAAGAGCAGCTTCCAATTTGGAGGTGAACTTGCAAGTGATTTGTAAGGGTAAGTTTTTTCGTCTCTCTTGTTTTTGAAAGTTCAGCTGAAGCTCAGAGAGGAAAACATGTAATGCAAAAGCAAGCATAGTGACCCAGGGTAAGTACATACTGTGGTAACAAAATGAAAACAGCCCTGCTGAGACATCTTGTTAATGCGCTACTAGTGACACTGTTCATGAGAAAGCAGAGTGATATGCCAGGAGGAAGATGAAAAAAGAAGAAAAACTTCAAAAACCATGGAACCACTCCCATCACCTGAAGCTTAGACCACACACCTGAGAGGGAGTAACCCACATCCAACTCAAGCGCAGAGCATGAACAGCCTTATCTCCCTTTCAACTCCACCATTTTGCAGATGTCTCATATACTTATATAAAGTGCTTCTAAGGGAAGAACTGATTATTTATTTCCTGTTTCTTTAATAATTACATTAACCTATGATATTATAAACCTTCATGAGCTGCAGCATCTCCTCATCGCTCCTGCATCACTGCTGTTTGGCTCCAGTTGGTACAGTTTCCTTCACTTCCCAGCTCCACCTGGGATTACTTGCTGCAATAAGATCCCAAACATCCTCCTAAACCTGCCCTGCCTATTGGTAGTTCTTTGTGTGAAGAAGCTCAAAATGTGTGGGTAGTGGTTTTAGGAGCGTATTTGTGACCCGCTGTTCATTTCAATAGTCACGTACATGTACTGTGCACAATACACATACTGCCTTCTCTTAATCCACAAGTCAACCACTAAATCACATACAACACTAGTCATCTACACAAGTTAAGATATGCCCTGAAACACCTGATTTTAAGGAGTTACTTGAAAGACAGGAAAATCCTCACCAGCTATAGAGTTGCACTAAGCATTAAACTACTTTGAAGCAGAAACAAATTGCCAAAAGCCTTATATTGTAGACTCTGTTATTGTAAACGACTCCCATTTCAGACTAAAGGGGAAGCAGAAGCCAGTGCTGAAGCAAGGCGCTGGGGACTGTCCTTCCAGCTGCCCCCTGCCTGTGTTAGCCTGAGTGGTACAGCAGCATCCCACAGCCCCTAATTCCCAGAGTGAATTTTTTTTTCCACTTTTGCTCTTGAATCAAAATGGAGCTCCTTACAAAGGGAAATTGAAACTTACAATATCCTTCTGCTGTACATACACCTTAACCCTCTTCTTTTAGATTAATCTCACCAGTGTTACAGTACTGAGGTATCTAATTAGGTGGTCTAACAGATGTATGTGACTTGAGTGTATAAAGAAAACAGTTTAAATATATGGCAGAGACGACCAAAAATTTGTATGCCTAAACACAACTTTTTTCTCTGTGTCTCCATACTAATAAATCTTATTTTAGGAAACAACATACCTATTTCACCCTGAGTCAGAGCTCCAAGAAATCTAATGGAAAGGAACCCAATGCAACAAATGGAGAGAAAATAACTGAGAAAAAAATTTCTCTCCATTTTACATACAAAGTATTTTCTGAATGCTTCTTCATGGAGATGCCAAACAGTATTTTACATTAACTTATTGATAAGGCCAGCTTCTCATAGAAACATAAATTTTCTTAGCTTGGAAAAATACTATTGATTTTAATTTTTAAATGGCACCAGAAGGTACTGCACAAAAGGAAAAATCATTATTTTATATTAAGAGAATAATGAAAACATTTCCCATATAAATAACTGCTGAAGGATGATCCCTTGCCCTTCACTGACCTCCCCCCCAACTATTTTAAATAACAGGTATTTTCTATATAAGATCTTTATTAATGGCAAAATTATACTGTGTAAAAGAACATCTTGTCAAACCAGTATACCATGTTTACCTGCAAACCCCACTATACTTGCATGCAGGGATTGTATTTCATGTCTCTTCTATATATGCTCTTGCAATGCTTTCATCACCCTTGTGGTTCTCTGTGTCCTCCAGCAATATATTAAGCAATGTGACTGGTATCCACCATGTGTAGTTTAATTCTTTCTTAATTAGCCTAACACCTCTACCAGATTAAAATCAGTAGGATAGTATTACTATGCACTACATGTTTTACTTTCTGTGATATGTTTCTCTTTGTAAGGTACTTTGCAAATCCTTTTCCTTTAACAACACAACAAGTCTATGTTGTCTAAAGAGAAGAGACTAATGACAAAGCTTTGTTCCAGTTTGACAAAGACATTTACTAACTAGAACTAGCAAAAAAGAAAGAGGTGAGTTAGGAGAAAGAACTGCTTTGAAATTAATCTTGTCAAGTCAAAATGATCATTTGGTTGCACCCTGCTGCAGTGGAGGCCTGTGAGTTTCTGATGTCTGAACATGTCTCAAATATTTCTGAAAAGATAGTGAATTATGGGTCAAGAGAAATAAACTCTTTGACAGAAATACCAATTCATTTACTTTTTGAAGCCACTATTTGCATATGCTAGGTTTACTTAAGTTGCAGATCTTGGGATTTATAAAATCAAAGCCTTCCAAACTCATCTTAAAATAAAAAATATTGACTTCTTCCTCCTTTGGTGAAAGCCATTATGTTACCACTGAAAGATATTCAAAGCTTACCTGCTTAGTACAGCAGTCATTAGTCCACAGCTATCAGCTCCACGTGGATGCCCTAAACAGAATACAACATATTAAACATAACTAATAAGTTAATATGTTCTCTTCAACATCAAAGAAGGTATTATATAGCAATAGTCAAGGAGGGCACATTAAGTAAAACTACCTTCTAATAACTTAATAAAATAATCCTGAATAGCTGCAGATTCCCCTCCCAATAAGCAGATTCCTGTCAAATTTTGAACTGAAAAACTATTTCTCAATAATTTTGTAAAGCTGCATGCCCTAGCAGATAACTCTTTTGAATAAATTTTCTCATCCCAATGCTCTTATGCAAAATATGTATTTTTAAAATCTATCATATGATTTTCAAATAATCTCTCTTCCTCTAAAAAAATCCCTCAAAAACCTAGTTCATCTTTCTAATAAATGGTGAAGCTCTTGCTAGCATGTGTGGGAATACACTAGTCTTCTGCTCTCTACACAAGTAAAGGTGTTTTATAAATTGCTGGCTTCCATGGCAAAATAAAGAAATTTCAATCCTTTTCTTAAGGATTGAAAGTTTCCAAATTCCTAGCTAGTTGAACTTTCAGTCCAAAATGATTAACATGCTTCTGAAAATGTCAATGTCTTTTAAAACCTAAGAGTTATGTATTCTTCATTCCAAAATGTATGGTGCTTAAAATGTAACCTTCACAACCAGGTAGCATCAAAGCTTTTTTACTGTGAACAGCTCTACAAGTATTGATGTAATAATGCTAGTTATTTTGAAATGCTCATGTAAAGAAAATATTGCCCCGCTGCTTCAAAGATACGGACTCTGTAAAGTCTCAAGTCTTTAATTGTTATGCAAACTTTAAAAAATAAGCAAAACCAAGTAAAAAGACAGGTCTACAGTGGTGTGATTTCTATGGAGTGGCCTGTGAATAATAATAGCAATACAGAGCACTCTAATACAGAGATTGTCCAAAATAATTTGCTTTAGATTACACCATTGTTTTCTTCTCTGTTACTGTGGTAGACACGGTAGCTGCCAGCTGCGTGCAGAGCTCCAGATACACACCAGAAAAAACATTTGGCTGCTTGGGCAGCAAATGCAACCCAGAAAACTTTTCCCCAGCTTCTTCTCAGCACGTCCCCCCATGCTCCTTTTATGCCACCTTGAAAGGATCTGGGAGCTCCTGCTCTAATGCATCCAAGAAATCTTTTCCCCAATTAAAATGCAATACTCAAGCAGCTGTGAGTAGACAGGACCAAAACGGAATTTCCTAAGGTACTGCAGACACCATACCACACCCAAACCTTTATGTTCTATCATATTACACTGGAGCACTTGTGAAAATTTATTCCTTAATATATTGCGCCCGGTGCTGTCAGTGTGCTGTGTACCTCCCTTTGTCTCCCAATATTATTCCTTTTAACTTTTCTGTTATCTTTGCCATCAATTTATCCAAAGCATGTGTTACCCTTGGAAAAAACACATTAAAAATACACACTGCTAAATTCACTCTTAAACATGTAGTGTTGGCAGAGGAGACATGCATTTGAGGATTAACAAAAAAATCTGCTGTAAACTAGGAGCATGTCAGTTGTAAACATCATAGGAGGTGGATCTACATATGCATATTAGCTGACTGCAAGGTTATTATAAGTTGGCAGTGGGATACAACTATGGAAAAGCAAATGCCATCTGAGAATGAACCAGTTTAACTATTTCTTAACAGGGAAAAGGAAAATAAATGTGCTATTGCTTAAGGCACCTGTGAGATCTCACACAGATTTTTTTCATCATGTTCATGGAAGAAGAAACAGGTAAAGAAAAGAGCTGCAGAGATTACCAGAGACAAGTCATTTTAAGAGCAAGGCTACAAAATTTTTGCTTGTTTAGTCTAGCAGAAACAAAACCTGATACAGGAAATAATTATCCTCTAAAAACACAATAGAGTGGTAAACAGTAGGCAAGGAAAAGAATTATTTACTCTAGCAGACAATGTTGACACAAGAACAAGTGAGTGCAATTTGGCCATGAACAAATTTAAGCTGGAAATTAGATGGTTTCTGACCCTAAAAATGGTTAGGTTCTAGAGTAGTTTTTTAATAAAAATGGCGGGGACAAAATCATAACGATTCAAGCTATTTAATGATGAAGATTGTGAAGTTTGTGGAAAATGCTACAGACATGGTTCCCTGGATAAGTAAAGGACTGCATTTTGATCATCCAGGAGATTGTTTCTGGCATTAAGTTTGCCTATTTTCTGAAAGCATGGGGTTAAAAAAAAAATAGAAATTAAATCATATTTATGCATACGGTGTTAGAAATATTGCTTAAGCAAATGCCATCCATATGTAAATGATCTCTGTAATTAAGTTTGTGCTTTGCAATAAGAAAACAATTTAACTTGATAAATAGGTATCACATTGTAGATACTTCAGTGGTTGGAAGCTAATTCTTTTTAATGGAAAGATGCAATTTGTCACATGCTGATTTTCTTGGGTTTTATAGGGTATCTTTTTACTACTTTTATTTTGTCTTCTTTGAGTCTTTAAAGTTCTAGACAACAGTTTTATCAGCATGTGTGGACAGCAATGGGAGACAGCTGGAAAATAATGTCTGCCTATTTGTTTATACCAACCTAGCCAAATTTGTCTCCTGAGTTCCTCAGATGAGCATTTGCTACTAGTATAAAACAGTGTTAGGACAAAGAAAAAGCCTGATGATCACCATGGTAAGATGGAATCTGAATATCAAATAGAAAGAAGCAAACATAAACCAAACATATTTGAGTTAGAAGAATAACTTGAAATTAAGGAAGGGTGTCCAAAGAAAATAAGGAAAATGTTATGAAACTAATTTCCACAAACACAGAAGGAATTTGCTGAGGCTGCAGTCAGGAGTTTAGCCTAGAGACCCAACATTAAAGCAGTTCTTAGAGTCTTCTTGTGCAGCTTCTGATGCCTGTAATCATCTCACTATTAATAGATAATAAATATGGTTCACCCAACACTGTAGTGGCTGTTGAAATTCAGGTCTGTGGTATACCATTATGCCATCTGAAGAATTACAGCTATTTAAAAACTAATCTACGTTCCCTCATCAGCAAAGCCAAGCAGCAGAAAGAAACACAAAACATTGCAAAGGCAAAATAGAGGTATTCCCCTATCAGTGTTAAGACATAAACAGTGACAGAACTCTGTTGAAAACAAAGTGATCGCATATGCACAGTTTAAAGTACTGTTAAAAATTATTATTTGTATGTGTACACATAAGTATATAATTGTAAATGTATTTTTTATCATAAGTCATTTATTATTTGTATTCTCTGTAAGCCCACTTACAAAAGATTTATTATGGAAGAAACTGTATTATCAACTGCAGTGTGCATAGGTATTAGTTTATAGTTGGTACTTGCTCATCAAGTATTATGAAAATATGTCAAAACATAACAGTATATGAGAAATCACATAGGTAACTGTACTTGACCAGAAACTGGAGAATTCTGGCTGTACCATGTAGAGGAAAAGGTCACATACAACCTCCCCGCCTTGCTCCTCAAGGAGAAGTACCATTATGTGGGCTGGCTGTAAGAGGCCTCACTCCATTTGCTGAAAAAATACAATAGTCCTAATGGCCACAGAAGCAAATTGGAAAAATATAGATAAACAGGAAAACATAACCATTTCTATATTTTCCCAGTTTTGTTGCTGACCAAAATCAAGTTACGCAAAGATGTAGTAAAAATAATGCAAAATAGTTAAAAATTTGAAAGTCAATTTTCATACTTTAATTCATACTTTAAGTCACGTTAGTTCTTTTTAAAATGAAACTGCTTTTCTTTCTTCCTTTTTTAGCACCTTTTTACTTATAGTTACTAGTTACTGTATTCAGTATCTTTTGCAACTAACAGCTAACTGAAGCTGCAAGCCTGAAGACCTCAGTAAGTTTTTAAGAATAAAAGGAGCTCACATCATGAAGAAAACAATTTCAAATTCTTTATGTCTGAAGTTGCCACTCAGACACTAGCCATGACACTTAGGAAACAGCTGCCAATTTTCACCTTTTTTTCCTTTACTCCCCAAGCAGAAGTTAAAAAGTACAGACAAGTTTTTTAACAGTGTTATGGTCTGGTTTAGAAGGACGCTTTTCTGATAATGAATTGTTATTTCTCCTCATATGTAGCTCTTAGGAGGACATCATGCCTTGCCTGTTGAACAAGTGACAAGGGACTGCTGAGGAATGTGTTTCCCCTCTGTGAAGTTCAGTCTGCCCATCCCAATAGCACCCAGTCAGCAGGTGGGACTCGGTAAAGTTTTACTAACTCTTGTAAATTAATAGCTCTTGATTTAGCTTTTGAAAGTGAAACTACAATTTCCAGGGAGGAAAAACAAAGAAAAATTACTCTGAATGCCAGGTCATTGTGTGTTTCTGAAGGTTATGCACAATGAAAATGAAGCTGCAATATGGGAAGAAATTTAACACATTTGGTACAATCAGTGCTCAGTAGAACTCAGGTAGATGAAAGCAAAGGTGTCTCTTGGTGAAGTTTTACACCTTTGCTGATGGTGAAGAGGTCGTGAGCAGAAACTAGAAGATCATCAGAGATTCAAAGAGACGATTTCAGTTATAGTAGGTAGAGTACCTTGCCAAGGATTATTCTTCAGAAGCAATGAAGAAGATCAGATTTTAGTCCCATCCCTTCTAACTTCTGCTTCATGCCTCAATCCTGCACCCCATGCTCCACTCCCTTTACTATAGTTAGAGTTTATCTAAATTTATAATCTCCAGGTTTTACTTAAGACCTTTTCATGTCTCTGCTGTGATACAAAGGGACGGGCAAGATCGAAAGTTATGCTTCAAGTAGTTTTCCAACACTGAAAGGATTCATGATTTAACTAGGAAACTGAGCTTCAAAAAATTAAATTAGTAGGAAGGCTCTAAGTGGCCATCATCAAATGTGGAAAATATAATGAAATATCATGAAAAATATAACGAAGAAGAGTCAATAACCCAGGACTCCTGATAGATCTTTATGTCAGCCTAGTCTGAATTTCTGTCAGGTCCTTCTGTCTGTCATTTGGATGTGGTGATTTTTGAAGTAGGTGGACTACATTTTAATCCAACAGGAAAATGTTATATTTGGGAAGCTGTTACACAGAGTTTCAATAGCTTCTGCAGTGTCTATATAGATTAATTGTCAAAAAACTGAATAAACATATTTGGGAGTAGGGAGGAATATTACATGAAAATTCTTTGCAAATGGCAATACACCCTTAAAGATGGGGGGAAAGAGTAACTATATCATAGTATTATGAAACTCAGTGACAGGAGCTTCTAAATAACTAGATATTTGTCCTTCATCATTGAAAACTGAATTCCTAATTGTGCAAAATCCACCATGTTCCTTCATCTAACTTCAGTTTAAGATCACTCATTTAAATAGTTTCCTAAGGCAGATACAACAATATTGACTAAACCTGGATTGTGAAGGAATTTTAATGAGCTCACAGCCCTGATGCATTTCATAATCACCTTTTTTTAAAAAGAAAACCAACAACAACAAACAAACAAAGAACCAGGCCAACCTTTACAGCTACAATAATTTAAAAAACTAAACACACATAATAGGAATATCCACAAATTTTTCTGGTGCAAATTGTATGTCTGTCTAAACCAACAAGTTTCTCTACTTCCGATATTCCAATATACATTAGATTATTTTCTAGATTTTCTTATTTGAAATCTGTCTCTTAAAAATGCAATGTTCTCTCTGTGGGTAATGGAAATTAGCAACTTTCTGTGAGTTGTTTAAATTAAAATTCAGAAACTTCTTTGTACACATGGTATATTGTTACATGAGCATGAAAGGTTGCTTTGCATCATATATAAGTGACCACTGATCAATATACATAATATTGGCTACCTCATTTCTAGAAGTCACTCCAACCCAGGCCTGATAAATTCTTCAATCTTTGTAGAAAACACAAGGAACTTTAAAAAATGGTGCTGGCAGATGGGAGTCTGTTCAAGACTTGTATGTAAATTAAATTACATTCTGCTACATGTAAAGTTAGGAATGCTCCAAGAGTTACTGGTTTGATTTTTTTAATTATTATTATTTTTAAAGTCTTTAATTTTTCTAACACCTAATCAGGGTCTGACACCACAGTTATATTTCTGGGGGGAGAAATAAACTTTCTTCTAAATGCAATTATCAATTCATCACTACAAGCATATTTGCATTTTTGATAAAAATAGATAAGAGAATTTTAATGAGGTTGTTCAAAAACTGGGTTGCATATATAATGTGAATCTTTCAGCTTACAGTTTACAGCTTTATTTTTTCTGTTTTCTAAAAATGATCTTCTCTGAATATCTCAAAACGGCACATTGCTTTCTGGAATGGTTAGTGACTGTTCTTCTGTCAGATAAAAATCAACTCCAAAGTGTAGATCTTTTGTTTTCCCTTCATACAGTGCTCTGCACAGTGACATTGTTTTTTCTTGATAGGTATTGTGACTAAATATATAATAATGCAAATATTTTTCAGCCTATTTTTATGAATGCACAGAAATTGTTGAAGAAAGTGGACTACTCATTTGCAAATAAGGTAAACTATCTGTTCAGAAGTATGTACCTGTCAAGAGTCTCTGGGTCCCCCAGGTCCTCCTCAAAATTCCCCCAAGTTATGTATATATATTTCCCAAATACAGTATTAGGATGTTGTTATTGCTCTTAAAAAAAAAAAAAAAAAAAAAAAAAAAAAAAAAATTGTTTTCCCAGTTACATGAAGGTAAACACATACAAATCTGTGGCATAGGCATAGGAAGTATATGCAGGTAATTCTGGTAAAGCTTCTCAGAACTTTTCATTTCATGACCTTGTTCTCTGATGCTTACAATCCTGTCAGATTTTAACCACTCAGCTGGTATTTTCCACACAGGGCATTTTCATCAGGAAATTTCTTTCCCTCCTTGTTTCTATTGTTGTTTTTATTGATTATTGGGTTTATCCCATTGTTTGTAAGCTCTTGGCCTTACCCCTGTTTAAAAATATGGGAAATGTTCTTGTGCCTATGTGCCTTGAAGAACTCAGTAGAGATGGAGAACAATGAAGGACGCATTCTCCCTGGGAGATGTGCCTATTGCTCTCTCTGTGAAAATCCACCCACATTTGGGTGCGTGGAGCTGCCTAGACTTTGAAGACCAGACTGGAACAATAAAGAACCAGGCTGATGCCAAGCAACTGGAAACAAAAGCTCAACTGGAGGGCAGGAAGGGGAGTGTAAAGTAGGACAGCAAGAAAAAAAAAAAAAAAAAAAAAAAAAAAAAAAAAAAAAAAAAAAAAAGTCTATTTGGAGAGGATTAGTATTGACTAGCCAAGACTGGGACCTACAGTGGGAAGTGGTATTAATGCAGAGCTGTTAGGAAGGAGTTGGAAGCCGAGGGATAGGTGGCTTGAGTGAGCAGAGAGATCGTGACAAGAAAGTTGCTTTACAAAATGGGCAGATGCTGAGATGAGCAGAAGAACCAACAGCATGGGGTCCAACACTTACTCTGTGCTCAAGATAAACTCTCCATGAGCAGCAATTCAGTCTTTTTGTCCCCATTTCCTGAAGAGTCTGCTCCTAATTTGCCACACACAGCACTGATGATGGGAGCACTAATTTCTAGCAGGGTTTTCCCCTAACACTTACCTATTCATTATCTGAGTCACATTTGTTAATTAAATATATAAGTACCCTATCAGGTGAAAGAATTGTGTTTAGAGAGACTTGTTTAATAAAGACGTGGAGATTAAGGTCACCAGTGTTGTCTAAATTGGAGCACCAGAAAGTTATATTTTTTTATTCATTTACAGAGGAATCCATCCTACGTATACTCCCATGGACTCCAAATACTGATGCGAGAGCTCAGCAGTTCAGCAAGTCACACATGACTGTCTGGCATTTGGAAGATGAAGTGCATATTATTAAAAAGTTTGGTTTAAGTCATTGCCTAGCATCAAGTTCTGTGGCAGAGGAAAGGATGCACTCAGACTCCTAAATATAATAAAACAAACACAAGATACTGAAGGAGCAGACACTGTAAGCAATTCATAACCAGATCAAGCCCATCAGCCCCTCATGAAAAGGTAGGTGGTAAGTTTAATACAGACGAGCTTTGAAGAAAATAATTCCTTTCTAGAAAAGGAATTGCAATAATCCATGCTAATTCTATGCATAATACAGGCCATGCTATATCACTCAAAGGAGAGGCTAAAATGCCATTACCAAAAATGCCAATTTAAATGGGATATAGCTGCTTAAACTAATATGAAATATGTGGTCAATTTATAGATATTACGGGTGCAGTGGCATAGGTAGTTTCATTAACATGAAGATAAAAAGGCCTTTAAGCTGTTTTTGAAGAGTAATGCTGGGACTGTGCCTATGTATGTGAGTAAACATTATTGTAGTGTATTGGGTTATGGAAACTTTTTCCTCACTTGCAATGTTGATTGACAAGTTAAATTTTCTGGGTGGCTTGGAGTTTTGATACATGATGCTCATGTTAGGTATAAACATGACAAGTTTACAGAAGATCTGCCTGTGAAAACATAGAAACTAAAGATGTTCTTACTCCTCTTTAATTACTTAATGACATTTTTCCACTTTAGCTTTAGTATAGGATTCAGAAGTACGTAGCACATAGCTAATATCCCATCCTCAGGGATGGGATCCTCAATGGATGGTGCATCCTCAATGCACCCCTCTGCATACCTCCCTCTGCTGTAGCCCCACCAACAAGGACGTTGCCTTTAGGAGCAGAGGATGTGGGATCTCGTCCATTTCCCATCTCAGTGAAGCTTCTTACCATCGCTTACTACCTGCAGGTCAGAGGGGTGGCCAGTTGCTGTGGCTGTTGCACCACTGGAGACAGTTTTTTAATGAGTGTAGGAAACAGAAGAAATAGAAATGGGTGAGTATGAGAAAAGTCTTTTCTATTGAACTTTTCACTGAGTATAACTGCATATAATTTAAATGTACATTCATTTCTGCACAATCTCTGCAAAATACTGAGTATAAGTGAACAGTACAATGACAATCCTACAATCTGTACTTTTTTTTTTTTTCTTTCTAACAGCATTTCCCAGTTTAGCATTTTTCATAGGTACTAATTGATTGTGGTTATGCATGACTAGCTACAAATGAGCAATATTGTTGCAAATATACTTTTGGATACAATTCCCTGGTAAACCTTGAGACAAGACCTGTGGCAGGAATAGTATCAAAAGTAGAAAAAAAAAGCACAAATTCTCAGGGACAAATATGGCTATATTTTGAATTTCTGCTCATTTTTAACTTCGTGTTCTTTGGGACAAATTCTAACACAATGAGGAGTTTAACATGATCTAGAAAACCCACAAGAAAATCTTGTTGGCATGAGACCTGGGAAATCTGTTGACTCCACTGCAGTTCCCACTTAGGAATTCATTTCCCCCTTTCGGCTGATCAGGAATCATTCAATTTTCAGCACTTTTGGTTAAATTACAGTTATATAGCTAAAAGCACAAAGCAGGAGCATGTTTATAGTCCATAGAGAAACTGAACTGATACTGTGAAACATGATGCAAATACTTTGAAGTCAAAGGTGGTTTTTGATCATATCTAAATGATATGATATAAATGATATCATATAAACTGAAATGGCAAAATTGTTTACTTCTATCACATCCTACAGTTATCACATGGCATCAAAAAGGGAGCAAGCTGATTAGGTATTTTAATTGTATCTATGAAGCTATTTGGATTTTCTTCTGTTTAATTCTGAATTTCCTGCATCAGAATGGTTGGTTTGGAAACGCTGCTGTTATTCTTTCAAGTTACTTCAGCCTTACTTTCCTCCTAACATTTTTGTCTGGGAATAATGGTGTGAAATTCATAGCAGCCAGAGTGCAGAGGAATATAGAGATACTTTATACATACCTATCAATAATGCATTTATCTACATTCTTAGGGGATCATATTTCCATAGTCAGTTACAAATAATTCAAAGCAACTGCAAGGTGAAAAAAAACCCCAAACCCACAACAGGATCCTCCTGTCCTCAGGGCTCTTGTCCAAATAGATACAACCATTACAGATCAGAACTTGTGTGTTTTATAGCAGCTGATAAGAATGCAGACTTGACAAGTGAGTGAGCAGAAATATTATCAACAAAACTACAGGCAGGAAGGTCCCTTCAGTTTGCAAACAAACCTATCCTGAGTTGCTGGTTTCAGTGTGTTTAGTTCAGGTCACGTGTCCTGGTGAACAAAAAGCATCTTCTGTTCAGCATTGTGTCAACTATACTAGACTCTTGAAAACAAGAAAAAAAAAAAACAACCCAGCAACAACTTTCATAGGAAGACTGCAATGGAAGGAAATTAAGTAATCTATCTTTTATGTTGATGGCACAGGGAGTCTTGCTGTTAAATTCAGTGGTAGTAGAATGGGCTCCAGTTTTTCACATGTGCATCATGATCACTGTCTAGCTGCAGATGAGGGCATGGGTCCACCAAATGCATAGATGGAATTTTACTCAAGTGAGTATTTACATTTAATTGGGAACTCATATAAGGAAGTGTTTTGGCCCTTACTTTGCCATTACAGATTCATTTATAGACAAGTGTAACACAGTGAAAAACATAAACGCAAAACTGAACTAATACATCTTGTGATATAACGTAGATTAACTGTTGAACCGCTGTTGCTAAAATTAGTGCTTTATGTTAGAAGTTTAACGTTGCACCATATGCCATTTATTTCAGCACATACAGTTACATGTCTTAAACACTTCAGCTGTAGCTGCACCTGATTAGCTATAGCCATAACAGAAAATACATGGATGATACAGTTAACAATATTTTAATGCTTTTTATGAGTAATACTGCTAATATTCCCCTTATGATCCTGTGGCTGAAAAGGTTTTAATGCTTTTTTTTTTTTCCCTTTGCATGTGCCATCTATCCTGCTGGCAGGCTGCAATCCTGCCGACTTTGAAACACACACCAGCCCAAAAGGCAGAGTTTACTTCCTGAGGTTTTCAAACTTTTTCAGAGTACTTTGTAACAGTCTCACAGACAACCTCACCTCCTGAGGGCACTGTCATAACATCCTCTGGCAACTACTGCAGTGACTTACACTGAGAAACAGCATTAGGCCTGACCAGCATTCCATATTTTGAAACGTGGGGCTAGTATGGGGCACTGGAAGAAAATAGGTGGCACATTAAAAATTCCGTGATGCAAACACAAAGTAAGTTAGAGGAGGCCAGCGTGGATCTTGCAGAACAATTTGGATCAGGCCCTTAAATGAAGCAATCAAGGGCATGCAAACTCTAAGTTAGATCTGCTCTGCTCTTGCTAGTGAGGACATCTAGCACCCCATGACCAGCTACTCTCTACAGACTATCACAGCAGATAAGACTCATAAAAAAATTCTGATTGCAAATACTCTGTAGAATCAAAGTGGTTAACAGAAAGTGATTTCAAAACAGTATATGATACTAGAAGATTGTGGTAGTAATAATAATAATAATAATGTAAGTACTAGCAGGTATCTAGATGGTATTTTGCAAAACATTCACATTCCTATTTGCATGATCCTTGCAGTATAGTAGTTACATCAGTATATGTTATGTTTGTGTACACAAAACCATAAAAAACCTCATCATAAAGCAGTTAAACCAAAACACCTAGTTCTCTTCAGCAAAGTTTGGTCTGAATCTCTTGATTTTATTACCACAGTAACATAATGTGGGTTTTACACTTTCACCAGAGTTTCAGTCTTTGCTCTGCACAAGGATTTTTCTTTGTTAAGTTTTGAATACTATGTGAAAATGAAGAACATAAATATAGCACTGAATGGGGTAATTAATTCCAGATAGTGTAGTAACTTGAGAGTATGTTGTCTAAGAAAAACAGTTTGCTAAATCACATTACTGAATAATTTAAAATTCAAGATTTTTGTATAATCTTATTTTGCGCCCTTTCAAATTCCTTTGTTATCACAGCTCAAGCTGTAAAACCTTTTGCCTCTTCTACCTCTAGAGAACAGTCTCCACTCTTATACAGGAAATTTAGACGTACAGTAAATTGTGTTTTAAGACAAAATATCTAAAATCCAAAGGTTTCAAGAACATTATTATTTAGGTAACATAAGCTCTTATTTAATAACATTGAAGAGTCAAAGCTGAATACAAACCCAATCTTTAAATTCTTTTTTTGTGTAGCATTTCTACAAGTGTATTTTGAATAAGAAGCCATTTCTTAAATATGCTTTCTTGTCCAGTTTTAACGTGAACAGATACTGAAACTCTTAAATAGATGTCATGAGATCATTCTGTATTATATAATTATGTGCTGTGAACATGCATTTTCCCCCAGAGAAATACAACACAGTCATATAAATAAGAAGAAATACTGCTTACCTTCCTTCCTTAGAAAATATTTCCTGAAGGCAGAGTAAATCTGGTTATAAAACGGAAAACAAGCCTGAAGTGTACAACTCACACACATACAGACAGCAGATACAGTCGTCTCCATGAAGAATGCCTGTTTCTAGCCTTCTGTACATGTTTCTCACTTCTCCAAATTGTAGTTATGCCACAAGGATTCAAACTACGCTTAAAATACTATTCTGTAGCATAGCTATAGGCACCAACATATTGCATAAATGGTACTTACTATTCCAGAAGTCATACATCATCTTATAGGAAATTTACACCTCCAAACAGGGATTTGTTACAACCGAGCAGATTGTGGCAAAACACTGTGCCTGGCTTGTCAGAAAAAGTTGTTACTTTCAGTGATCGGCACGTATTCACAAAGCACAGTATCTTTACATTTATGTATGTGCATGCGTACCTACATACACACATCTACAGAAGGAGTCGCAGCCTGTCTCTCACAACCACATGCTAATTGCTGAATAGGGGAAAAAAAATCTTGTTAGTATTACACGCGATCGTTTTTCTTGACCATGGCTTTTGCATACATTTTTCATGTAGTACAACCAAGACCGGTGATGCTAGAAAGCATTTCTAACTCAGACCCGAGTAATTATTCACATAAGGCACCGAACTCGTTTTGGCTTCCCCTGCGAGAGCGCTGCTACTGCAGCAGCAGTGCAGTGTCTCTCTGCTGGTATTCGTTTGCTGCAGTCTTTGTGCATGACTATACGTTATAAACAAATTAGTAACACAATGACATCCAATACCCAAGAACTAAGGAAAATCATGGAGAATCAATCAGATCCTACAGCAGGCATGTAGACTGGCTGTAAAAACATTTAACAGTAGATAGATTTTTTCCTGTGCTGTCAAAGTTAAAGGTACCAAAAGGAAGCACACACTAAGGCATTTTTGTTCCACTGTGGTATTGATCCCATGCCAGACGTAGTGAAACACAATGGGCACACAGTCAGCCTTGGTAAATTAGGTAAATTAGAGATCATTTGATGGTATTCTATTGTTGCTATTGTAATCACAGTAATTTTCACTGGTAATGGTGCTTCGTGATGAAGTGCAGTTCTCACAGGATAATTGTGAAAGGTATCGAAAGATTCAGGGTGTAGCATCTGGTTTTAAAAGCTCTTCAGATTCAAATTGGCATTTTACTTTATCTTGAAAATTTATTAGAGATTCAGATCATGCCGGTTTAAATGGAAAGGTGAAAGCAGGGTAATTTCAATCTATGAATTATTCAGATTCAGACTGGTGAAATTGCCATCCATGAACTGATTCTCTGACAGTCTCTTTTGCAGAGCCTCCATTACGCTTGTCATTTTTATTTCTTTATCTACAATCTCTTTCTCAGTTACTGAGCTTGTCCCTTAGGGCTGTGCTTCACAAACCAAGTATTTCAAATTGGCAATAACCTAAATGTGTTGCTGTCTCAAATCGCAGTCTCCACAGGCTGTCTTTTCCAAATCATTAAAAACCACATCCACGATGGTGTCTGTTAGGCTCTTCGATCAGATGAATTAAAAAAAAAAAAAAAAAAAAAAAAAAAAAAAAAAAGAACAGCAAAGAGAAGAGATCAGGGCATCATATTGAAGAAGAGTTATGCTCCTGTACAGTCCAGCAAAGAAAGTGGTGCTTTGTGCTTGTTCCTTTGTTGTCAGTGTAACCCATTCTAGTTGCATAGCATCACGCAGAAAGAAACAACTGTTAAAGCAGGCTGACTTTGTGCCCTGATTTCCAGCAGGAGCAGATAAGGACTGAATTATAGACAGACTAATCCACGCAAATATACACTCAGAGACCAAGCAAAATTAATAGCTTCTTACAGGCAAGAAAAACAGAAGTAGTAGTAGTTGTAGTTGTAGTAATTGTAGTATTAGAAGAAGAAGCGACTGGATAACCGAAAGGGTTTCATTCTCTCAGACTCCAACTGATACAGATTGCAATCCCAGAGACTCTCCACTTGATGGCTGGTTGTGTCATTGCTAGTCGACTGCTGCCCTGTATCCAGAAGGACTGGGATTGATTTAGGTCAGAGAGTCTGGTTTCTTGTTTGAGCTTTGCTCTAACTGATGTAAGAAATTGCGGCAATCTGTGTTACCAATCTATATGACCCTGGGACGCTGGCACAGCTTCGGCAGTGGAGTGCCTGCAAAGGCCTCAGTCGGACAAACAGTGACAAGTACCATCTCCTTTGTCCTATTGCTGCAGGTATATCACCGTGGCATAAAAAAAGCCCTCTTAGTACACAAAGTGGGAAACCAGACGTTCTTCCTCAGAGGCAATTTGGATACAGAGCTCCGAGCAGTCCCTGCTCAGCTGAAAACGCTGCCAGGCTGAAGCCAACACATCCAGGCTGTGTGTCTGTTCCTATGCTAACACCAGGAAAATTTCCCTCATATGAAAAAGACAAGAATAAAAAAATCTATGCTGCTTTGTGCCTGGTTCTATGCGTCTGCTTTGCCGCACTGCGACTAGAAAACTGCAGCAGTAAGAGCTCTGGCAGTTGCGATAATGTAGAAAGCAGCAGCTCTGTGACACAGCAGTCAGCTGACTCGCAGTGTTATCATTCAATGTCCTCTATAGAATAAGGCCAGTTTCTAAGGTAGCACCAGGAGGATGACCTTGCATACAAAAATTGTGCTAGAAGGAGTGGCGCGACTTGTGTACACCTGTAAGTGATTTGGGGATGATGTATAGCATTATCATCAGGAGCGTGCGGGTCTTTAACGGTCTCTTTTCCCTTCCTTCTTTCCTTCTTTCCAAAATAGAACTTGTCATTTATTGATCAGTTTTCCTTCTATCATGAAATAGTCAATATGGTCAGGTACAGCTGATGACAACAGTTACCATGAGTAACAGCGGTTAGGTAAACTATTTTTAAAGTATTGCTTATAAACCCCACATCTACAAGAAAACCTAGTGGGTTTTGATTAACTCCCCCCTGCCCTGGGACTACGGACATGCTCCAGGAGAGAGAAAATAATCAGGTGAACACCCCTGAAAGGCAAGTCCTAATTGGCAAGAGCACATTTCTGAGTTCTCATTGTGGCACCTAACTACCTAGACTGATTTTCACAGCTCTCTCTAGCTCCCAGCTAAATTCACTGGGAACATTTGCTTGCTCATGCCTCTGGGAAATCAGACGGGAGAACTTTAAAAGTTACAGCTGGCAAATACGGGAACTGATTAAAGTTCAGAGTCAAGAGGAGTCAATTGCCCCACTGCCACCTGGGACTTCAAAAGTTCCCTTGGGGTACATCAAGTACACTCTTGAAAAACTTCACCATGTGTCTACCTACTTAAATTATCCCTAAAGCTAGAGCAGCTCCTTCAGAAACTGCCATAAATCAACTTGCCAATCACTTACTGAAAGAATTTATATTATATGGCATTACCTTTGGCCTAGGACAGATCATCTTCCACTCCTCTCAGCAGATGTGCTGTAGTTGCTCAGGCCAGAACTAAATTGGTTCTCACAGTTACTACTGCAGATCGTGCATTTCAGTAAGACACATTATAAGTTCATTGTAAAGTACTCAGAGTGTCTTAGCCTGAAATTCAGGAACAGTCAAGAAAGGAAGCAAGCATTATACACTAGGTTGGTATTCCCTGCAATAACTACTCATGCTAAATTACATCAGCGTTGAAGTGGACATAATACACAGCGCTTTGCACCAAAGCCCAAACAAACTGTAATAAAGCCATAGAAATGGTAAAAGCTGTGCTGTATCTTTAAGGTGCAATTCTCTCAGACAACACAAAGAGCAGAGCACCCATGCAAAGACTGTACATCCATTGCTATATTGCTTCAGGGGAAGAAATGTCTTTTCTCATCCATAGCCAGTTAATGGACGAGTAATATAGCCAGAGTCCTGTCTCTTCCTTAATCATTTTTTATTAGATGCCCCAAAGGCCACTATTCCTGCAATCAGTCAAATCAGCACAGACTCTAGTGGGGAGATGCCTGCACCCTCCTCCTCCCCCTTAGAACCAACCAACCACACAGGCAGTGCCTCCACAGCCCCATACATTTGATATTTAAGAATATCTTTTTGTGTGCTATTCTGGGATCTCTGATAGAAGCCACAAAGAAGCATGAAGTCTTGGAAAACCCCAGGAAGCCAAGGATGCCAGTTTTCCTGCCTTAAAGGATTTGCTGGATGGCTCATGTTGTCTTGACTGTGCTCATGAAGTCTCTTTTTCTGCTGAGCTCTTCTCCATGGCTTCACTTTCTGGCTTCAAGAGAAGATGGATGTCTCTCCCTCCAACAGGGGTCTTTCAAGCAGCAGCTCTTCCTAAGGAAAAGATGGTCTGTAGATGGCAGAAGATGCGTTTCCGCCATTACAGCCCTGGGAGGGGACAGAGCAGGAGGGAGCACTTATGTCCTCTTCCCCAACCATCAGCTCTGTGGGGCCAGCTACAGCTGTAAAAATCGCAAACCGAAAGTTTCTCCTGATTTTTTTTCCCTGTAATCCCGTTTTCTCTTTGGGGATAGGCAGAGGCATTTTATTTCCCCAAAGCCGTGCAAGGCTGGAGCATTGTAATCTTGCAACCTTTGCTGAGGAAAGGGTGAGGGAAGCCAGCTGGCTCTGGCAGCAATGTCCTGGGCAGTCAGTGATGTGTGAAATGCAGGATGGGGCATATCTACTGACAACAGGTCAGGAGCTCTCCTAAAACCTACATTAGGGTTTGGTTCCGAGACTGACTTTTCACTGTAGTTTTTTGGTGCTGATGAAGCCTAATGCCATTTTCTGAAACATGTGCAGAACTCCTTTTCTAGTCATTAACACATATATCTCCCCCCATGAACAAGATCCTAGGTTGGTTTTCTTAAAGCCTGTCGTAGAAAGTTCAAAGTGTGTTTTGATTAGTTCTTGGCTATGTATTTGTATGTGTGTGCTATATTACACGTTATATTACATTATGTTTGGGGTAAGAAATCACAATTGGACAAATTTGGGAAAAGTGACTAAAACATTGAAACTTTAACCTCGTTTACCATTTAATAACTCTGGGAACAGAATAGATTAAAAATTTGCCTCTTTTCTCCCCTTTTTTACTGAAATGAAATTGCATCCAAGCCCATAAACTGGATGCCAAGTTTTAGCTAAACACAATTAGAAACAGCTTAAACACAAAGCTGAAGGGCCAATGACATTAAAGGGACACTCTCTCACAGGCTCTTAACCGTAGTGCTGCTGACAGGATGCTGTATTAGAGATGAATATTTAAGGCATCACCAAATATATCCCATGTATTATGTTAAATTGCAAACTGAAACATTTTACAAGTCCTTCGGATGTTGTGTTCCCCCTTCCTAAAGATGTGCAACACCATGTTCATTCAGCTGATGTTATTTTAAAATCTCAGAGCATTGCTGCAAATTAATAAGGCTGTGTTGATGTTTTATGCTTTTTCTCTGTTTCTTATGTTGGTTATAGTTTTTAGTCAGTGTATATACTTAAATGCTGTTTTTTTAATCAACTAGTATTTATGGACCTCTTAAGGTTTTTTTCTTTTTACTTGTCAGATTTTAGTAAATCTAATTGCTTTGATTTTAACAATAGTGTTGTATAACCAAGTAAGAGGGAATACGTTTATCTACAGGTTGTTCCTGTGCATTATTAGTTTTTTATTTATTCCCAATGTACAAACCTTGGACCTTCAGGTATTTAAAATAATATGCACATATTGTAAAAGTTCTTCCCAACAGCTGGTTCTCCTAAGATTTCAGTGCAGTAGTGTATTGACCACCACCCCCTTCTCCCTGTATTTTCAATAAGCTTCATGTAAGTCAAGTCTACTGGGAGAAAAGAAAATCCAAAACTCTTACTTTTCTTCAACAGAATTTTCTAAGGAACTGACATCTTTAAAAACCTGAAAATGCTTTCAGAACTGGTCCCTAAATACACATTAAAAATGGTCTTATCAAATGGAAGTCAATCTTGAGATAGAGAATTAAACTTTTACAAGCTGCCCTCGAAGGACTAACAAGGGCTAATTAAAAATATAACTCTTGTCACAGAAGTGAAAGAGAATCCTCTGTATTTCCCAATCCTGCTTCTGCAAATCCTTCCTGCTGAAACAGCTGAATCAGAATAAATTGCCTGTGTGCGAGTTACTTCAGCCATATGGTGAAAGAAAAAAGCGCTGTGTGCCTCCTCAGCTATGTAGTAAATAGGAACTACCTCCATGTGGTTTTACACATTTATAGCTAATGTGGAGACCTAAATGTGAAATCAGGGAAATGAAGTGAATTTTTGAGTCTCCCTCTGGGACTGAGGGTTTATAACCTATTAAAAAGATGATATTCAACCAGGTACAGATGAATATATATATACATATTGCAATGCTGATTATTCTGCTATGAATAACCTTTTTCATTCAAGTGATTAAAATACAAACAAAACTAACTGTGAAAAACAGAACAAAATAGCGATATGCATAAACCACTAAGAATAACATGGAAATTTTTTGATCCAAAGTGTGAGAGAATCACTGCATGAGGTTGGTGAATAGGATGCGACAGGAATGTCAGTAAAGGACAGGCACAAAAGAGACATCTTGTTGTCTGTGGCACATCATTGGTGTCAGTCACTAATGATCTCCTTGACATGTTGAATACATAGCTCAGGATGTATCAACATTACTTCTTTTTTTTTGCTTGTTACTAATGGAAGTCAGTTTAAACTTTCTTTGATAGAAACCAAGGCTTGTACAAAGGGGTGGTTGTGTGTCTTGAAGAAGATTATAATTATATGTTTGACCTTATTTGGATGTGGCATTGGATAAATCTGGGATAATTGATTGAAAAATAATCTATGAGATTACCCATTTGGGGCCTCTGGTGTTTTCAGCTTTTGTTTGTGCTTCAGTTGGTATTTCTGTTTGCTGAGAAAGACTGCAGTAGTGCCAGGGATGAATGAGGAAACAATCCTGGAGAGAAATAAAAAGTGAAAAATATGGCATAAAGTAGGGGAACCTCTATAAAAGGACAAAACCGAGCGCACTTAACATATTGGCCAAATGCAGCAGTCTGCAGATAAAAAGCCGTCACTGTGCTACAGCCCACCCAGAAACCTGAATTTCTCTCCAAACTTTCAGGACCCTAATCCTCTAATAAAAACAATTCACACCTATATCCAGAACCCCAAGCTCTCAACAATGTTTACAATGTATTTTTGTGTGTTTGATATGTAATGACTTTATTTAAAATTGCCATGCTCCTAATAGATGTAGTCCTAATGATCACTGTTGCTTGCAATTAGAAAATAAACCAATTTGTTCATTTAAAACGTTAAAATATGCCCAGCTAAAAATAAAAATTGGAATTAAAAATTGCAAATGGAAACAAACATGCAGGGAAGTGCTAAAGTGAATGCAATCAGTTCCAGATTTAAAACAGCCTCCCCACATTCACACCCCCTCCCCTTTCCACTACTGGGTGGTCATGGACTCATAGCTGTTACTAGTGGTTTTCTTTAGAGTCATTCCAGACTTCTATTTTCACTCACTTAAAAATGGGAAGAAACAGAGGTATTGACTTAATTTTCTACGAGCTCTGCAGTAAGTTTTAAAACCTATCTCTAAGGAAGCAGGCTCCTGAAATGGTGGTGGAGTGTTCCTAATCAGTGGAGCAGTGGGAGTCTGGAAGAGGCTTGAAGTCAGAAGAACTTGGGCTAAAAAAAAACCCTATTATCCCTCAGGATGGAACTTGATAGGTTTACAGAGGGCAGTGTATGACATACAGGCTGTGACAGGCGAAGACTGGACTCCCGGGCATTAGTGAGTGATGCAGCCCACTGGCAGCTGAGTGATAGAAGAAAACAGTTTGATGCCAAGCACCTGATACTGGCCCTGTATAAATTTCTGGGGCTTAACTTAGTACTAGCACTACTCTGGCCCCATGGGAGCAGATGGATGTTAGGTGTGCTTTAGAGCACGTCTTCCAGGTCAGGGTAATCCAAAAGGAAGCTAGTGTGCGTGCTGGAAAGGGGCTCTGTGATGTGACCATCAGCAGTGTAAATGTGCTTCAAAAGTACCCTCTTGATACAAGCTGAAGTGATAGTAGAGCCACAGACAAAGACTCCCTTCCCATCTTATGGTCAGTAGTAAAACTGAACTATTTCAGTGACAGAGCCATAGGAGATCTGCCATTCTGACCTCTACTCCCATGCCAGCTCTCACCCATGGTGTGTCTACAGTCAGGCTCTGTGTGAAACAAAACTGCTTAATATTGTACCAAATACCCAAAAGAATATCAGCATCTGGGGTTTCGTGTAAAATTACCGGGGGGAAAAAAAAAATCTGTATAGGAATATTTGTAAAATATTATGTGGGCTGGTGCAGTGTAACTAAATAATTAACACAGGTTTTTTTGGTTTTTTTTTTTTTTTTTTCCCATTCAGTTATTAAATAAGCACTTAAAAAGCTACTGCATTTCTTCTCATTTTAACTTGCATATTTCTTACCTTTCCCTCCCTTGTGCCACAACTCTGGCAGCCACATGGCCTGTTTCACTTTCCTGTTCTCAGGTGCAGCTGCAACTTGGTCTGACCCCTCCTACCTAGAGGGGAAAGAGCTCAGCTTTGTGTCCCACCCATACAGGTGCATTGATTTAGCAAGTCCAAGCTTGAAGTTCCCTACATGTGTGCACTGCAAGGTTCAGGGTCTAAATACCCTGCCTTGCAGAGCATCAAAAGCAGCACCTAGCTGTGAGGGAGGCAGCAAGGAGCTAATCCACATCTCTGAGGAAAAGACCAAAGGGTCAAAAGAAAATGTTCTGTGAGCCTGGCTTGTATGCAGGCAAACGTGTTAGAGCCTCCTGCACAATCCTCCTCTCTGAACACGTGACTTCCCATACTCTGGATGTCAGCTTAGCTCTCCTAACATTAAAATACATATTTTTAATGAGGTCTAGCAAGCTTTCTCTGCAAATAATCTTTATGACATTCTCGAATAAGTAGGGCAAAAAATCACAATGTAACTCAGGTTTCATGTTTGGTCTGATGGGATCTATGAAGCTGCAGCAATGCAGTCACTTAGTTACAATTAACCAAATCATCAGTTTGTTCACCAGCTTAATGGAGATTTTGTAACTTGTTTTACTGCTGAACTGTAAGAGTACTTGCACTTTTATACGACGTACGGCATAGTTCACTCTTGTGAAACTGTGAAGTTACTTGCAGAATAAAGTATTGTTACTCAGAATTAATAAGATTATTAAAACTGGTTTCACTATAGCTGCTGAAAGCAACCACTATGATTTAGTTTTTAAATTTCATATTCTTAAGAGAAGATGATGTGCATAAGCTCCTGTATAATGGCATAAACCCTTCTTTTGTGCAAATGCATGAGAAGGTAACATCTAGAGGACCATTTTCCATACACGTACATGGATTTTTGATAGGCCTATCCCACACAGGGTTTGTGGATAACAGTGCAGATGTGAACAAGTTCAGACCTGAGCGCCTGGAGCAACTGGAGGAGGCTGCTGTGATAAGGACCATACACCCAATGACCTTCAGTCTCTATTACATCTTTCACCCAGGCACTTTCTATCTTTTTTTAGTGCGGGTAAACCACATTTACATTTCATACTAAGGCACAGAGGCAAGCAGGCAAACTCACCACTCTCCATGTAGGACAAGCAAACTGCCAATTGCTAGGTCTAGGGGGATGAATCTGTGGAAATACCATCCTGGATTTGCCCAGTTTCTCATGCTTTGTTTTTCATCGGCATCTGCTGTTGGGAAGCAGGAAGCCATGCATGATGGGCTCTCACCCATTCAGAGGAACTCTAACGCAATTATGTTAAGTACATAGCAAGCACACGTCACTTAGCAGATGTGCATTTAAATCCACAGCTCTTTCATGAGCCATGTGAAAGTGCTTCACAGTCACACACAGTTTACAGACTTCCTTGCTTTAAATATTCAATATCGTTCTATTTAATGATTTCTGTAGTTTTATATGGCCCTTGAAAATTACTTGTTTCTCCTTCTATCTGTAAATCAAATACAGCTCAATCAAAAAGAAAAATGAATTTAAATCTCCTTTTGGGGGAAATAAAATGTCTTGTTCTGTTTTGAAACCTAGAAAGAATGATAGTTGTTATCTTTTGCCATTGACTTAACAGGGCCAGGATTTTATGTGCCATATTTCCTTTGCTTTACAGTCTGCAGATGGGAATCGTGGTTCTGTGTGTCTTCGACATAACACAAAATGCAGTGTATCTCTGATCTTATCTGAAACTACAAAGAGCTGTTATGCTAAACAAAATATAATTAATGATTTTTATTTTTTTTTTTTTAATCAGCAAATGAAGTTCAACCAGTTTTTCTAGTTGAGCTTTCAGATGAAATTAATACTCATCTTGAATTTAGCCCCTTTCCCTTTCTGGAATAGTTTAAAAATGGAACTAAATTTCTTCAAAAGTAACAGAAGCCTCAATTCACAAAATTTTTAAAAAATCCTTTCAACATGTTTAAACATATGCTTAAAATATGTCTTAAAACACTTTTCTGGAGAGAGGTTTCTCTGATCTCTGTTAACAATTTTCATGAAAATTCTCCATCTTATTATTCATCAAGCACATGATCATGTTTCTGCTGTCAGTGAACTAATTCCCCAGTTGATGAAATGCAACAGTTACAACTGCAGCCCTAGTCTAGCACAGGCTGGCACATCCGCATAGACCAGGGCTCCCAGAGAGGCAGAGGTTGCTGATGCAAGACTTTGAACATTTGAAAATGGAAAGGATTTTTTGTTTTCCTTTGTGATCTTAGCTCCATGGGCCTAGAGCAAGTTTTTGGTCAGTGAGTTTGCTATATGGTTATTATTTATTTGGTAATAAGTTTAAGCAATTGAACATGTCAAATTAGAGACCGAAATTCTAGGTTTGAAATATAATGGGAATCTATAAAAATATAAACCAAATTGTATATATTTACCATATTACAAAATTAATCATCATACATATAAAAATGTGATACCAATGCTTCTGAATGGTATTATGAAATTAATCTTAATCTGTGTAAAAATAAGTAATGAACAACTCTTCTCCTTGCCGTGAGATACTGTTTCTCTTAATTTTATTGTTGCAAAACTTAAAACTACTTAGGCTGAAATGTTTCATGGCACACATCTAGCTAAGGCTGGCGTTTTATTGAAAAGTTCTGATTAAGTCCATTTTGATATTGTGACCAAGGAAGAACCTTGGAAAATGTCTTGTCCACATTAGCAGCACCACCAGGTTTTACAAGCAGCTCTGTTGGGAAGCTGCTTTGTTGAAGCATGGACTGGAAATCTGATAGCCCAAAGAAATGCATCACTGTGAATGTTTGCCGAAACATGACCAAGTTATGAATTTCTGAAATACTGAAGTTCACTTGTGTTTGGGGTTTAGATCTGGCATTCAGTGTTTTGGAAAATTAGGAGCTGCCCACCAGGCTCTGCTTGTTCCACTTCCAGAGTGACCAATAACATTTTGTCCTCTTTCAGCTGGGGCTGACCAATGCACACAACATGCCAAGGAAGCATGAACCAGCCCTGGGGCGACAGCGTTTCCCTGTGCTTGCCCTCCTTGACCATTGAAGGCTGCTGCAATACCAAGAACAGTGTCATACTGTTTGGCAAGAGAAAATCGGTTTTTCTTAGATATGAAATATGTAAGTAAATATGTGCAAAAAGTGGTTTTATAGAACAACAATCTTAAGGTTAAAATAGAATAAATGTTTTACAAATATAGTCCAAAAGCTGCTGGGCCAACTTTTAAAGTTATATTTTTAATAGTCCTGCTCTCTTCAAATAATTTCATCATATAGAACTTTGGATTTAATAATTAATTCTCAATTTGATTGTAGCTGTTTTATAGCCATTTAATCTTTTGATAATCCCATTCTTAGCTTAGCTGGTTTAGAACTGTTTTGCCTATTTGCTGTTTATTTTAATTAGGCAGAAGTCCAATCCCCTTTCCACCTTTAGTCTGCCAAGATAAGGAACCCAACCTTTTTTAGCCTCCATACATACATCAGATTTCTCCACTCCCTTGGGGAGTAACTATTCTCTAAACCTCTACTAGTCTGAATTAATTTTTCCTGAAAATGGTATCCCAGATTTTCCACCAGTATCTTACCAGGGCCTTGCATAACAGTATTAATGGTTTCCACAGCCTCTGTCGAAAAATACAAAACTGACCTTAGAATCATTATGATTTATTAAATGATTACATTTATGGCTTTCTGTGGCTGCAGCACCTTGATAGATGATAATCTTGCTATGACAGACTTGTACATCCAGACTGCCCCATCTGCCTTTGGCATTTATAACCACTGCACACTTATCCCACAGTAACAATTATTACTGGTAATCTACCAGCTTGGATTTGTACTTTGTACTTCCTTATCCCATTTCTCCTGCCCCATTCATACAGTAATCTGGTTCTCCCAATCCTCCTCTATTAGCAGTGCCTCTTTGTGTTATGAGCAGATTTCCTGAACGTGCTTCCAAATCATTAACAAAAATACTAAATAAAAACAATGACAAGACCAATCCTTGTACGACTTCACTACAAGCTTCCCTCCAGCCTCAGCCTTCCCTTTTCAGCAGCCCTCAGAGCTGATCTCCCTGATCCCATCCCTCACTAAGCTCACAAACACTGTAAAATTCCCCATCTTCTCCAGTTTAATTAGTATTTTCCTATGCGGCACTATATCAGATACTTAATTTACCTCTAAAGGCTTCTTTTTGTTTTTCTAGAGAACTTTTTTATCTTAGCCAATGCAGCTTTTGAGTTACACCACCACAATACACCTTTAAAAAAAGCCAGGAGAGTATTTGTCCCATCTACCATCTGTGCATAATACTGCCTGAACTGATGCGGATCGAAGACATTTCTTTTTACCACTCTGATCTAATTTTGTTCAGAAAACTCTGTTATTATTAATAATACCAATGGTATCTTCTGTCCCTTCAGTGTGTCACAGGTTAGACCTGTAAGAGCCAAAACTGAAGTTTGCTTCCTGGCTCCACTGGCTCATCTTGTCTTTTCCTGCCTGAGCCTATTTCTAGCAAGGACTTTTGCTGACAAACAGAAATCTGAAGTCTGGAACACAAACTGAAGAGTCCCTGCTGTGGGATACCTGTGAGGTTTGTTATATTTTATAGACCAGTGAGAACCACATTTTCTCTTACATGCTACCTTAGGCAACAAATGGTGCAAAGTCTGGGAGGAACGGTCTCCCTCTAAGTTTGCCATGAATGGAACGTGAAGTTCCTGCATCCTTCCAATGACAGCATTCACTTTCCTCAGCTGAGGCTAATGCGTAAATTCATGCCCATTTTCTTCAGAGGCAGCATCTGAGACTGGTAACAGTCTTCTGAAGGCTTGAAATGTAGCTATCTCTTCATAGATTGAGGAAGGAAAGATCTTTTACCCCTCTTCATAAACCTCCCCTCCAATCCAAGAGATAAAAGACTACTTCTCAAATCTAAGTGATGTACTTCAACAAAATAGTCCATAATAGCCAATAATATTCTGTGAGGGTACAAAAAAGTCCACTGTGTTTGCTTGCTCTGAAGTCTGCCAGAATATGTGTTTAGCAATGTATTCTGAGCTGGATATGCTCACCTGTAGACTGTCAGGAATAATTATCACTTGGGTGTCTGAACTGTCATTATTAAAATGATGGTGTGCTTAGTCATTAAAAAGCAAAATTAATCCAATTCAATTTCACGTTCTAAACTGGAAAATTTGCAGAAAGACCTTGGATTGACTTGAGAAGATTACTGAATATAAGTAATGTAAGTTCTGAACTGATGAGCTCCCAGGGCCAAAACACCCCTATGTACCTACAGTAAAAAGGCAAAAGCCAAAAGTCTTGTGGCACAGGAAAGCCAGGTGAGTTCAAGGTCACTGCTGCTGCTGCAATGAAGTATGGGCTTTGAGGACTGACTACATGATACTAGGAGTCAGGTCGTGCTCTGCAATACAAAAGGTAAACCCAAAACACTTCCTAGAGAATACATCAGATTAGGCAGTCTTATGAAGTATTACCTCACATTAGAAGGTTGCCCACATTCAAGTAGTATGAATGGATAGGCACAAAGGGATAGACATAAGCAGTTTAGTACCTGGTAGTTTGTTCTACGCTTAGAACCAGCGTGGAGAGGCTGAGAGCAGCACTTTCCTCCAATGTTGCACCCATTTCAGCTGTGCACTCACCTATGTTTCTAAAGAAACTGCACTTCCTAAGACTAAATCTTCCTTCTGTGGATTACTTTTTACTAAGTCTTCAGACTGCTTCAGTCAAAAATAGTAATATAATAAGCAAGTGTGTAGAATCCTGATTCCTAGAGACCTGTGATGGTACGTGAAGCTCATGTTTGCTTGACAAACAGCCAAAAGGTTCTCCCTCTCCTCACTTTAGGAGAAAAAGAATAAAAGTGAAAACATAACCCAAACATTAAAGACACTGAGATGCGTGCCATGGTCAGCAAGCAGATGTAACGAGAATTGTGAGAATCCAAGATCTTTCCCCAGCCTGGCTGGGAGTCGTAGTGCTCCTGTGCTCTTGCAGTTGGTTTCTCTTCAGTATGTCGCTGATGGAAACCTCCAGTGCCCTGAGCTTCTCCCTGGGATGTACCACTCCATGGACTGTTCTGGGCAGGGAACAGCAGCATTTGCCTAAACGTCCTCCTGCCACAAAATGGGACACTGCTCCTATGCTGGTGCTTCTTGCTTTGCTCAGCAGTAAAACCATTAGTTAGTATCAACACTGCAATCACATTGATGGGCAGTGGAGATAGAGCCAGAGATAAGAAAAGCACATTCTAGCCCTCATGCTGATAACAGCAGGCTTCCCTAAGGAGAAGATTCAGGCATTTTCCCCCAGCTTCTCAGAGTTTTCTTTAAAACCATCAGGACTACACCCATTTCTCCCCTTTTTAATGAATAAAACAGGATGAAAGGCTGCAAAAGGTGCCTTGTCTAGAGCCCCAAGGGAAGTGCCATCTAGAGCAGTCAGCCAGTTAGCTGGGCCTCAGTGGGTTACTGTGGCCCCAGTACACACAGTGAAAAAATGAACCTGTTCAAAACCATTATTGTCACTAACACATTGCTACTGAAGGTTTATTTCAAATGTTTCCGCTATTCTACAGGTCCTGTGTAGAAATGACCATTAGAATAAATGCCTTGAAAAGCTGTGGAAAGAGGTGCCACAAGAGCCACTCCTAATGCTTTCCTTCATGAACCAGAAGGGTGTTCATCGTTCTGGCCAACATGTTCACCCTTGCTAGTGGGGGAGCCAGCAGCCATCCCAGTGATGCTTGCTCTCAGTGCGCAGGCGCTTCTGGGCAGTGCCACTGTGGCTGGCACCAAACCCTGGGCAGGCTATACAGGAATCAAGCCCCAGGCTCGTGACATGAGGCCAAATGCACCCCCATCCCCACGCTGCGGTGCAGACAGTGAGTGAAGTCACTTAGTATGAAGCATGAAACATTACAACAGGTAGACATGCATACATGCATTAGTATCTTCTGCTTTAGACTGGAATTAGCATGTGTAACCAGGCATAAGCAGTCAACTATCCCGATATTTAATCTCTGAAAGTTAAGTTCAGATGTAGCAAGTAAATCAGGTAAGGCAGTAGCTTCACCTTCCAGCAACAAATCTCCTTAAACTGGAAGCTTAAAAATCGCTATTATGGCCTTATTTGCCTAACTGTAAATTCTTATATTTTTACATTTATCAGTCTGGATAATCCTGTCTCCAACCCCACTGACAGAGTAACCGATGTACATATATGTGTAAAGATTTTAGCCTTACCTGAAGAAGTCTTCCAACCCCCAATAATACGATGAGCAATAAGAAGGATCATGAACACCAGAGCCTTCAAAGTCAGGTCAGTTTGTGCAAAATCTTGGCATGCATCCAGTCATTATTTATATCAAATTACAAAATGTTTTAAAGCCTTCATCTTAGATTCTCAGTCTGTGAAGAACTACTAATAGGCTTTTTAAACAAAGATCTTATTTTCAGTGTTTTATACAGCAGTGCAAATACAGTGCTAGGATTAAGTGTTAGATCAACAAAAATGTGTTAAAAAGTGAAAATGTAATTCAGAAAAAAAAAGTCAGAGGGAATTCCCATCCACCTCAAAATAACGTGTGCAGAGAAAGGAGCTAATTTGAATAGGCAAATTATTTGTTCAGGTCCATTAAATTCATACATCTAACAGTTGCCAATTACTATGCCAATGATAAGACACTGCTGGCCATGCATTTTAAAACTATAATCAGGATCAAAATCTGAGATTATTTTATCTTTATTTCTCTTTTTTGTTAAACTCGCTTACATGTGCGTCTTCATTACTTTTCAGAATACCTGACTTACATACATTGACATGTGCTAATAGCTGCACTCTTTACTATTAAAACTTCTTTCAATGGGAAGCAGATTTGAAGATACATGTGAGCAAAACATACATAAGCATGGAAGTTATAGAGCAATTATTACTTACCGCTCTTTATCTAACACAAAGTGGTCCTGATGTAAGTGAAAGCAAAAAAATGACACACCTGAGACTGTTACTCCATTTCAAAAACTGGAAAAGACTCATTGGTAAGGACTAAATACGTTTATTTTAAACAAGCTCTTTAATTTTGTACCAGAATATGGAGAGCTTTGGAGGTTATGTGGTTGCTTTACTGCTGTGTGTGTGTGTATATATATATATATATATACACACACATACACACATACATCCCAGTGTCCACATTGTGAACCATAAAGCTAACAAGATAATTTATTTTTTTTTTTTTTACTACTATCAGCTTATATGGATTGTGTTTGATTATTTTGAAGGGCTAATAGTGAATCCACCACATGACTTGATGGAACTAAACAGGCAAACAGGCAAAACTGAGCCCCTATTAATGATAGGTCGTTCTTTAAAAAAAAACCAAAAAAACAACCAAAACCCACACCAAACAAAACACAAAACACCACAAAAATTTATACCTGACAATTAACTTGTCTTCTACTTTAGATTAGGAATCCAGAGGGCAAGCACACAGTTTTAAAGTTTCTAAATCTATAGAAAAAAAAAAAAATGAATCAAATGAAAACAAAACAGATTCTCCGAAAGACATTTTCTTCCTAAGTGGCACAAACTAAATATCAAAAAAGCCACACACACACGAACTAAATGTAAATTCAACAGCTAGGACAGTTTATAAATCACTTCTGTAGCCCCGAAGTAGGATAAAAGGAAATAAATATACTTCATGGTTGGTAACCTATTAACTGACACCAACTGTTGCAGCTGCAAATAAAACAAATGCATGATAAGATTAGATATGTTGATTGCACCTGGCCATCTGTAAATTGCTGCTTACCATAAGAATCACATGCTTTCTGCTAGACACTGTGATAAATGCAGAGTAACTGTTGTTCGTGTTTGGTTGTTTTTGTCTTCCTTTGGTAAATAATAGAGGAAATAATAAGGAAAAAATTGTATGCAGTGGATTTGTTTCTCTAGTCTGTGCAGAGTTTGCCCTGGTGTTTTCCTGCTTTGAAAGAGAGAAGGAGTAAGTTGAATAAATGATATTGTATCTCGCCAGTGTGGACAAAACAAGTAATCTAAATGTGTTTGTTTCAGATGGAGAGAGTGGAAAAGCACTCTGTAATGAAATTGCCTTCAGGACTGCAAAGGTCTTGCAAGACTTTCTATGGTTTTGAACAAAAATACAATATAAATATAATATACCAACAGCTACAGCAGTCACTTTTTTCCCCTTGAGGGAGTCACCAACAGCTTCTCAGTTACACCTCCCCTTATTTTTAGGCTAGGAAAACCACACACAAAAAAAGAGAAGGCTCATCACATGCACAGTGTTCGGATGCTGTTTTGTCTACTCGTGAGCAGGCGTCAGAATGCTGGGAAGCAGAAGGCAGCTGTGAAGAGTGGTGTGGGGCTGTCACACAGACCAAGGTGTGCAAAACTTCTGGCACTCTCCCAAAAATGAGCAGCATCCCCCTGCCCAGAGCTGCTCTCCTGCTCCCCACATCACTGCTGGGGTTGGGGTCTCCCCAGGGAGGGCAGCTGATCGCCTTGTGCAGTGGCAAACCTGTTTTGGCTCAGGGAGCACACTGAGGGCTGGGAAGCAGCTGGCAAACACCCACACCTCTGCGGCAAGGCAACGTCCTGAGCCATTCCCGGGTGCAGGACAGCAGGGAACCACTCCTCAACACAGCAGGAAATTTTCCTGCTTTATTGTGGGAAGATGCAACTGAGAGTGCTGCCTGAGAGGCATCTGAAGGATCACCAGCCTTGAGCAAACTTTCCAAATGTGCAACTGGACTGCATACTCGCAAGTCGATTTGAAGAGTCAGAAACCAAAATGTTAAATAAGGAGCTCTCTGAATATGGGGATTTGATTTCTTTTTTTTTTTTTTTTTTTTTTTGTTTTTTTTTTTTTTTTTTTTTTTACTCCAGCGAGATACTATCCTCTACTATATTAACTAAACCTGAAAAACTGCTCTACCATCTTGCTGAAAATGTACCTCTGCTACAATTTGTCCTTGTTACAAATGTCCATGTCAGCTATGCAGGCCTCTCGTTTAAGTAATGGCATATCCCATGCAGCCAGTTTATGTACGCATGCACTATTACAGCCCTCATTAAACGACTGATTCCACTGCTCATGTCAGTGTGTGCTTAATATAGTGCTGTTGCCCTGCGTTCCAAGAGAAGAACAATCGCAGGCAAAAAATTGTAAATACAATCAAATGTCTTGAGTTGAAGGCTCACCATGGCTCTGAGATAGTCGGGTGTCAGATATCCTTTCATGGCTGGATTTGCTTAGAAATCTGTGAACAATCCAAAGAGCAGTCAGACACTGCTTCTGCTCCCCTAGTGTGCAATAATTTTGGCATTAACATGTTGAGCTTTTCTGAGAAGCAGCTTCAAGCCTGTTTAGCACCACGATGTACAGCAGCATGCATTTTGAAACCTCAGTTACTGAATATAGATACAAAGTATATAAGATTACAAAATACATCAGCATGTATCTATGTAAGAACAGCAGAGCTTCTTCCATTTACAGCAGTAAAGATGGTATTATATTTCTAGGATAAGAAAATGGAAAACCAAAAATAGATTACTTGAGAAAGTTTGATGATGGATGATTTTTATCTTCATCAGTAGGTGGGCAGTTTATCTGCTTACTTGCTCCATATGAATCTGACGATGAAATCAATAAACTTCCCATAGGTACATTTTTGCAAGCTTGGACTGAATGCGAGTTATGAGCTTGGTGAAGGCTGTATAAATTTCCTTTATGTGATTAAGAACAAATTAGTGCAGAAGTTCTATTAGAGCAACACTGAGGCTGAGAGCAGGGAAGCAGAAAGTTCAAGACGCGAAAAGCTGCAGGCTGGTGAAGATATGCAAAGGAGCCAAAAGCCTGCTGGCACCTGCCTTGCGGAGCCTTCACCCCCAGAAGGAGCTGGGAGCAGAGCTGTGCACAGAGGAGCAGGGGAATAAGAGCTAGACAGCAAGGCAGAGCATACCAGCACCACAGCCCCTTCCCAGCTGCTGTATCAATAGCTCAGAGAACTGGAGCTACCTTTGAATCACAGCTGATGAGACACATAAATCAAGGGTGAAAACCTAAATGCACCTACTATTGTTTCTGGTACCTAAGATGGCTCATTTACAGCTAGCTCAGGTAATTTTACACTACACCACAGTCTGCAGTGTACATCTGTCCTAAAAAGCAAATGTCTCCAGTGTCTGTTTCTATAGGAACTTGATATTCTTCTGTCTTTTTTAGCTCTGTAGTCTAAATATTGTTTTTTCCCCAGTGGTCTCACTACTTGTTTCTGCCAGTGATTTTTTTTCTGCTTTTATATATCCAGTGAGAAAAGGTCATACACAGAAGTCTTCGCTACAGTGCTTGTGCATACACTTGTGCTCGTATTAGCAACATGCTGGTGGTGCCTTAGCGATGTTCCTTGACAGTCGCACACCTACAGAATGAGCATTGCTTACACACCAGGTGTAAGATACACAAGATGTGGTCTTGTATCCTGGTTACTTCCACCCTGCATGAAACATCTACACTGGGAACCACGTAACTTCCGTGCCACGCTGGCAGAGGCACGAGGGGGTACTTTATGTCACAGCGGTGAAGACATGAGGAAAACCATAAGATCTGCACTGAGACAAAGTGTGTGCCTCAAACCCCCGCACTGGGGCACACATGGGCAGCTGCTGTTTATTCCAACCCTGAGGTTAAAACAGTCAGTGTGTGGGCATGTTGCAGCAACCACCCACCCACTGGCACCGTTACCTTCTACCTCTGAGTCTCTGCAAAGACCAGTTACCAGGAGGAGTGCATGAAGGAGTAGATCTCAGGCTCATGGTGGAAACAGGTGCAAGGAAGAGTGAGCAGTCGGTCTAAAAGCCAGCTTTCTGTATTATCTGGGAGACACTTGGGTTGTAAGGTCATTTTAAAGAATCTTATTTGGCATCTAATTGTATAACAATAATTCTGAGCAGACTATTAACTTGGGGAAGTCATCCCACAGGCAGGCATTAAAATAAGGGGTTTTTTTCTTTGAAATGGGAGTAAGAATAGACTAAATGGGTGTGCATAGTCTCTCCTGAATACAGGGATATTTTTTGATATATCAACAAGATTTACAAATTTCAAAGGCAGTCCCAATAAACAAAACTAAGGGCTGTTCATCAAATAGTCTTTCTGTGGAAGAGCTTTGATTAGCAGGAGTGAAATATTTTTCACATTTTTGAACTGCTGTGTTTGGAATCCACAAAATTACTGCTCACTAGCATCCTCTTACACATTTTTCAATAAATCAGTAATTTTATAAAGCAAAAACGGTTCAGGGTTTTTTCACTTTTCTCTGATACTCAGATTAGACACCAGATTTTGTGTACTGGTGAAACACACGAGCTGAGGATTAAAATTTTGGAATAATATATGGAAAATGCCTGATTCTTGTGCTATGAAACAGCATATAATATCATAGCTTCCTGAGGTTTCATACAGACAATTTGTTATTTCTGATAGCAATTAATCAAACTTAAATACGGACTCTATAAAGCAATGCAAATTCAGACATCCTGTCTCACTTGAGCACACCTGCACATTGAGATTACTCATATATAAGCTTCTTGAGTGTGACAGCTAGATCAGGATTACTTAGGGTAGAACTTTTTCTGACATTCTGTTCAAAAAGATACAATTCTTAGAGAAAACAAGGTTTTGAAAATATATTTATTTTTTAAATAAATATTCGTATTTAATATTAAACCAGTAACCTTATTCCGCACAAGCAGCATAAGCAAGGTAGGTGACAGAGATTGTAGAACAGACCTTGGCAAGTACAATATGGTATCATTTGAGAACATATTCAGAAAAGATTAAAAAAGAAAAACAAATCTACTTACTAATTGTCACACGACCACCATCATTAAGAACAATTATATGGAATGAAACCAGGAAGAAAGCCAGACTTGTATTTGTCCTGAGCACAAAAGGGGAAAAAAATGGTAAGAAAACTACTTTTTTCTCTCATTCGTTTTAGATTAAAATGTATTTTGCCTCTTCCCTCCAGAACCTGCTGTTGGTTTTTTGACCTGTGCATCAGAATCACCAAATTAGAAAAATTAAGTAAAATATGTTTGACAGAAACTAATCCATTACATCTGAAGGCTATAAGGGCTGAATGAAGGGGATAAATTTTTGAGTATAAAGACAATTTTATGATAAAAAATATTAAACATTGTCTAAAGTTGAAATATTAGAAAATGATAGTTGACTGTTAAAACCAGTCTTAATGGTGTGACATTGCTGTTTTTTTCCATGCTTCAGGAGAATCTAAAATTAAAGACATTTGAAATAACCACAATTATTACCTCCACCATTCTGTTCTGAACAGTAAACAGCATTATTTGATGACAATGTCTTCTGGAGTCTCTGCAGAAAGCCTCCAGAAATCTTACACGCCAACCCTGGATCTGCCTGGGTGACAGTTTTCTAGTGAGTCAAAAGCTGGGTGCTGCTCCAGAGTTTGTCCACCTCTGCCAAAACCATCTTAGAGCACATGGATAACCCCAACAGTCTGCAGGTTGCCAAAGGAATTTTCTTTACTTAGAGCTGGATCCTGTAGATAAGCACCCATGAATAACCTAGAGAGGTGTTTGTTTTGTTTTTGTTTTGTTTTGTTTTGTTTTTAAAAAAATGATCACAACTAAATCCTATGCAAGACTGTTTTTTTTAAAAATAACTATCTTGATATATCACTCAATAAATGGTCTTGCAAGAAACGTTAGAAACGCTAAGACTTAAATTTTAGAATGCTTTTTCCTGTGTGCACAGGGATTACTTTATGCTTCCTTTCCAGGAATACGAAGTCTAAGCACCATTTTGCTTAACACAGGAAGTCATTCATACACTGAATTAAATAGCATCCAACATCCTACTAAGTGATCTTTAAAAATAACCCAAATTTAATTCAGTTCACAGTGGTTTTGTAGCTCCATCTTATCAACAGTGCTAAAGTCTGGGTGACATCATGATGTGGAAGTGGGCGGAAATATTACTTCATTCTTAGTACTATGTGGGCTTCTGCTGAAGTGCCTTCTCACAGCTGTTTGCTCGTTTGTAGAGATGGCAGGAAAAGATGAGCTGAACGTTACAAGAGTGGTAGCGATAAGCTTGTAGGAGAAGGCACGGGAAGGTGAGAGCAAGCAGGAAGGATGAGTAGCGATGGCTGGGAGGGAGCGTAAGGGGCAGAACGGAGGAGCACATTCAAAAGACTCCTTCCCTAATCCTCCTTCAGGGAGAAAGGCTCAGCCTGGCCAGAGGACTGGCTGCGGGGCAGGCACCAGCCGCTGCTCCGCTCCACGGGCTCTCCTCGTGGGCTGCCCTTCATGGGGTGGCCTTCACGGCAGCTGCAGCTCATGAATATGCAATCTGCTGCTACATATGCAGCAGACTGGTAATTCCTCTTCAACCTTGTAGCTATGTTGCTTTTCACTTTGTAGAAAAGGCTTGCCAAAACAGCTTTAAAAGAAGAAGTAAAAGCTTTTCTTATACAAAGCTAAAAAAAAAAAAAAAAAAAAAAAAAAAAAAAAAAAA
>NW_020799095.1:54968626-54973033 GCF_003259725.1 Athene cunicularia | reverse complement strand
GCTTCAGGGGAAGAAATGTCTTTTCTCATCCATAGCCAGTTAATGGACGAGTAATATAGCCAGAGTCCTGTCTCTTCCTTAATCATTTTTTATTAGATGCCCCAAAGGCCACTATTCCTGCAATCAGTCAAATCAGCACAGACTCTAGTGGGGAGATGCCTGCACCCTCCTCCTCCCCCTTAGAACCAACCAACCACACAGGCAGTGCCTCCACAGCCCCATACATTTGATATTTAAGAATATCTTTTTGTGTGCTATTCTGGGATCTCTGATAGAAGCCACAAAGAAGCATGAAGTCTTGGAAAACCCCAGGAAGCCAAGGATGCCAGTTTTCCTGCCTTAAAGGATTTGCTGGATGGCTCATGTTGTCTTGACTGTGCTCATGAAGTCTCTTTTTCTGCTGAGCTCTTCTCCATGGCTTCACTTTCTGGCTTCAAGAGAAGATGGATGTCTCTCCCTCCAACAGGGGTCTTTCAAGCAGCAGCTCTTCCTAAGGAAAAGATGGTCTGTAGATGGCAGAAGATGCGTTTCCGCCATTACAGCCCTGGGAGGGGACAGAGCAGGAGGGAGCACTTATGTCCTCTTCCCCAACCATCAGCTCTGTGGGGCCAGCTACAGCTGTAAAAATCGCAAACCGAAAGTTTCTCCTGATTTTTTTTCCCTGTAATCCCGTTTTCTCTTTGGGGATAGGCAGAGGCATTTTATTTCCCCAAAGCCGTGCAAGGCTGGAGCATTGTAATCTTGCAACCTTTGCTGAGGAAAGGGTGAGGGAAGCCAGCTGGCTCTGGCAGCAATGTCCTGGGCAGTCAGTGATGTGTGAAATGCAGGATGGGGCATATCTACTGACAACAGGTCAGGAGCTCTCCTAAAACCTACATTAGGGTTTGGTTCCGAGACTGACTTTTCACTGTAGTTTTCTGGTGCTGATGAAGCCTAATGCCATTTTCTGAAACATGTGCAAAACTCCTTTTCTAGTCATTAACACATATATCTCCCCCCATGAACAAGATCCTAGTTTGGTTTTCTTAAAGCCTGTCGTAGAAAGTTCAAAGTTGTGTGTTTTGATTAGTTCTTGGCTATGTATTTGTATGTGTGTGCTATATTACACGTTATATTACATTATGTTTGGGGTAAGAAATCACAATTGGACAAATTTGGGAAAAGTGACTAAAACATTGAAACTTTAACCTCGTTTACCATTTAATAACTCTGGGAACAGAATAGATTAAAAATTTGCCTCTTTTCTCCCCTTTTTTACTGAAATGAAATTGCATCCAAGCCCATAAACTGGATGCCAAGTTTTAGCTAAACACAATTAGAAACAGCTTAAACACAAAGCTGAAGGGCCAATGACATTAAAGGGACACTCTCTCACAGGCTCTTAACCGTAGTGCTGCTGACAGGATGCTGTATTAGAGATGAATATTTAAGGCATCACCAAATATATCCCATGTATTATGTTAAATTGCAAACTGAAACATTTTACAAGTCCTTCGGATGTTGTGTTCCCCCTTCCTAAAGATGTGCAACACCATGTTCATTCAGCTGATGTTATTTTAAAATCTCAGAGCATTGCTGCAAATTAATAAGGCTGTGTTGATGTTTTATGCTTTTTCTCTGTTTCTTATGTTGGTTATAGTTTTTAGTCAGTGTATATACTTAAATGCTGTTTTTTTAATCAACTAGTATTTATGGACCTCTTAAGGTTTTTTTCTTTTTACTTGTCAGTTTTAGTAAATCTAATTGCTTTGATTTTAACAATAGTGTTGTATAACCAAGTAAGAGGGAATACGTTTATCTACAGGTTGTTCCTGTGCATTATTAGTTTTTTATTTATTCCCAATGTACAAACCTTGGACCTTCAGGTATTTAAAATAATATGCACATATTGTAAAAGTTCTTCCCAACAGCTGGTTCTCCTAAGATTTCAGTGCAGTAGTGTATTGACCACCACCCCCTTCTCCCTGTATTTTCAATAAGCTTCATGTAAGTCAAGTCTACTGGGAGAAAAGAAAATCCAAAACTCTTACTTTTCTTCAACAGAATTTTCTAAGGAACTGACATCTTTAAAAACCTGAAAATGCTTTCAGAACTGGTCCCTAAATACACATTAAAAATGGTCTTATCAAATGGAAGTCAATCTTGAGATAGAGAATTAAACTTTTACAAGCTGCCCTCGAAGGACTAACAAGGGCTAATTAAAAATATAACTCTTGTCACAGAAGTGAAAGAGAATCCTCTGTATTTCCCAATCCTGCTTCTGCAAATCCTTCCTGCTGAAACAGCTGAATCAGAATAAATTGCCTGTGTGCGAGTTACTTCAGCCATATGGTGAAAGAAAAAAGCGCTGTGTGCCTCCTCAGCTATGTAGTAAATAGGAACTACCTCCATGTGGTTTTACACATTTATAGCTAATGTGGAGACCTAAATGTGAAATCAGGGAAATGAAGTGAATTTTTGAGTCTCCCTCTGGGACTGAGGGTTTATAACCTATTAAAAAGATGATATTCAACCAGGTACAGATGAATATATATATACATATTGCAATGCTGATTATTCTGCTATGAATAACCTTTTTCATTCAAGTGATTAAAATACAAACAAAACTAACTGTGAAAAACAGAACAAAATAGCGATATGCATAAACCACTAAGAATAACATGGAAATTTTTTGATCCAAAGTGTGAGAGAATCACTGCATGAGGTTGGTGAATAGGATGCGACAGGAATGTCAGTAAAGGACAGGCACAAAAGAGACATCTTGTTGTCTGTGGCACATCATTGGTGTCAGTCACTAATGATCTCCTTGACATGTTGAATACATAGCTCAGGATGTATCAACATTACTTCTTTTTTTTTGCTTGTTACTAATGGAAGTCAGTTTAAACTTTCTTTGATAGAAACCAAGGCTTGTACAAAGGGGTGGTTGTGTGTCTTGAAGAAGATTATAATTATATGTTTGACCTTATTTGGATGTGGCATTGGATAAATCTGGGATAATTGATTGAGGAATAATCTATGAGATTACCCATTTGGGGCCTCTGGTGTTTTCAGCTTTTGTTTGTGCTTCAGTTGGTATTTCTGTTTGCTGAGAAAGACTGCAGTAGTGCCAGGGATGAATGAGGAAACAATCCTGGAGAGAAATAAAAAGTGAAAAATATGGCATAAAGTAGGGGAACCTCTATAAAAGGACAAAACCGAGCGCACTTAACATATTGGCCAAATGCAGCAGTCTGCAGATAAAAAGCCGTCACTGTGCTACAGCCCACCCAGAAACCTGAATTTCTCTCCAAACTTTCAGGACCCTAATCCTCTAATAAAAACAATTCACACCTATATCCAGAACCCCAAGCTCTCAACAATGTTTACAATGTATTTTTGTGTGTTTGATATGTAATGACTTTATTTAAAATTGCCATGCTCCTAATAGATGTAGTCCTAATGATCACTGTTGCTTGCAATTAGAAAATAAACCAATTTGTTCATTTAAAACGTTAAAATATGCCCAGCTAAAAATAAAAATTGGAATTAAAAATTGCAAATGGAAACAAACATGCAGGGAAGTGCTAAAGTGAATGCAATCAGTTCCAGATTTAAAACAGCCTCCCCACATTCACACCCCCTCCCCTTTCCACTACTGGGTGGTCATGGACTCATAGCTGTTACTAGTGGTTTTCTTTAGAGTCATTCCAGACTTCTATTTTCACTCACTTAAAAATGGGAAGAAACAGAGGTATTGACTTAATTTTCTACGAGCTCTGCAGTAAGTTTTAAAACCTATCTCTAAGGAAGCAGGCTCCTGAAATGGTGGTGGAGTGTTCCTAATCAGTGGAGCAGTGGGAGTCTGGAAGAGGCTTGAAGTCAGAAGAACTTGGGCTAAAAAAAAACCCTATTATCCCTCAGGATGGAACTTGATAGGTTTACAGAGGGCAGTGTATGACATACAGGCTGTGACAGGCGAAGACTGGACTCCCGGGCATTAGTGAGTGATGCAGCCCACTGGCAGCTGAGTGATAGAAGAAAACAGTTTGATGCCAAGCACCTGATACTGGCCCTGTATAAATTTCTGGGGCTTAACTTAGTACTAGCACTACTCTGGCCCCATGGGAGCAGATGGATGTTAGGTGTGCTTTAGAGCACGTCTTCCAGGTCAGGGTAATCCAAAAGGAAGCTAGTGTGCGTGCTGGAAAGGGGCTCTGTGATGTGACCATCAGCAGTGTAAATGTGCTTCAAAAGTACCCTCTTGATACAAGCTGAAGTGATAGTAGAGCCACAGACAAAGACTCCCTTCCCATCTTATGGTCAGTAGTAAAACTGAACTATTTCAGTGACAGAGCCATAGGAGATCTGCCATTCTGACCTCTACTCCCATGCCAGCTCTCACCCATGGTGTGTCTACAGTCAGGC
>NW_020799095.1:54940194-54962261 GCF_003259725.1 Athene cunicularia | reverse complement strand
CAGTTTCTCGGGGGCACCCGTAATGAAGCCAGTCTAATGCGAAGCGTTTGCAAACGCCGGGCCATCAGCGCCCTTAGTGGGGTGAATGCGCAGGGCGAGGGCCCGGGGGGGGGTCCTTGCCCCCGTCCCCGCTGGCCGCCGCGGCCGGTGACCCCCGTGGGTTTCGACCTCGGCCTCGCGGGTACCCGCCTGCGTTCCCCTCCGGCCTACGGATATGCATCGTACCTCGAACAGTGTTTTGTAAACCGATTAAAGCATCCCACCGACATAATGGTTTCACTTAGCTGTTAATTTACAGCTGGCTTTGAGCCATAAACTCTTTTCCATGAAAAAGGAGCGGCAAACCAAAAGAAGCGTTGTACCGGCTGTTTCGCAAAGCCACCGGCACAGGAGGTTAATGTTTGCCCTGCTTTATCCCCGCGAATTCCCGTGTGGTATTTGCCATGCAAAACCCCCCCCCCGCCCGCAGCCCCACGGCACCCGTTGCCCGGGAGGTTTCCCGCTGAGCCCCTTTGCATGCAGAGCCTTTCCTCTCCAAGGCCATTTGCAGATCAGATGCCTCCGCCGCACACCCGGGACTCGCCACCCGGGCGTCGGGGCACCCCCACCCGTGCGGGGAGGCACCCCGCTGGAGGGGAGCGCCCAAACCCTGCCGCCTTGAGCGCGTCGCTGTGCCCAGGTCCTGTGCTCATCGGTAAATGGGCTCTTGGGACTCAGCACGGGTCACAATCTGGGGAGTAAACGGTCGGGGGTGGCGGCGGGCCGGGTGAGAACCCCAAACTGCAGCTCGGAGTGAGCCCCGCCCGAGCCCGGCTCGCCGCTGCTGCTCCGGGCCCGCTTGCCGTTGGCTACAGTTAACTGGAGGGGTTTTATGGTTTCCTGCGAACGTTGTTTTCTGGTCTCAAGGATAATGACGTCCAGCGTTGCCAAACGGATTGTTTCTCTGGAGGATTATTTGGTGGCACAAGTTGTTGCCTCCAGACAGCTCAGTGCAAGTCTGGCTAAAATATATATATAGAGAGAGAGTCACACAATATTACCTATGTGCATATACACATAAATGGGGAATAATTAATATGTTCCTTGCTGCCCGCAATACGGAGCAAGGCAAGCCTCTCACTGGAGGAAGTACCCAGAACTAAGCCACACAAGGATATATCCCCAAAACTACTTTTTTTTTTTTTTTTTTTTTTTTTAATAGACCATATTTCTAATATTATTGTTTTAGAGGGAAAAGTCATAGACCTTTAGCAAACGCGAAAGCTAACAAATTTATTGCAGAGGTTTTAAAATTAAGATCTATGTAAAAGAAAACTAGATTTTAGGAATCGCAACTGGTGTCTGACTGTAGGCTTGCCTAACACCGGATCCTCTCTTGGACATGGGCCAGAGTGGTGGGTGCCTATAAAGAGGTGCATTTCCACAGCATCGTGAAATCTCTGACTTGAGACTCGAGACGGCTGTAGCTGTCGTTTCCTCCTGCTTCCCCCGGCCTCGGCCCCAGCTGGTGTGAGTGGCCCCAGCCCCGCGCCTGGAAGCTGCAACCATGCTCTAGTGAAGAAGGCAGAGCAAAATTGGTCCTTCCCTGCTGTACCTTCACCCTGGTAATCAGCATTTTAGGGTCTTCTACAGCCACACGTGGTCACTGTCACCAGTGAATCCCAGTCCACTAATTTATTCTATCCACCACAGTGTCCCCTTCTTGCCTGTGGCCTCCGCAACATCTTATGGTAATGCTGAGTGAATCGTTTGTGTGTCGAGTGAAAAAATGAAGTTTCTATTTTCTATTTTAACTTTGGTATAGATAATTTTGTCCATTCTTATACAGTGACAATTTTGTCTCTTCTTCATCTTATGCCAAGCCACTCATTTTTATAGCTCTTTGCCATTTCTCCATCAACTCATCTCATAGTGCTCAGAGAAACAGAAAAGAATTGAAGATTCAAATGAAAATCACCATAATAGCTTGCATATGTCTGTTGCTAAAATTTATTTTTAATAGGCCATGCTTCTTTGTAAATCATTAATTTACCTGCAAATTAGATGAAGGCTGTTCACCTCAAGAGTGTATATATAATTTTCAGTAATCAGGGCTGCCTCCCCTGTGTATCATTTAATTTCCTTTCCTTCCTCATGAAGCAGTATGTGATATGACTGCATGCACAGACCGTATTGTATTTTCTTTCTTTTCCAACACTGAAGTAGGGTTCCCTGGGAGTCAGCAATGCTTTGTACTCCCATGTTACACTTCCAGCAGAAATGGCCTGACTGAGTAGAAGGAACAGTATTGAGGTAGAGATCTCCCTAGCCTCCCCATTAGCTGTCACGACATACACTTACATGATACGTGACACATGACACAGTAGCAGCCATATGAGTGCAGAGCCTTCATGCTGGCTGGCCCCCTCCACTGCCACATCTGTTTCTATGAGAAAGTGGAAAAAGTAGCAGATTAGAGCTTAACTCTCCTTTAGGGGCTCATTATTCTGCATTTTGAATCTCGGTTTTGGATGTATATATTAGGGTTAATTTTTCATGTAGAATATCTCCATAAAGGTCCCTGAAAAGCTTTGAAGACGTTAACAAGGTATTACAATGTGACCTCCTGGGTCTACACATGTTGTGATCATCTCAACATCCCAGAGTTCAGAAATTATTTTCCACCTCCCACCATTTCAACCTCTCCTCTCCAGGGTCCTTGAATGAACTGTAAACATCAGCTATGAGTTTTGTCATCAACATGAGGAAAATAAATGTGGTTGTCTCCAAGATGGGTACAAAAGGTGACTTACTCAGCACTTAGTGATCACCTGGCCAGTGACTGCTCTGTTTTGTGCTTTGTACATAAACATCTCAAGACAAGGAGTAGCATTTATTGAACCTATAGTAACCAACCTATGGACCACCAACAGAATTAAATCCCCTGGAATGTGATTTAGGCATAACTCATCAGCGGAGCTATGTAACATTTCCTAATACTACATCTTTGGCTAGTTTATAGTATTCTGAGTCACTTCCTATGCTTTTTTTTCCTACCAATACACTAACTCCTAGTATCCTTTCTCCCCCTGTACTAGCTTCTCCATGTTTTTTTTGCAAACAAAGCTTAATTCTCCGGTGTGGCAGAAGATTATCCCCAAGCTCTAAATGGCTCCTGTTAAATGTTCCCTTTTAAGTGAGTTTATTTGAAGCAAGGGGCAATATAGCAGTGGCTGCTGGAGAGATGATGTTGGCTGGTTTCTGACAGAGTAGGTTAGCTGTCCATAACCTGGCCTTGATGCCATTTTTTGACAGCTAACAATTCTGACCAGTTTCTTCATGCAACCCTGTGTGTCCTGTGTGACCCCCTTGCTTCTTCTCAAATATCTTCCTAAACTTCTTCAAGAGGAGTTTTGCTAATATGGTGTTAGAGATGTAGATTTCCATTCAGTGGACCCAGAATATTAGGTCTTTCCGGCTTCCCAGACCCCCTTTTTCTTCTGTTTCAGCGTTCATCTCCTTCCCTTGCAAAAGGCACTTTGCTGAATATGTGGCAGTAGAACAAAAAGAAATCTAATTAAAGTTGTATCCAAGATGTACCCATGCTATGTTATCATCCTGAGCTTAGTCCAAGGCTCTCAGATGAGGGTATCTCTGCACGTTGTCTGCCTTAAAAATAGCACCAAGCTGGGTTCAAACTGTGACTGCATTTCTGAAAGCTAAATGAAAACAGCTGGTATCTAACTGAATAATTTAAAAGGCTGTTGCACAGGTTGACTGTTTTGAGCAAGTGGGATTGCTATGAAACCAGACAAGATCTAACTGCATGATCTTAGCACAGCTCACCAAAACCTGTATACTCCGGTTAAAGCCCACTCACATCTTTAAAATGGACAAATTCTTGATGTGTCAGAGAAAACGTAATAGTGACTTTTTGTCTTAGGAGCCTGCTGAAAGTTTGCAACCACATGCAGCTCGTGATCTGCCTCTCTCAAGAAAGTGAAGCAAATGTCCGAATCTTTCCAGGAGCTTGGAACTGCTGAAGTTGCAATTACTGCCGCAGTGAGATGGTCGCTAATGAGGGTATACTGACCAGACATAAAGTGACTCATGTGCTGACGACAGCAGGTTACACAGGGCAGTGTGGGACTCGGTGAGTGGCAAGGGGAATGGCTGTTTAAAAGGGAATCTGGGCATTTTTCCAGACTTCAACACCTACATCTGGATTTACTTCTATAAAAACATATTCAGATGTCTTCAGGCCCTGCAGAATTTATGCTAGGGACTGGTATGATTCAGAAATGTGACACTTGAGATATGGGTCCTTGTGTAAAGTCACTGATTCAGATTTACTCAGGGTACCAAGAAAGACAGAACAATTTAATGTTATGTAAGGTAGGTCTTGTATATAAGTACTTTAGTACTCTAATGGTACATAACTTTAGGGCCTTATTTTCAGGAAGGGACATATTTTCTGTAATATTCAGTTGTTCCAGAAAATCAACGTGATTTGGAAAATCTTGTTATGCTGCTTTCCTTTGGATCAGCTGCTCATGCAGTGAAATATGAGCTATATCTAAAAGCAGACATATTGAAACATAATTGTTTCACCAGGTGTGAAGGCTTTTTAATTAATAAACTAAAAATGCTTATGTTTCTAGAAAACAGAGTAATGGAACAGAATAAGAATAAACTTTTACATGCTCATTCAAAAAAAAGGAGAAAACCTGGATATTTAAAAAATTTTCAGGTTTGTTCTCTTGGATCAGCTTTAGGGGAAAAGAAGTGTGAAGATTTTCTTTGCTTGAGCTCTCTCCTTGCTTTTAAGAACTCAGATAATGAAGCCTTATAAACAGAGTTCTTAGCTTCCTTACCTCAAATTGAAAATGCAGACTAGTCCTCTGTACCTGGTTGCAAATGGAGGGTCATAAATTGCAGATCAGCTTATCTAAATGGTGTATTTCTTGTAGTTCCAAAATATTGTATTAACACAGTGAAAGATACACACGGTTAGACTTGGGTGACGTACTCACTGTTAATTACATAAAGGAAGGTTCCTAATTCCATTAACAAATAGTTCCAGGCTTACATAGAAATGAAATCATAGTGTCTCCTCCTATTATATTATATTATATTATATTATATTATATTATATTATATTATATTATATTATATTATATTATATTATATTATATTATATTATATTATATTATATTATATTATATTATATTATATTATATTATATTATATTATATTATATTATATTATATTATATTATATTATATTATATTATATTATATTATATTATATTATATTATATTATATTATATTATATTATATTATATTATATTATATTATATTATATTATATTATATTATATTATATTATATTATATTATATTATATTATATTATATTATATTATATTATATTATATTATATTATATTATATTATATTATATTATATTATATTATATTATATTATATTATATTATATTATATTATATTATATTATATTATATTATATTATATTATATTATATTATATTATATTATATTATATTATATTATATTATATTATATTATATTATATTATATTATATTATATTATATTATATTATATTATATTATATTATATTATATTATATTATATTATATTATATTATATTATATTATATTATATTATATTATATTATATTATATTATTGTTGTTATGTAGTTGTTGATGTCCTTAATCATAGATCAGCAGCTCATGTCCTTGGTGCACTATAAATACAGGACAGAAAGAGAAGATCCACTTCAGACTGTTTATAGTTCAAATGTAGGACAGAAAAGCAGCCACAGGTATGAGCAGAAAACAAAGTAATGTTACTGTTCAGTTTGGCAGCACTGATCTCACTGCAGAAGCAGCCTGAGATAGCTGCTCTTTTGTTCTTCACAGGTATCACAAATGAAGACAGGTATTAATAAGGGATTTGGAAGACAACACACATAAATTTGTACCAGTGAGCAGGGACACCTTTCAGAGTATTTCTCAGGATGAGAGAAAACACAAAACATAACAAGCAAATGGTTAAGAAGCTGGGATCATGAGGTGATCGTAGCTAACTCATTGCTGCTGTATGTGAACAATAAGATACTTGATAAGCTTGTGGTGGTGCTTGCTGGAAGGACCCTGACATAGGCTTACTTGTGAAAGAGGGCCAGGGGAGAAGAGCATGGATCAGGTTATCGTGATGAAGCACATGGGCCATAAAATAGTCATTGAATCAGAAAGCCTGGATGCATGGGAAGAAAGGGAAACAACTACTGCAGTAGCTGGGACACAAGGTAATGTGAACATTGAGATGTTTAGAAAAAAATAGTAGCATTAAAACATAGTCTGGATATTAAAGCAGAATTATTACTGATAACTAACAAGAAATGATCATATTATGGCAGTAATTGAAAAAGAGGCAGGAGGAAGGCTTTAAGAGCCTAGTAGAGATGGAAAATTATATCTTGCTTTAATTCAGGCAGAGCATACAACCTGGGTAGTTTATTATCCACAGGCAATGTTAGAGACAAAGGCTGAGGTTTAAATTTCTTCTGTCAGCAAATCATTGTGTAAGCCAATGGAACCTGATTTCTAGAGATCCATATCTCAGGAGAGCTCCATTGGGTGGATTCCAATGTCTAATTAGTACATTGCTCCCTGCTGCAACCTCTCTGGCAGGGCCTGGAGTGCATTAACTCTGTTCCCCTAGCCAGCTCTACCTGAGACTCACCCACCTTGCAGGACCTTATTTAAGCTGAGGTTTGGGCTTCCATTCTTTCTCCTGGTCATCTCCCTTTCAAAGACTGTAGAAATGTAGTGTCTTTGGGACCTCAGCTTCTCTCTGTATAAATTATAGGTGGAGATGAATGAAGATGGATGTGTGACACATCTTTAGGAAGGTAGGTTAAAAAGGCAAGTCCAAAGAGTCTTTTGCCTATAGCCATCTCCAGCTGGTGAAATTGCTTATAGAGGCATTTGAGAGCTGTGCTTGTGCTACTCAAAGTGACCCTAGTACTCAGCATAGGAGCTGGTGTCCTGTGGCCTTACCGATCAGATGCGGTTTTTGCAGTTTTCTTTGAAGGATGCTGGATGCTAAATGGCAGGTCTAAAGCTTTTGTGGCTCTGTTTGTGACTGGCAGGTCTCTTGGTGATCTGAAACTCAGTCAATTCTAAATTGTCCTGTAATTATGCTAATATTATGGCAGAATAGGAAATAGTATCACTTAAAATATAAAATTCCCATTTAATAATATTTCTTGGTAAATAGTTGTGTCATAGGTATGCTAAGGTGTAGTTAATGTTCTTCTTGTCATAAATGAATTACAAATATGTAGAGCAAAGTACATTTATAAAGAAATATCCACATGTGCACATTTACAAATAATTTTTTCCATCGGGGTGCTCTGAGAACAATAATGATGAAAACCAAAATGGGCTGGTTTCACATCAAGGGGATAGATTTAGATCAAAGTCATTTAAATTGCCAATTTTAATCATGATTTAAATTGTCAAGTTGGAAACCTTGATTTAAATAATTGATTTTTGTCTTGTTTTGCATTTGTGCTTCCTAAGTATTTTTCTAAATAAAGGTTGATTCGCATTGGCTGGTGTAATTCAGTATTTCCTTTTGCTAACCATGAGGATTATGTACATACTACATCTGTATATATTTAAGTAATTTAACATATACTTACACAGATTCTTAATTTATACACTTTTATCATTCTAGAAAAATAATTAATGAATATTTTCTGACTTTCTAAATTATGTTTACTTTTCCTCATGCATTGCTTCAAACTGTATTTGGATGGTAATTAGACTTTCATTTAAAATACATAAAATCTGGAGGGGAAAGGAGGTGTTAGTTAAAATATGCTGGGTAGCTAAAAAGTAGGGTTGTTAGAATGCATTTCTTTTAAAACCAAGGGCTAGATCTGCTGTGGACTTCAGACTTGTAGCTATGATAAATTATTTTAGTGGGGCATTAGTTGCCCATGTCACTCAGCCAGGTGGGGCTACGTTGCTAAAACCTTCACAGACATCTTTCAGAGTCCGAGGATTGTGTGGTGAAACTGAGGTCTGGGCCAGGAGAAGGAAGAAGAAGACACCAAGGACAGGAGCTCCTGCAAGGTCAGTGGCAGCTTCTCCATCCAATATGGTGTCAGCGGAGAGTGTGGGAAAGAGGAGAAGCCACCAGCTGTCCTGAGTCTCCAGGACAAAGATAAAGCATCCTCATTCAGAGTTTGCTGGAAACAGCTTGTAACAGCTGTTTTAACCAAAATGGGTTATTCCTACCCCTCCACCATCATGGAGTTTAGTGCCAAAGTGCTTCTGCAGAGTGTGCCATAACTCATTGTTAGATTACCTGGATAGTCTGTGGTTGCTGAGCTCAACTGTCACTGTGTTTTCCAATATTTTAGAAACAGATTTCAGTGTATCATAACATATTTTAGCCTAACTGAACAGGAAAAATGGACCATTCTACTTTTAATCCCCATTGTTTACTTTGTGTGTCTTGGCAGCACTGTGATGCTCTCCTAGAAGGCCTGGTTGTTGGAGAAGGCTCTTGATATGCGGTACTGGGAAGTATAATTTATTTCATTTTTGACACTGAAGAAGGCATTTATATTTATTAATCAGCAAAAATGCAGCAAAGTTTTGTAATACTTTTAGATGTAAATGCTTTTACAGGGTCTTTAACAGTCTTTTGGGTATGGTGTGATGAGGAAGATACAGCTCTTCCTTTACTAACTGGGATATCTTGAACATATTGGTTTAATCAACTAGACAATCAATAAATTGTTAATACTTTAACCTTTCACCTTGATAAAAGATTATTTGTGAGTGTAGACTGTTTCACCACCAAGTGTTCTTTTAGGTAGTAAAGCTACTGTGACTATAGGGAGTTTTGAATGAAAATATTTGTAAGGTCTGTGTGACCCTTAGTGTTACGCATACATCTCTATGTGATAAAACTAAACACAGCAAAGGTGCCCTAAGTATATTCTGAAACATGTAAGATGTATGCAAAGTAGACAGTTTGAATTGTAAAAGAACAAGCTTAAATTGTAGCTGTTTGAAGCTTTCCCTAAAATGATCTTTCTGAAATCTCTTGGTCCTCTTATTCTGCTTGGTCAAAGTAGTTTTAAACATGAAGTTAACAAACTGCCAGAAACTTGTTTGTTTTGGTTGGGTGGTTGGGGTTTTTCTTTGGTTGGTTGAGTTTTAGTAAAAGATTGTTAATGCTACCTCTTGATTTCTGCTTAAGTAAGTCTGATTTTTTTATTAAGAATTTTGATGTGACAGTCAAACCTAGGAAAACAACAAAGTACCAATTAAGTCCTATCTAATCTCAGTCTTATCTGGCCATCCATGCTCATAATTAGTTTCTCAGGTTTAAAGGCACTAATCATTTAACAAAGCCAACTGTGTAAATTGAAATTAAAGAACTATTAATTCAGCACTTGCAGAACGAGCTACTAATTTCACATATTTATGTTAGCATTTCTGTCACTGGTTCCAAGCATCTGGCAGTGCCTTATCTCTGTAAAGGCAGGGACATGTAATGCCTGACCCTTCAATCTCAAATATATAGGAGTATGTAAATGTAGAAAGAGACACATAGAAAACAACCTAAGAAAACAAGACAAAATTCCACTTTATATGGTAATAAAAATTACATTAATGAGACTGTCTTGATGCATCATAGTCTTGACTATATCTCTAATTGGAGGATGGTGATTCTGTACTTTGGATGTTTGGTGGCCTTAATACTAGATTTGAAGTCATTACTTTTTAAATTAAGATTTTAATTTATATGTGGGGTTTTGTTTTAATAAAGACATTGCATAATTGTATCCATCGTGTCTTACAAAGCTGAAAAATTAGCTCCCTTCCTCCAGCAAAGCCCATTATATTTATACTTCACAGAGAAATAAACATAGTCCTCTTTACTTCAAAACATCCCTTTCCTCTGATCCTTAAATAGCTACTCTTAGAGAATTTGTTGCCTTTTTGCTCAAGATCTTGATTTATCTCCAACCCTGCATATCTTTGTGAGCAACACCTCAGAGCTCTAACACTAACAGTGTTTCTTTTCCTGTCACTCTCTTTAGTTCAAAGTTGGCCCCAAATATTTCTCCACAACAAATTAATGAGCCCAGTGTGTATGAGTTGTAAGGATTGGATTTTACAAGATCTTCTGCACAGGTGGAATATAAATTCCTTTAATACGTGCACAAGTAGAAAATAGGAAATGTTTAAAATTCTGAGAGTGCCCTGCTTGTAGAGTGAGTTCTGATTAACAGCTGATAAAGAGTACTCTAAGTTTTCTCACCATATGTAGGAGATGAAAGAGGATCTAAGTTGCTTTAGGTCTTGTCCATTTTACTGAATGTCTTGTCAGGGATTAGATTTAATTTGATCCTTTGTGCAAATATTTTTTTTTTTTTTAAAAAGTAGCCATTCAGATTAAAGGATGAATGAATATATTATTCTATAGTAATAAAGTGTTAAATTGGATAATCTGTTGCCTCTGATGATACCACAGAAATTGTTTACCGTGATGAAATGTTGCTTGTCATAGTTCAATGGAATATAAGTATGCCCACAGAATAAAGGGTTCTAAACTATTCAAATTGCTTATCATGGAAAATAAACAAAATCCTGCTGCCCTTAATTAAGGAAAAAAGGCTACTTTTGGTTCTGTTATAGAAGTCTTGTTAAATAAGGGAAACAATGCAAATTTCTCAAACACACACAAACCCAAACTCAACCTTTTCGATTCGATAACAAAGGCAACGGCAGAAAGGAAGAACAAGAACCTCACAAAGCAATGAATTTTTGTATTTTAGCCCTGTCATCTTATGCTGGCTTGAAGCTGGGTTTGAGGTGACAGTAGCTTTTTGAAATGGCATAATTTATGAAAAAAAAAAAAAATCCTAATCCCCTTCTCTGAGGGAGGAGTGCCTCTGACTGAAGAAGGCTCCTGTGCAGGTTTAGGAGGAAGCAAGGAGCAATCTCTGTCCCAACTCTACTTTGTCTTTCCTGCAGAGCTAAAGGCCTTTTTTGCTCTATTTGTTCTATTCTGCACTTTAGCTGAGGCACCATGAGACCCAAAAATTGCTTAAATAGCAACACCAGAGATGAGAAAATGAAGATTGGTTCACATGTTAATTAACCAGCTTTACCTTATCATTCACAATGCACCCTAAGACTGTAAAAATATGCCTTGGTGTTTCTGGTTGGCTTTTAATCTTTCATACTTTTATAATGAGAACACCTGAAGTGACATTTTGTAACATTTGATGCAAAGTGCATTGAACCCAAGCGGAAAAGGCACCAGTGATTTAAATCTGGTTTGGAATATGCCCATAGTGGGAGCTGAAGTAACTTTTTCTACTCTGATATTCCCCTTCTGAAACCTCTTCAACTTGACTACTTTGTTCAATAGGCCTTATTTATACATGCACGTCCTGATTTTAAAGGTAATTGTTTTTTGTCGGTAAAAGCTGAGATAATCCTCTTCACAAATGACTGGAAAACTGGGGAATAATTTAAAAGAGCCTCCTGGAGGACTTGCAGGATGTAAATATAAGCCACCTGACATTCCAGCTAGGGCTGTGTGAATCAGTAGGAAGAGGGTGATGTACATGCTAAAGCTAGGAAGTTCAGGAGTGTTCAGAAATTGAGGTCTTGATTATTATTTTTTCTTTTTAATAGATCCTATTGCATAATTTAAGCCACTGCAGTAGGTGGTTGTCCTTCTGCCAGACAGGAGCAGGTCACAATCCCATGACTCCAAGAATCCTATTCATTATCTTTTAAAATTCAATACAACGAAGCTTTATAGCAATCTGCAATAATATCCAGTTTCTGCCAGCTGTTCAGCTCTGTGCACTCATGCACAGAATTAATGTGAATGGCGACCACAATGGTAGGACCATGGGGGTAGGCTGCGGAGATCTACAGTAACAACTGCAGGCTGTGACAAGCCACTGTTGTTCCTCTTCCTCCAAGGTCATCTTTCCTCTCCATGAGTGAAGGTGTCGTGTGGGCTCAGAGTGCCTGTACATTGCATGAGCAGAGAGGCAGGTGCTTACAGGGAAGCACTGGATTGACTGAGCTGGTGTTTTGCTTCTGCAAAGGTCTGGACAGGCTTCACAACGTGCACTGCATGATGCAGGGGTCAGTGAAGCAAGTCACGTGTGAGCCCTCTCTAATGCAGAAAGTCTTGAATAAGCAGTCTTGACTGCCAGGAAGGATGGGCACGACAGGTTTCAGATGTCTGCCAATAAATCCCATTTCTCTCATTTCTTGTTCTCAGAATGCCTCTCTCAACAGGAACCCTCCTCTAGGTGCCTAAAGGTAAGAGCAGCTTTTTAGAGCAGAAAAATATTGGCCAAGGCAAATTAATCACAACATCACTTCATGCTACTCTTTTGTTCTCTCTTGATAATTCTGTTTCTGAATTTGGACATAATTTGAGACGTCTGAGTTTTTTGGGCTGTAGTTATGTCTAAACACTTTTCTGCCTTGTAAGTTCTGATAACTCTTCATACAAAATTATTTCTGTGTTCCGTGACTGTCTGGTGTGTGTTTATAATACTTCATATATGGAGATCAGCACAGGCCTGGCTAAGGATCTACTCTGTCTACAGTTTATTTGCTGTCTGTCATCAAACTGGGTGTTTAGTCTTATGATGTAAAATATCTCCTGTTTCTGGTATTTAGAAAGCCATGTTGTCTGTGGTCACTTCAAAGGACATTTTCTTCACTGGATATATTTATCATTAGTTTAAATCAAAAGTATTTTTCACTTTTGAATATTTAAAAATGTTATGACTTTAGAACATTTGTTATTCTTTCCTTGATAAAGCAACAAAGTACCTATTTTCACACTGATTTTAACTTCAGAATTTTAATTTTTCTTAGAATTCTTTATTAGGAAAATAAGTTGATTTATACTGGGTATACAAAAAATGTTGTCTATGTGATTTTCAGAAAGAAATGTAGGAAGCAAACAATGTAACTAGACACATTTTGTAACTAAATTAAGTTTAAAAAAATAGTCTGGTGAACCTGTGGTGGCTGGAATCTCAGCAACAGTAGGTTAATTTCTGTGCAGCCTCTGATTGTGGTTAGCTATGGACATGATTTTCAGGAATTTCAGTTTTTCACAGCTGTTTGTTCATTTTATGTGATTAAATACGATGACCTAAACTTTTCATGTGCAGTTGTCTGTGAGCATTTTTTTCTTTTTAAATGCCTCGGTTTCCCTGCTATTCATATTCTGAATTAGCAGAAACTTTTTTTTTCCCCTCTGGAGTGGAACTTTCAGTTTCTGTTTTTCAATGAAGAGGGAAGTCCTTCCAGTGCTTTTAGACTGACTTCTTTTCAGCACAGTATGTCTATGTGAAAGAAACCACTACAAGAAATACTCTAAGTGGTTTTGATATCTGTATCCAGGTGTTTCTGATATATGTGTTAGAATATAAAATCTGCATATTCAGCCATCACTAAAGCTGATAAATTGCTGAAACTGCTCTCATGTGCACATCACATACATAGGTGGCTTAGTGAATGAATAATGCAAACCAGAATTTTCTAGAGTTTTCACTAAACAAAAGAGGAATGAGTCTTTCTATCAATATTTAGGGCCTGACTCTTCAACTCAGATCTTATGTGAGCATTTATATCTGTGTGAAGTAAGATTAAGAAGAATTAAAAAAAAAATGCTGCACTGGAATTTACATGGCTCAGGAGGCTTGTAATAGGATGAGTGTCTACTTCAGGTCACTGATTTAAATCCCAGTTAGAAATAGCCAGAAGTCATTACAATCTGATGGTGGATTGGTGACCTATGAAATGACCTGGTGACAGGAGCCACCAGTTGCCACCAGGATGTGGCTATGTATCTCACCAGTGAAGCAAATTTCGTAGCCTGCAATTAGGAAAACCAGAGTTTTCATTTTCCTTAAGGAATATGTTGTTTCTCACTGCCCAGCCTGCATTGAACAGTGCGCAGTTGAGTTTTATCCATTAATAGGAGATTTTCTTAGAATTACAGTCTCAGTAGCTGATCCTTTAAATCTGCAGAGACAACTAGCTGCAGCCTTTAGGTAGTAATTTCTCCTCTGCCTGGCTTTTATCTAGTAAATATTTGCCTCTTTTTATGCATACGGTGGTTTCTCCAGGCTTTTCCTGACAGCACTGAGGAAGCAGCCTCTCTTACCCCCTCCCACACTTTATTTCACTTTGTAAAAAAAAAATAAATTTAAAAATTGATTGCTGTCTCTGTGAATGTATTATTGAAAATATTTATGTATGTAGAGCTGGAGTCTAATATAAAATAGCTATTGACTGATGGACCCCATAAATTACCCAGTGTCCGTGGAGGCAGAATCTGGAAACATAGTGTGTTTATGTGTAATAAATACAGAATTTGTAATTTGCCCTTACAGGCAGAGGTTACTGACAGATTATGGCGTGCTCTAATCTGATTCCAAACAGTCACATATTATGGATGACATTTTCTGTTCATGACACCTCTGGCATTGTGTGAAGCACCAAATTTGAAGAGAATAGGCTTATTTCAGCTTTATTATTTTTTAAATTTGACACATTTTCATAAAAATAACACTAGGCAGAGAAAAGATGGGGGAAAGAAAGAGGCTGGGGACAAGTTTTAATGGTTCAAGCTGTTGCCTTTGGTACTTGTCATGTGCTTGACTGGGGCTCTCAAAATACAGCCTTCATGCACTAGTCTAACACATATGCATGAAGCTGCTTGAAAGGGAGATTGCAAGAGTGGGGCTGGAGAAGGCATGGGTTTTTTTATATATTAATGGCATATTATGTTTGGGTTTGCATTGGGGCGGTTATTATCAATATTGGTGCCCATGACATTTTTTTCGGTCATTCCACTGACAGCTGGATTGAATCCGTACTTAGAAATCATGTGTTTCAGGAAAATGATCTACTCTTTTACCGATATTGACTAAAATACACCTTAACTTTGAGGGAGCATAAGCAATAGCTTATTGAGACTCTGAATATATTCTATCTTCTTACTCATTAAATATATAGAGAAAATCAACTTTTATCAGACTAACCTCTTTATTACATGTATTTCATTCATGCTAAGTAACCTTATTCAAGACTGGGATTTCTCTGGATGCTGGTTTTCAGCGTACATTTTGTATTTTAGTAAGTGCTTATTAAAACAAGGGTATGCTTTAAAAAATGTTAGGGTGGGTAAATTATTTTTTGTAAGTGACAAAAGGAAAATAAATTGGTAAGATTGAATAGCTACCCTTTTAGGAATATGGACCTATTACTGAGAAAAAGTATTCTGCATTAGTCAAAGGCACAATTTTTTGAATAAGTCACAGAATACATTTGTAACTTTCCAGATGAGGTTTCATTTGAAAAATTTGAGAGCCGTGGCAGTGTTGAGACTGATAATCATGTTGACCCGAAGGACCAAGGAGGCAATTACAGAGGTTATAGGCAAAGGAACGAAGAACAGTAATAGAGGTCACAGGCAAATGGAAAACCAGACAGTTAGTTTATCTCATGTCTATATTTACTATTCTGGTTTTACCAGAGCTGGTGTAGTATTTCTGTGCTTAGGGGGTGACCTTGATATTTCTTGCAAAACCAAATTGTATTCCATTGTCCTTCACAATGGCAGGTATATGTCTGCATTTTTGCCATACCTATTTCTGTGTGAAAAGGGTCAAACTCATAAGACCTAAAGATATAGGAGGTCAGTATTCACACAGGCCAAAATCAAAGCAGGGAGGTTGGACTGGCTTGCTGGATCTGTGGCTAGGAAAATGTCCTATTGTGCAGAGTGAAAAAAAAAAACCAACAGTTGTGCTGGTGTGGGCTGAATTTGCAGGGCAGCCCTGCAGTGGCCCTGGCATCCTGGTGCTTGGAGGAGGCTTTGACTGCTTGCATGACCTCTGACAGGATGGTGGACAAAAGTCTGTCCTTCATCCTCTTCCCTTTCCTCGGCTACTCGCTCGCTCCCTCATTCATTTGGTTCTTTCCAGCTGTCCCAGCAATAGCCAACCCCTCTGGGTGCCCTGGTCCTTGCTGGTACCTGAGGATACCCAGAGCCAGGAGGACAGGAGCAGCTTTACTCTCTCTGGGTTGATTCTTTCACCTGTCCCTTTGTGCATGCAGGGGAAGCATGTGCTGTGTTGTAGACTGATTTTTATTTTTTTTTTTTCTTTGAGGGCTACAGACTGTGTAACTGCACCCATGCCACATGAAGCATGTTTTCAGAGGACTGCCTATGGCCATGGAGATTGGAAAATCCCAAATGAGATTTTGGGCCAGCTGCCAAAACCCTATTATCTGTCTATCTGTCTGGTCATATTATGAAGGCAAAAAGATGTATTATTAAGCTACAAATAAGTATTTTATATGGTAATAAGGTGCACAAAGCCCTGTTAGGCCAGGTCAAGATTTTAAGTAGGACTCAAATGCTTTTCCTGGCATTGTCCTGTATACTCTCCATATGAGGGAATTCAAGACAAGGATTTTACGGTCTCTATGCTCAAACAGATTTATGAACCAGAGAGATCATACTGAATATGATTCTAGTCCAGCACCTTTGTCAGTACTGTGGGGTGATTTCTTAAAAGAAGTGATGAGCTAGAAAGGCTGATGTTTTCAATATAAGCCAGAGAGGAGGATAATTAATTAATTAAATAGGTTGAAAAGCAACTAGAAACTTGAACAGGTGAGCAGAATGGATATTATCAAACAGTATATTCAGAACATTAGTTTGAAATGTTTAAAACAAGCTGCCGTATTTTTATAACGATTTTGAAGGTATATGCACATTCGATTATCTTTACACCGCATTTCATTTTTGTAGCAATATTTAGACTTAATATGTCTCAAATAGACCAAAATTTTCAGGAGGGAAGAAGTCTAAGTTAATGTTTTATAATTTTAGGGAAGAAGAAAGTAAGGCTGAAACCAGAACTCCCCAAACTTTGTCTTATTTTGACTATAATATTCTTCTATTTGAGTAGTACTCATAACTGTATATAGAGTAAATGGGAACAAGAATATGGAAAAGTTGTGGGTTTTTTTGCCCCATTCTATTAAGAATAACATAAAATGGGCCTGTTCATTTATTCAGCTTGCAATGGAGCTTTCATTCTTCATAATATAAATTTTCATTTAAGAGGAGTAGCGACTGCAGTAACAACCATATACAAACATATTGCTGAACTAAAACCTTCTTTGAATTTGTTTGGGAATTATCTATTTCTCTAGGGATTCTTGTACGAGATCTGTTCGAATAACCATGGACTCTGGAGGGAAAAGTGGCAATAATACTTAAAATGGAACCAGGTCTGTGTTGAGTTACTGATTTGCCAAGTAAAATGGGTGGATTGAATGGGACAAAAAAAATTAAACAAAAACAACAAAAAAACCCCAAACCCAAGATAGAAAGGGAGGTAACAAAGAGGCTCTGGTGTACATATCTAAAAAAAGAAGTTACGTTAAAGGGGTCTCTGAGCAAAGACTATCCTTGGTTTGACCAAGATGGACACTTGATGGAAAAGATCAGAGAAGATTTTACTACCCTTTTTTTTTTCTTAGGAGAAAACATAAGGAAAATGCAGGTAGTTGTGAATCAATTACAAATTGTATTTCTCTAGAGTACAGATGTTGTGAACAACCTTTAGGTGATTCAAAAGAATGCAGTGCTTGAAAGCTCATGTTTTTCTACCTTTTTGGAATAATATAGTTTGGGATTTAGGTTTGGTTTTGGTTGATTTGTTTGTTTGTTTTTGTAAGGAAATGTTTCCAATATATGCATTTCTAAAATAAACAGTCTATGAGTTTGCTGACTGTGTGTCTCCAGACAAGAATACATCCATGCCAAAACAATTCTTTCATTTGCAGGTTTGTGTGTCTTGGTCTTTATGTTTGTAATGATTTGATTCATACTACAAAAGAGAGTAATGGTGAAGTCAGCCTCTGCATATAGAAGAATAAAACAGAGAATAAAAAATTGTCAGGGCGGCAAAACCCGGAAGGCGCCTTGAATTATCTGCTTAAAGACCACCTTTTGCAAGTCTTCTGCTGTATTGCCCATCTTCCTATACAAGGCAACATCCAAAAGCTCATGAGCAAGTCAAAACATTCAGATGCTCTTGGAAGATGAGTGGTAGTTCACTTCTCAAGGGAGTGAGCTCAAACAACACTAAATAACTTTTTGTTCAGTCTTTTCTCACAGTAAGAGCAAAGACAGTTACTGTAGCTGATGTATGCTGACTTTTCTGTGAGTTCCCTCTTTGAAGTTTGGCATCTCCCATGGCATTTATTAAAACAGAAAGAACTGAAAACAATCCTCCTCTACTGGGGCACTCTGTGGTAGTGGTTTAGTGGATCTCACACAATCTGAATTTGTTCTACACATCCAGGAATAAAGATCAGAAGGGATCATACGTGTCTTCAAATCCAGCCTCTTGAAAACCTCAGGTAATTGGCCACCAGCTCTTTAGTCTGGAGAAGTCTGCAGGTGATATGCTTTTGGACTCCCCCCCCATTTCCAGCACACAAAACTTATATAGGAGGTCAAAAAGCCACATGTAGGATGAATAATGGGAGAGAGATGTAATCAGCACCCCAATTCTCTGCTGCAGGCTGGGCTGCCCTTTGCGTTGATCTGTGTAGTAGGTGCTTACAGCATCTGCATGAAATTCTGGGCTTTGGGGGTACCAGTCTTCACATCACTGCGATGGCACTGACATGTGCTTCAAAATGGCCTTCACAGCTGGTGAACTTCAAGCAATTGTATGTTTTCTTGGTAAATGTAATGGAACCTAAACAAGTTAAATTAACAAGTAATCCCTCAAAGAGATTAAAACAATCCTGTAAGTGCATTATCTCTGCAGGAAGGTTTCCTGCCCTGTGCAGCCAGTCTTGCTTTCAGGCCCCCATTTATAAAATTAGCTGTACGCTAATTTAATGTGATGGCGAGACATGAAATACATTTTAGAAAGTAACTAGAAGCTAAAGCCAAACAAATTTTGGTTTAAAGTGAAGTACAGCTTTTGTTGTTGTTCTTTTTAACAGCAAGGGTTATAGATGACTTAGGTTTTAAGGGAAGTAGTTGACTGTGTATCACAGAATATTTTAGCTGAATGGAAAACCTCTCTGGAAATTAGACTGCAGAAGAATATGGCCAGCCAGGATAAATACAGGTGAAACTGGATTACATTCTCTGTCCAGTTTCACCTTTTATATGAAGATTTAATGACCTTTTCTGATCTTAAAAGTCCTGAATTTCTAGAGTGAATTTCACAAAGCCTTTCCTCAAAGAGGCTTGGGAAACAATAAAAATCACACGGAGACAGAAAGAGATCAGATATCTGAGACTGAAAGAATTAAGAAGAATGTGGTTGTACAGCGGGGAAATCAAGGATTTAAAAACTAAACACAGCTAGTTTAGGCCACTTGTCCCCATTATTTGTGAGCCAGAAGAGACTAGGTGACTGCCATTTGGAAATGTTTAAATGTTGGCACTCTGTGGGCAATTTCTTCACTGTTGTGGCTTTCTTCAAATCAGACATCAGTATGTGGAGCTGTCAGTAGATCTGCACTTGTACCCCTGCTACAGCCACAGTGAAACCTAAATACAAAGGCAAAAAAAAGAATTAAAGATGAACAAATGCTGTGTTAGAATCATTATTCTTATCCTTAGTTCTCTGAGTTTAATCCTGTCAGCCTTTCCACTATTTTTTAAGGGACAGATGTCAGGCAAAATGGAATATTATGATGTGGGTTATTCTGTTTGCCCCTTTTTCATGTTGGCACAACACTGGTAATAGATTCCTATAATTTCCATGACATTCCAAGATTTATTAAACTGAACATCACTGTGACATAAAGTACCAAGTATTATCTGATGCTAGGGTGCAAGGCATCTGGGGCTAAGGATTTAATATTTATTGGAGCTAGGTGCTGTCCAAAGGCAGAAGAGTAGGTCATGATCTGCATGCAGAATTTATGTTTCCACTTACAGAACACAGGTATCACTATTAGTACCTTTTGCATCATAATTAAAGATGTTACTATGTCTGCTGAGATTGAGCATTGTTAAAAGATATTTAATGCCTCACCTACTGTAAAATTATTTGAATTCCATCCATTCCAGATGTGGATTTTTCTGTAATGTTTTCGACTTTTGCAAATAATTTTCTATACCATATAATTACTATTTCATGTTAATTATAACCAACTGCTTCCTTTTTCTTGTTTCTTATGTTTTCCTTTTTACTGTTTAATGCTTGTCTTTACCTGGCCAATGAACCACAAAGGGACTGCAGATGACCTTTTATCCATCAATTAAACTCTTATAGAAGACACAGTAACTTTTGTTGAACTGTTTGTGATATTTTTGCCCTTCTGATTGATTTTGCTGATTTTTCTTGTCCTTGATCAGTTAGCCTTTCAGCTACGTATTACCAGCTGTGACTGTCCTCCATTTGTGTGTAATGAATGTAATCAGGTCACGATTATGAGACCCTAGGCAATTGGTGGCCTCTGGTCCAATGATTAGTTAATCTATCGCTCACAATGTAGTAATAAGGTAGAGACATACCTTGTTTAAATACAGTTTGTACTAGAGAATTACAAGATATGATTATTTTTTTGTAGACACTTTTGGCCTCAAATTTCCAAGGGCAGGAGGAGAAGTGGACATGGGTGATCCTGTTTACCTGTCCCCACAAACTCCAACTCAGCTGGTAGGCCATGGGGCAAGTCACCATCCTCACAAATTCTCAGCAAACAATACCTTTATGCCAAGTGTCTTGGATGTCCCCCAAAACCAAACCTCCATGAAACCAGGAGCTACTTGTACAATTTGTGCTTTTCCAGAAAATGCTGCTAAGACTAGTCCTTTGTAAGATGTTTGCTGATCGTGCCACAATGCACAGCCTTCCACTAGATTTGAGGCCATCTGGGAAAGAGATCTGGCAAAAAAGTATATATGCGTTAGCAGAAGAGTACATGTTAGTTGGATGTCAATGTGCATTACTGAAAGAGTGCATGTGAACAGCAGAGAAAATAAGGATGGAAGTAATGAAAGGGCTATGGTGCAGTCAACATTTTTCTTCCCCCCATGAAACTGAAGGATTAAGAAAACAAAAGTGAGGAGGTGGAAAAAGAAAGGAGGATGTAAAAGAAAGATGCATAAACCAGCCACGGAAATAGTGTAGATGGAAAGAATAGAAATCTAGGCTTGGTGAAAAAGTCAGAAATGGGGAGAAAGGAGAAACAGTTTGTAGAAAATAATTTAGGAGGAAATTGTAGCAGTATTATGATAGTTGCTCTAGGGCACACAATGCAGAAGGGCAGAAGGAAGTGAAAGGAACAGTAGTGAAGAATGACTGTAAGGAGGCATTTCACATGCCTGGTGTTATACTCTGTTATGTATTACCATTTCACCTCAGAAATCTAGAATAAAAAACAGCAAAGTGCATTGGAGCAGAACGTAGGAAGACGTTTGAGAGCAACATACATCGCATACAATGATGGAAGACCAGGGTGCAGTTTCTCTGGGGCAGGAGGATAAAAACGTTGGTCGTGGGTGGGGAGTTACAAAAGTTTTTGAAGAACAAGACTGTGAGGCTGACAGCATTGGGTAGGAGGGAATAGTTTGAATGAACATCAAAACTAGGGAAGATGGGCAAGGGGAAAGGAGCTGAAAGAAGGACAAGTTGAATTGCTAGCATGAAATTAGCATGAACTGAGGGGAAATAGGAATGGACGTAGGTGAGCAGGGGCTGTAGGAGGTGGCAACAAGACAACAAAGGCTAAATATGGTGCCCTCCCCATCCTGTTTCTCCTTCTAAAAAAACACATCTCAGGATCATCCTCTGTTTTCTGACTTTGAAAAACTAGCTCTACCATGTCGGGTGTGGGCTGCTATTAATTATCAAGTCTTGGTAACTTCCTCAAGGTTTCTTTTGGTTTTTTGGTTTGGTTTGGTGGTTTTTTTTTTGTTTTTTTTTTT
>NW_020799095.1:54928485-54940144 GCF_003259725.1 Athene cunicularia | reverse complement strand
AGGGAGGGAAGTGGGCTCAGCTTTCTGGGTCGGGCTGTTTTTTTCAGAGTTGGGACAGAGGGAAGCTGAAGACGGGGAAAACTTCTTGGGATTGTAGGGAGTCCTGGGGGCCCTGGCCAAGAAGTGGAGGCTGTGGGGCTGGGAAGGGCAACGTGCAGCAGGGGCAAGGTGGGGGCTCCGCTGGGTGCCAGCCTCGGCCGGGGACACCACGGAGGGTTTTACTGCTGCTGTGGGACCATCCCAGGGGAGCAAGGTGTGCAGAAGTGCGGAGGGACAATTTTAGGGGGGGGACACACACCAGAAGGAGGACTTTGTTCTTCCTTTCGCATTGATCATAGCGGAGGGGGAGAGTGGGAAGGGTCAGTCCAGGCTGGACCTTCCTCGGCTTATCTTCCCCTGCCCAGTGTGGTCCGCTTTGTCCCTTTGGAAAAGCGATAGTTGCTTTGGGTTTTTTTCCACTCTGTCTGGTATTTGCGCTTTCTAGAGCAAGCATCGCAACTTCAGAAAACTTACTCATGTGCTCTTTGTACTTTTAATTATCTTGATTAATTTAGCATCCTATTTTTTCCTCTTCATTTTTCTATGCTATGTAACAACTGCTTTTCCTCTTTTTTTTTTATCCCAGTCCACTACTTTCCCTTTCCCTTGTTATTTGCTTATGCTAATTTGCCAGTTGTCCCTCTCCCTCCTTAGATCTATCCATTTCAGAATTTCTGAAGTCTCTACTTTTCCACTTTCTGTTGTCACTCATCCTCCTTCTTCCTGGTCCCTTTCCACCTATATGCTTTCTTGCATTTCCCATTAAGTTTCTTTCTTTTTGTACATGTGTAGATATGCTCCTGTTTCTCCTGATATGAAGCAAACACAAGAGCTTCTTCTTGTTCCCTCTTCTAAAATTATTCTTTGGTGGTCTGCCCTACATGCATGTTACTCAGTTATGCAGACAGACCTTCCAGCAGAAATTCTTGTGAATTCACTAATATTCACCTTCTCCTTTCTTCTTTTCTTTATCTCTGTGCACATACATCTTCCAGTCTCTAAAAGCTTCTTCTAGTTCCTCTCCCTCATCCTTGGTGTGGAAGTTCATTCTTTTCTTTTTCCCCCACTCCAGCTCGATAGACCCAATGCTGTTCTTCACATCGTTATTCCCTCCTGTGCGGAGTAGTCAAACTCTTCTCTCCATTCTTCATATTCCCCTTCCCAACCTAAGCAAAAATTTGCTGTTGGTACTTCTGAGGCAATGGCATAGCAGGAGTACCAGTGTAGGTAGGCACAGGTTTAACTGCTTTGGCTTTCCCCTTTCTGGGCCAAGTGTCAACAGTGCTGCTCTTCGCTCAAGCCCCTCGGCTGCAGTAACATGCCTGCTGGTGGAGGTACCGTGGAGGGACACTGAGCCGGGGCTAAGGGGGGAGGAAAGATCAACGTTAAGTTCTCCTCCACCATCCTCATACGTTTCCTTAGAAGGGTTGATGAGTTTTATTTTTGCTACCTGCCTACCTACCTTATTTTTACTGACTTGTTCTTTTCATGAGTTTTGAAGTATCTGCCAGGGCAGTTGAAGAACCTTTATATTACCGTGCTTTCTGTAATGTAAGACAATGTGTAGGGAAATCTGAAAGCCTTTTTCTTAAAGTATTGAAAGTACAAGAGCGACAGCATCCAGCTTGAGTCTTCTTTTACACTCCAGCTTGGTGATGTTAAAGTGAAATGCCATCAGTGGCTTTGAGTTTAGGATTTCTCCAAATCTGTGAAGAAATACGTGTTTGAAATTATTCAGAAAAATGTAACTTTGTATGTTCATCCCTGAGTGGTGCAGCAGAGTTACTGTGCTGAACTAACACTTCTTCCTCTTATGTGAACAGGTCAAAGCATGGTCGTCAGGAAAATGGGATGGTTGCCAAAATGTCAGTCTGTGATGGGTGCCATATTGCATTGTTCTTTGAGTGCTGGAATACAGCTTGGGATTCTTCAAGGGTTGTTATCATGGTATAAACTGTACTGTACAGCTGCTGAACGTCTTAACCATTTGGATTCATACATAACTTAATGCGCTCCTGGAAGAAGTGGAAGAGCCTCTTGCTGAAACTTGAGGATATTGTGGAAGATGCTGCTGAGACCCATTTGGATTACATCACCAAATATGACATCAAGGTCCTGCAGCTGATGAAAGGTATACTTCTCTCCTGTTACAAAAAATACTATGTCTTGTACATCAAAATAATAAGGGCATCACCTTCGTTTTAAACAAACTTGCACTGTAACCTTTTTTTAATTTTTTTTTTTTTTTTTAATCTTTGCCTTGCTGCTGATGCCTACCAGTAATTTTGAGTGGTGTAATCTGACAGAAATGCCTTACTAATGGTTTGGCAATGTTTATATCTTAAATGTAGAAGGAAAAACTGAACATGAAAGTATTTTTGTTTTCTGAGTTAACTGATATTTTCAAAGCAATGACTTCACTGGGTCTAGGAGTGCTTAGTAGCTCGAGAAAATCAGACTAGTTAGCTTTTAAGAAAAATAAGTTTAAAACGGCTTAAAGCATTTGCCACAGTTATGATCTTCCAAACAGACGACTTTGTTTAAAGACACATTATTAAGTTTTGAGTTGAGTTCAAGAAACCAACCTTCTATTATATAACCTCTCTGCTTCCAAATAGCAACAAAAACGTTATGGATGGCTTGTATGGGGGAGAGAGCAAATAGAAGTATTTAACTTAAAAATTCAAGGAATTATTTTGTTTCATATGTTTTTAAAGTTTTGATTTAAGGCTTCTTGTGGAGTGTGTCTGCATCCTGAATGTCTTAGTACTGTGAAAGGCTATTGAATGTGGACAGTGCTCAGTTTTCTTGTTATTGTATAACTGATGTACAAAAATTAAACAAAAACTAGTGGAGAACACACACTGTTAAGGAGTTATTAATGAATAACGAATTATTTTTGAATCTAGATTAAGTGTTAATCCAATGGTGAGGAAATCATTGAGCCTCTTAGTGAGCTATGAAAATTGCAAAGCATATTCTAAAACTATTTAAAATCTGATCCTTTTAAACTCATTTTGTGCACTTTTCATTTATAGCTGAAAATGAATTACATTAAAATAGTTGGGTTTGCTGCATATTGCAGCTCATCTGATTGGTTCCAGCCTATACCATATGTAGGGCAGACTAGTATTCATAATCTTAAGAAAAGTGCTGATCTGGCTGGCCTACTTTAGAGCAAAATAGAAATCTGAACGAATAATCACTTGTTATCCTTTCCCATTGTAAACAGATACAAGAAGCAATACAATCCTTATTTCCAGGTTCTGACTGTTTTAATAAAGACCTACTCTTAATTTTACTGATTATTGAGGATAAGCTTTTTCTTATGTACTGAACACAATTAATGTACATTTAGATTTCCGTTCTTAATATTCTTCTGCGTTTATACTGTTTTTGAACTTTGGATGATTTAAGTTAGCCATATGAAAATCTTTATTTTGGAGTGTCAGAAAAGGAGAGTCTTTGGCTGTTTGCGGAAAGAGGGGAAGAAAGGAATAATAAATGGATTGTGATGGATAAAAATATTTTAGAGCTGCTATCTAGTGTCATCTTGGAAAAGAAGCCCAGTCATTACGTTTCTGTATTTAAAGGAAACCAAAACCATGATTCTTTTTTCTTTCTGTGCAGATTTTCTTCTTGTTCAGTTTGTTCTCAGGCACTTGCTGCTCTTTAGGAAAATTAAACTGGGTAGAAAAGGTACACTTCATTTATCTGCATGAAAGCCATGCTTTTTCATAAACACTGAAAACTGAAGTGAATTTTTACTTACAGTTAATGTAAATGGAGACAACTCCTTATCTTTGCTTAATCTGAGAGTTTGTATAGATTGAATTTCATCATTACCATAGGATTCAGGATATATTAGGCAAATTATTAGATACATTTCTGTTTGTTTATACCTGGAACATTTCAAACGTTAACAACTTGGTGACAAAATTGTTAAGATTTAAAGAGGGGCGATAGAATTTATCTGCCTTCAATTTTCTTTGGACTATTTCCAATAAAATGAAAAGAAGCATTCTCAGATTCAGAGATAAGATCTGCAGAGAGGAAAAGTAGGGCCAGCTAGGAAACGTTTATCACAGTAGTTCCCAGCTGGTAGGTGTGCTGCATTGGTGGGAGGTGAGACCCTTGCAGGACTTGCACAGAGATGAGGAAAATGTGTTTTGTAGGCCCTGGCTGGAGCGTCCTTGTACCTTTCTCCTGGGAGCAGTCCCAGCAAAAGGGGCAGTAACAGCAGGTGAGGGAAGGAGTGGGTGGATGGATGGATGGAGGCTGAGTGCTGTGGGGAAGGGGCAGCACCTGGGTGATGGGGAGCACCTGTCTTAACTGTGACAGAAAGCAGCCCTGATGCTTTTGGTGGGAGCTGGCTGTGAGGAGTGTAAGGAGTTTCTCGAGAGGATGGTTTCAGGTATCTGACCCCTAATGCTATAGTTCCAAAATGTATGAAAAAGGGTTGTTCTTGTGGTTTAGTCTCTGGTTATGATGGGGCTATTGCTTGCTTTGCTTGTGACTGTCCTGGAAGGCAATGGCAGTCCTTGCAGGTATCCTGGGCAGTATAGGCTTGGGGGTGAGCTCTGAACTCCTCTTCACAGAAGCCTACCTTGGGGATGTGCCATTTTAGGCTGGTAGTAGAATTTACACCTAAAACATATTAAGCCAAATCCAGACAGTCTGAGCAGTGGTTCTTCCTTTGAACTGTGCACAGTTAAGAAAGCCTTTGAACCAATGTTCTTTGTTACATGAGAAGGTGTCTTGTTCCATGTAACTGAGGTTAGAGTAACCACGGGGTTGTCTCAGGCCAAGGGAGCACAGTGCAAAAGAGATGTAACAGACTGCAAGAAGTGCTTGTACAGTGTGTTATGGGTGGGTGAATTGGAGTTGTGTGTTGTGAGGAATGGACAGAAAAGGGCAGGTTGTGTAGCTTCTGGATTTTTAGGTAGCAGATGGAGGAGGTGCTATATGGAGTACCTTCCAATCAGTGAACATCCGGGAAGGTAGAAAGGAAAATGTAATAAGGTATTTATTTCTTTGATTGTTCCTTCCCTTTAGTTGAAGTGTTTTTCTTGCTGGGCGTGAACTTCAGAATTCACAAGTGAGGTAGAAATTTCTATAGAGCCATGTGTGCCTAACTGGTGTGTGATACATAGTGGAGACAGGGATGCTTTCCTGGGGGTTTGCTGCCTTTCACCCCTCCGGTGGGAGGCCCTGCTCCTGGCAGTCCAGGACAAAGCAGCTTTCTTCTCTGGAGGCTTTACCAGAGCGTAGTCCTTGGGATTCAGAGGTACAGTTTGACTCTTGAGTAAAACTTCGTGAGAAAGCTTTTGGAAATACAATTGTTAGTCCCTGAAAGGGTTCTCTAACAGCACAAAGAGTATTGTGCAATTATGAGGAGGATGGCATGGCAGGTAGTGACTTTGTGCTTCTCATGGGGAAGGTGAAGTAGAAGCTGTAGGACAGGTAATATTTCTAGAGCAGAGCTGGCTTTGTAGCTTTGGTTCCATAGAAAGTGGTATTGATAAGTGTGTCCATCTTATTATCTCTTTATTTTGCTCAGTGCTGGTTGAACCTCATGTGCTTAATCATATATCTTCAGGTAGTAGAAATCCAAATTGCAAATATGAGATTTTCTTTTATTTTTTAATTTCTCTGCTTTCATTTGCTTGTCACCTTATCAGGTAACTCGAGGTACAGTACTCTTACAGAATTCAATGTAAGCATGTTTGTTTTTCTTTAGCTTGTGTGAGCAAATTTTGTTTGAGAGGTAGAAGGAAGTTGACCAAGGCTAGGAGAGAGTTGTCACTTGAAATCTGGGGAAGGTGATGGGGGATTTGTACACACACGCCTCTATTCTTTTACAGTTATGATTGAGAAATACTTGCATGAAAGCTTACAATGAAAAGGAAGCTTCCAACATGTGAGCTGCTTTCTGTAGAATGCTATCAGTTATGTCAGGACAGAGGCATATGGTGTCTGGAATAGTTTTCTTTCTCTTAATTGGATTTATTTTATGTAGCAAGAAGCTTTCCAACTCAGTAACAGATTCTATTTTGATTCTTGTTTTTACTTGCATTGTCATAACATGAAATTTGTCACAAACTATTTGAAGCCCAACATAGGGTGCTATTGTGTTTGGTACCTTGACCTTTCCTTGATTAAAATGCGTAGATGTGTTTGGGTTTTGGTAGGGGGAAATGTATAAACTAGGGGGATTAAACATATTTTAACACAATTAATTCTGGTCTTTGTGTGAGGACAGGGACAGTACTTCTGAAAGGTTATGAGACTGCTGCAAGTGCAGATTCTGTGTTCATATATATGAATGTTGTGGACTAATGAGAACATACTGCATTTAATTCTGTACAGAGAAGAAAGAAGAGAAAAATGCTCATATATAATCTAAATGTGTATGTTCCTGCTAAAAATAACAAAATTATTACATTTTTTTATACTTTAAAAAGAAGCCACACTTCTGTTTAGGAACAACGTTGCCACCTTTTGAAATATGCTGCATTTTGATATATTTTAAATGTTGCAGTATCAATTTTTCTGTCACTTTTCTGTGTGTGGGTATTTTTGTTTTTATTTTTTTTTTTTAACTGTTCCTAAAGAATTTTGTACATTAAATGAGTTGCCTTAAGTTCTGCAGTGGGAGATGAGTGTGGTGTTGCTCTGGGTGTCAGCATTACTTCCCCTTCAGAGATAAGGGGGAGCAGTGAAGTAGAATGACAAATGTTTGCATGGGATTCCTCGCAGTCATAGTGGGAGTGGAGGGGGAAGGCATGCAGTTGTCATATAACTTAATAAGTGGGCAATGGGAGCGGGTATTCTGGGCTGATAAGGATGAATTCTGACTTAATTGTGAGCCAGTGAGGACAGGAAGTGGTGAGGCATCTTGAAAATGAGGGCCAGTCACTAGAGATTGATGTGATAGAGAAAGGAGAGGTGGATTTTGTGGGAATGGATGAGAAGCTGTTTGTCATAATTTATGTGTCTGGAGGCCTGTGCCATCAGAGCATTTCTAATAGGAAAATGTAGTGAAATCTTTAAATGGCTGTATCATAGGTTATAAATATCCCAGTCAGGAGTATTGGCATCTTTTTGGTGTATGATAAAATTGCTTCTGTTTAATGCTGTACGAGGAAGCAAAGTTAACTTTAGCTTTGCATGTTTTGAATTACATTTGCTCCCAGAATAACTTCAGTCTTCAGTTGAGCATGCAAGTTAGCTGCTTCTGTTTGGCTTCACAATACATTGCAAGGCAAAAATTCATTTAGGTAAGTGGTTCAGGAATTACATATGTTGTTTTGAGACTATCTCAGAGGTGAGACTTTGTGTGGTTGCTCATTTACTTATCTTTCAGAATTTGCAAATGCATTTTTGGTTGGTATCAGTGTTCCTCGGTGCATATGCTTTGAAAATAATAAAAGTTGTGATGACTCCAGAATACCTAAGAGGGTACCCTAGATTGTTCAGCAAACACTGAGGTGTATCTAAGCAACTCGAGGCTTTTGTGCAGGCTGGTGTAGTGCCACATAGGGTGCTAATTTCGGCCTGTAAGCTACTTTAACTGTATTATGGTGCTATGGGACTTGATCTGTTAATTGTTGCTTCTCGGCTGAGCTTGCATAGGATATGGCTTCAGCTCTGCTGGTGCTGGAGCTGACCTGAGCTGGTGGTAGCTCAGGGGGCTCTTCTGTGGGCTCTCTTGTGGGGTGTGAAGGTGGGCTCAGTTGTGCTTTGTAGAGAGACTATTGTTAAAAGGCTTTGGGCTTCAAGTATTGGAAACTGAAAAGGTTTTGGAAGAGATAATCTTGCCCTGACAGAAAATCTGTAGCCTTATAGCTGATGAAAGGTGTGCTATCTTGGGGCTTAAGGTTGCCATATTCTTAGTTCTACAATGTGACATGGGCAGTAGCTTCATTCATTCAAGCTCCTGGACTGGACCTGTGGAACCTGTTTAGGCATGGGTCTTTACTGAAAAACAAGCATTGGAAGGAAGGGTGGTTCTGGTTCACAACTTCATGTTTTCAGTGCCTTGCTTTATTTGTTTATTGAAATTCATCACACATACAAAAGAACAAATGGAAGAAATGTAATTCTAAGCCCAAAAGCTTGTTCTTTTTATCATGTAGATACCTTTCAGCTTCAGGATCTGTATACATTATTTTTATCATCTTAAATCTATGCATTATGTGGCTTTATCAGTTTAAATCTCTCCTTTTGCGTATGGTTAAAATCTGTCCTAGATCATGGCTTGGTTTATCAAATTTGGATTAACTGCCATTTCTTCTTTTCAAATACCTTATTTTCCATGGTATCAACACCTGATATTCTAATATTATCATCCATCTTCAGGAGACTTTGATTCATGAACATTTCTAGCCTAATTTAGTAGATGATTTGAATGTGTTGTGAAAAATTTTGTATAAATTGAGAGGAGAAGTTGTGTGATTATTGCTTTTAAAGCATAGATAGGAACACAGCTTGCAAAAATGATTTAGCTGTCCCTGTAAAAAATCTATATTGTCACTTAGTTACTCTGTACATCAGCTATGGGAGTTAGCTAGAGAGAGTTTGATGTACATCTGCAGGAATTCCAGCACTTGGGTAGTGGAGGAAGGGGGCTGTAACCTGGTATATGTTCATGACATCAGTTCACCTAGTAGTAGAGCCAGAAAGTAAGTTTTAAGGCAACAATATGTAAAGTTGCTCTCTCTCTCCCCAAAGAAATAAATGGACAATTCGCTTAATGTCTGTTGAGATTGGTTTTCGACCATGCAATGCATCTAGATATGAGTTTAATTAGATGCTAGTTTATTTTAAATGTCTTATTTAAACTCATACCTAACACCTTCCTTGTATGGATTTTAGTGTATAGTAGCTTAAAGCTAATACCTGAAATATTTTCATCAGCTGATTTGAGTTACCTGATGCACTTTTTTCATGTTTAACCACCAACATTTGAGCTGCTGTGTTTTAAATCCAGTCATCTAGGTCAATTTTCAGCAGAGCCAAATAATAGTTGCTATTGACTTCAGTGGTGATACAGGTTGCTGGGGTTTTTGGAAAAGCAAGTCAGACACCAGAGTGCTTCTGTGTGTGTGTATACACATACATTACATACTTCTATTTTAGAAATAAATATATACGTATAGACGTGTACACTTTCATACTGTAGAGTCCAAAACAGAAGGCATGACGCTTGAGGTTGTTTTGTGATGGAGACAGATGTGTTTTTTTTCCCCTTGTTTCAAGCAGTGTCTAATGCATTCTCAAACCTTGCTGCTGTTGTCTTGTGTCAGTGGTCTTCTATGCTGTGTTCCCTTTTTGATTTGGTTTTAACTACCCAAAATGAAGTATGCACCCTGTTCCAATTTACCAGTTTGTTTCTTAAAATACATCCTGCATGTAAATTCTGATCAGTCAAAAACATATAATGGAAAAGCGTCTATTGAATTAGTAGTGATCAGGCATATACCAGAACAATTCACTGTAATCAGTTGTAAAATACAACCCCCAAAAGACACCACTGGGAAATAGCAAGGCATATCTGAAGTGGAGCTTTGACAAGCACTAAAAATATTTTTTTTTCAACTGGTAATCAGTCTGGCCTAACTTTTTAATGTGTGTATGCACAATGTATATGTGTATGTACACAGCTCTGTATGTTGCTTTGGGGGAATTCATTGGTTTAAATTATGCAGAGTGTAATACTTGAGGTTGGCTAGGGGAGATTTTTTTTCATATCTTAACATTTTCAGTAAGAATTCTTGAGTGCCACCAAAACTATGGAATGCTACTTGTTGTGGACTTCATGCAGGGTAGATATATTAGTAGCTCTGTTGGAGACAAGTGAAAGGATGTTTGCAAAGGAAGACCAGAACCATTTCCAGATTGATTTCTTTGCATCTGCAATCAATCTACTGCTTTGACCTTGGATTACATGTTGCAGTTGAAGTAGTTTTTTTGCCCTGAACATTGTTGCAAAAGGCAATAAGTTCAAGTATGACATATCAGAGTGAAAGTAGGACAGAAAAGAGGCAGAATAAGAATTCTTTTGCAGACTTGTGCATTTGAGTCTGTTGCCCAGGGCTGTGAGTCTTCAGCCATTTCTTAAGGTGTTTGTACGGTCCTGTGAATCATAGGTGGGCTGTCCGTTAACTGTGTAGGCGGGCATATTCTAGACATTGAAAAATGTCTGTAGCATTATTAAAAATAAGAATTTGCAGACATGCTCTAGTTTGGATAGTTTCTGAACATGAAGGGGAGGGGAGCTCTCTGGTTTGTTGCCCTACTATATCGGAAATGGTGTATCTGAGTGATAGTTGCTGAATTAAAGCAGTGTATTTTATAGGCTTCTGGTTCCTTAGTGTTAGTAGTGCTGTGCAAACAGTCCAGGAATTGCCTTTTTGCATATAACGTTTTTCCCTTGTTGTTTTCTACCATGGATAGTGGTTTATGGCCATGATTTGTGTAAGAGGAGTAGGGTGTTTTTATTGTTATTTTTATTTTGAATGCTTCCAGGCTGAAGAGAAGTCTATGAAGTAGATCCTGTTATTTCAGGTCAGTGCCTAGATTAACTTGTTGACAAAAACTTGTTATGGATCATATACTGCCATCACTGTAAAGCACAGGAAGTGAAATAGCGTATCTCTAGTTCTGTTTAGGTAGGATCAATGTCTTCTACTAAAACCAAAAAGAGAATCTCTGTGGAGAGGCAGGAGTTGTATGTAGTATAATAGCCACTTGCCAGAAGATACTTGATGGTAGTTACTTTTTGAGGGAGATGCAGCCACTTAGTGTGTGTTTCTGTAAAGAGAACCAGGGTGCACTCATTGGAAAAATATTGTTGTATCTGTTGGACAAAAAAATGTTGTCATATTTATTTTTAGTGAATTTTGGCTTAGTCCACCTCTTGTCTGAGTGATATTCCTCAACTCTGAGGAATGTTGCCATGAACATTTGATGCCTGCATTTGGCTGTAGGGCCATATTTGCTGTATAGCAGAGCTGGCAAAATCTACAGGCATTACTGGCTGTGTTATTTTTGTATTCCCAAGTGTGAAGGGGAACAAACAATTCATTAAGCATAATAGAATACTTAAATTCTCTTAATTTTTGTATGGTTCTTGTCCTGTCTTGGTTCTCCCAGTTCTTGGATTTAGAATTGCTACTCTAGAGGCACATGCCTTATTATTTTATGTTGAAATTGAAATAAGTAGGAATTGTATTTGAGAAAAATTGAGTAGAAGAATTCTGAATCGGTTAATACTAATTCTAAAATGAGATCTCGTACTTCAAGGGTCAGTCTTTTGTTTGGGGAAAATTACCAGCATAGAAACTCTCTGTATCTTTAACTAAAATGGTCTCTAATTTATGCTTGATTCTTCTGCTAGGTTAATGTTAATTAGTTTAACATATCACTCATAAAAGATGTCATAGTTGAGTCATTGTGTAGGTAACAAATCTTGCACTGGCTAGCAATGAAGAAATATTACCTCTATTTAAAACCCACACTTAAACCGTGGAGTCAGTAAGGACTGGTGACATTTTGCAGCCATCCAGCTTAATGCATTTTAATGCTTTCAGTGCTGTGAGGTGTTTTTTTTCCTCTT
>NW_020799095.1:54911433-54928435 GCF_003259725.1 Athene cunicularia | reverse complement strand
GGGGGGGAGGATAAGCAAGTGAAGCAGAGCTCTGACTATGCAGTACAGTGTATAGCGTAGCCTGTGCCAAGTGAGAAGCCTAGTACAAATGCTGGCTCAGACTGGAGTTAGAGCTGGATGCTGTAATACCTATTTAGCCTTGAAAAAATCTGTCCAGTGTTGGGTTACCCAAAGAAAGCATACAAAAACAGTGGTAAAAAAGCTCAAATCTGCATATATTCAGAACTCCAGTAATTTGGTATTAACAACACAGCTAAACTTTTACAAGTATGCATGCTTGTAATTAGCTAAGTAGTTTCATCCACCTGCCCTCAGAGAAGCATTAGAACTGGGCCTACAGTGGAAGGAAAATTTAAGTCGTAATTGTGGAGTGGTTAGTGTGACTCCTTAATCCTTTTTCTCTAGATAATCCTCCAGCCTCTCAGAGGAAGCGATGGTGTGGTGCTGCCAACTCAGCTGTGAGCCTGCCTGAGTCCTGGCATCCTGCTGGACTGTTACAGGTATTCCAGCCTATGTATGGGACAGGCAAGGCAAGTTAGTCTGATCAGACTTTAACCAAAACATGCTGCCCACGTTTGTTTGTTTATTTATTTAAACCATCAGCATCTGAATGGCTATGAGCAATTGAATAAGTGTTTGAGTGCTGTGGCTTCCTCTGCCTGAGGAAGCCTGGTAAGTGGAAGGTCTCGAGGGTGGGTGGAGTTTCCCTTGAACAGCACAGGCAGGCATGCTCAAGAGAGAAGGACTTCGCATCAGAAATGTAAACGTGAAAATGTTTAACACCCCTCTGAGGAAGGCTATAAGCACTTATATGGCACAGGAGCAAGGCAGTCCCTCCAGTATGTGGCAGAGAACATCTGAAACTTCAGAGGGCACTTAGTAGTGCATCTCAGAAATCATAAATTAACCAGATAGATGTGTTTGCTTGCAAATTGTGGGTTTGTTTCCCGATGAAGCAGATTACTGTAGCTTTGTGGCCAGGTAAACATGATGAGATCGGTCTGCATAACAAAAGGGTTATTACCATCTAGTAATAAAATGCAAGTAAACAGCCAACATGTTCTGTCATCTCAGAGTCTGAACATCAGAAGAAACTAGGTTTCTTTAATCTTAAGTATCCTGCTAAATTCAGTGTTTCAGGTTTGAGAAATGGCAGCTTTGCAGCAGGTAGAGCTGGTGTAAGGACAAGAGTGTTCTGCCTCCTTTCAAATTGTGTGAGCATTTAAGCTCCTTTGGACTATTTGTACTTCTCTACCCCAATAGAAAGTGGAGCTGGTGGTTATTTTAGTGTGAAGATTCAAAGAAGTTTTGTTCATAAATATGTACCATTCTTTGGTATCCTGCTTTACTGCCCATAGCACTGGCATATTTGTTGAATATCTGGGTATAGTTAGGTATGACATAAGTCAACTGTCACTTTGTATTGCAGAGTAGTTAGGTGAAGACATAAGACAACTATCCCTTTGAAGTGGCTACAATCTTCAACGTGTCACATTGGCCTTTTGCCTTTTAATGAGATACTTGCTATTGTGTATGTAACTATGAACATTAGATTTTCCTTTAACTGAAGGAGAGATCTCTTTCTGTGAACAGGTTGTTCTTAAGGTGCTGTTTTCCTGAGATGGTTTTACTTTTAGCTTCCTTACCCATTTGCTCTCATTCATTTGCAATTATAAATTCTGGTTACCACAGGAGTTGAAAAATTGTAGCAAACAAGTGACTTCTTTCTGAATTTGCTTCTCACCTTGGATTTGCATTAAGCTTTCAGACCTCCTTTAATTTTAACCATGAAAACTGAATATATTATACTAATTTTATTAACATCAAAAGGCTTCAAATTGTTCACGTGTAGCTCTTAAAATTTATAAAGCAGCAGTTTAAGACTTTGAAATTCTTAACAGATGCTCAGCTATGTTCTCAGTATTTGAGCTTAAAGCAGAAAGAATTTAACTCAATTATAATAATGTAAACCTTTCCCCTTTGCTTTGCATAATTAAATATTTTCATTTACATAGCACAGAAGTTTAACATGCCAAACAGGGTAGATAAGCAGAAGAAAAAGGCAGACGAAGATGCATCTTTGATGCATGCAGAGTAGTAATGCACTTGCTGGTAATCTCACTGTGCTTATTAATAACTAGAAATCCATATGCAAATTCCTGTGAATATGGATTGTATTTAATGTATGATTATTTTTTTTTAATTGGGTGCATCTCCTGAAATATTCAGTAAAATACATTAGAATTGGGGCAGGAATACAGTAACCTTCATACCTTCTTTTACTACTTGTTTCAGTATATTTTATGTAACAGGTCTGGTGAGAATTAAGGTTTCCTTTTATTTGTTTGGCCAATTTATGTGGATGCAGGAGATGGCTTGAGTGTGCCTGTGTGGAAGCCTGTGATCCTGTATGTCTCTGATTTACAAATGGTGTAGGAAAAATTGTGCTATTACTATACTTTGAGCATATCAGATTCACCAGGCTGCTGTTAGAGTAGTATCTGCGTGGGATAACATGAAGCATCAGGTGTTTGAGGGCTGCAGAATAGACTTGTTTGCAAATAAACAGCTGCACTTCTTTAAACTACTGCTGTTGGTCGTGTTCATGTCAGCAAAATATATCAGACGGAAATGATTCTTTGCTATGTTTCTGAAGAAATTTAGTGTAACTTTTGTTGACTAGCTTAATGTCAGACTTGAATCTTCTTGAAAGTGTGAGGATCAGTGATTTTACCCTATAATAAGATGAAGCACTTCTGATTCTTATCTCCTAAATTCTTGAATTATATTATGTCAAACAACATGTGATTAAATACAAGTGTGTAAAATAAGAGAAAAATACTTTGTTTTTTTTTGGGGGGGGGTGTGCATTTTTTTTGCTTACCTAGTGAAGTTTTGAGAGTATGTGGCTTGGTTTGGCAAAGCAGTTTGGAGGTGGTTTGTTGTGGGTTTTTTTAAACATTTATTACATGTTTCAAATCTCAAATTCTAAGGATACATACAAAAATTCTATATATTAGAATTAAGAGAGCATGGATTTTTTTTTTTTTTACAAATCTTAGATTACATTAAACTCTATTTTTAGCATAGGATTTCATGGTATGTATTATATATTTCCACAAAATAAAGTGGAAATCCTATCAAAAGGGAGAGCACCTTTGTGTGTGTATTTATGTATGCATTGTGGGGTGAGGGAGGGGGGCAGGGGACCTTAAAGGAAGCTGGTCTATTTGTCTTTGACCTTTTATACACATTTTCTGCAGGGATCATGATTTGATGAGCTTTGGGAAATTCTTTCAGTGTTACTTATCTTTCAGGGGTTTTCTGTCAATTGTCTGGGTTTCTTCTGTTTGCAAATAGATTTTCTAGTGCACTATAGAAACCTTTATAATTTTTTTTCCTTCTTTCATGGGGGTGAAGATAAGAAATAGCAAGATGTAGGTGAAAAAGGATGGAAATGTTATTTACAAGGTAACAAAATTTCATGTGCTAAAGCTGCTTCTGATAGCCATCATTTGAATATAATGAGAGTGGCTGCTTGTTAAATACAAATTCAGGAGTGTAGGTTACTTGCTTAAGGAACAAGTGAAGCTACAAGGATCTCATTAACTTAGATTTTCATATAAACCCAAAAGGTTGTAACAATACATGTGCTCTTGTTTTTCTTCTGTCTCTAACACTGATCATTGGGAAGTGCTTACGTGTTCTAAAACACGTGCATGTCTGAGCACCTTCAAGATAATTTTATTGGTAGAAGTGTCACTGGAGGCCAAACGTGGTCTTCTCTTAATTTTCGTTATTGCTCCTCTTGCTTTAGCTGTTAGGTATTTTGCCAGTTCTCTGTTCCATTCTTGCTTCATTAGACTTGTACTACCTCTCTGAAGGATCATGAGAAGTTTGCATTATGAAGTAGCTGCTTAGCTCAGTAAATGGTAGTATTCTCTAGGTTTTTTGAGATGTTTTGATGTTTAGGAGAAAAATGGGTTTGTCTTGGTTTCTGTAGAGTTAAGTGTAGTGTGTCAGTATTGTAGTCTGGTTTTGTATATGAGGAGTAAACCTGGTTCTGTGTTTTTGGTTTCTTAACTGGGTGTCTTTGGTGTGATGCCCTCCAGCTGGTTTTCTGTGGTGTTCTCTGGCTCTGATTCTGTTCATTTGCAACTGTATTTTACTGTACCGAGGCCTCTGAGGTGAGATAGGGAATTGTTTTAGTATATAAAGTCAGACATTTACCTGTCTGTGTGTATGAAGATTTGTTTTATTTTGGTAGTAAGAATCCAATGCAGAGAGCTGTATATGGAAGATGGGGAAATACCTTTCTTGCTTACTGGATTTTGTTCACAACTAGCTTATGCTATGTGTCTTGATTTATTACAAAAGTAGTGTGTTGCTACTTTACTAAGGTTTTCTCTCTCCCTTTGCCTATCATTGACCTTGTCAGAGAGTCTTAAAGTAATTGTGTGCCCATTTCTCATTTAAAAACTAAACACACCAACACCATCCCCCCATGAAAATACTGGAATATAAGGCCTGGGAGTCCCTGGAGTACAACCATTTATTTGTGTGGTATCTGCACTTTATCTCAGGTTTCTTTTTGTCCAAAGGTTTTGGGAGTCTTCGCACTTTCCACTTCCCAAGTCATTAGTGATTTGTGGATGACTAGGTCCAAGTTTAACTATTTGCTTGTAATCTCTGGGGATTAGAATTCCTAGATGTTTTAATACCAGGGACTGCTGTTAGAAACTGCAGTGAATAAGCAAGTCCTAATTTATGTGCATTTAATTAATCCTAATGCCTGGGACTTGTTCCAGGAAATTCACACATCTAGGCAAGTGCCCAAGGTTTTCAATGAGTTCTTATAATTTGGGTATTGATCTTTGAGGGTTGGAGTCTAGAGTCAGGGTATCATCCACAAATAATATAGTTCTTCTGTGGGACCTATTTTAGTGTTTGTTAGTGTGTCCCAGACCATGGTTCTGATTATGTTGAAAAGGGGCAGGGTGAGCAGGCACTCTTGCTCTGTTGCTCTGTTCTTGGTTTCAAGAAATTTTGTTTTTAACACAGTTAGAAAACCAGACCCCTCCACAGCAGTTTAATCCAATTGAGAGATGGTCTGTGTATCTCATTTTCCTAAGGACTCTGATGGGATAATCCCATCAAACCCCATCATAAGCTCTTTTCAGCATCTGGCAATACCACTGAGTGCTGTGATACTGCAGGTGACTTGATTAGTTTCTTGAGGTTGCCTGGTCCAGGCCTGGATGCAATAAATCTAACCCAACGTATTTTAATAATTTTGAGGGCAAACATTCAACTTAAAATGGGGATGGTATTTTGGGAAGCTTTGGCATAGAATCTCTCTGTGGTAGGATTTTGGCTACACAGTGGAGTGAAGTATTACCACAGTAGAGAAAGACCCTGTTAGGATGTGGTTAAACTGGATGCACCATTCCATGGGCCTGTGATCCTTGTGATAATTAAAGCTGTACTTTATTTGAAACATGCTCAGTTGATGGCATCTATCCCTGGCTGGGTTATAGTGGATATAGGTGTTTTTTTTTCATGGAAATAGACATCTTTTCCCAAAGTGTATCATGGGTAGGAACACTTTCTTTACTTTCAGCACTACTTAGGCTTTCCTGTGTTGTCTGGACTAAGAGATGCTTCTGAAATGCAGGGCAATGAAGTCCCAGTAAGGACTGACCTTCCCTCCCTCCACACCAGTTGTGTCAGTTGGAATGGGAGTGGCATCTGGGGGTCTGTCTCTATAGAGTGTTACATCCCTCTTTGAGGTTTTTCTTTCCTGCCTGTATGATGGGAATTTGTTTTTTTTTCCTTCAGTTCTCATCATTTTGCTCTAAGAGGTAGTAGTCCTCTCTTGTATATAATGTCTATCTGTGTGGGAGCTGTTTAATCATTATGCAGGGATTTTTAGTTTCAGGCTGGGTACTTTGTCAGGGTCTAGATCTCAACTTGTACACTCTGTGGTCAGGATTTCTGGGTGTTGTGTGTGGTGTGTTATTTTGGTTGCTTTTTGTTTTGTGGTTTGGGTTTTTTGTGTGTCGTGTATGTGTGTGTGGGTTGTTTTTTTTTTTCTTTCGCCTTGTAATATCATTGTTGGAACAAGAATCCTTGAAGGTCTCTGATTTGCTGTGAGTGAAATCCATATAGTTGGTACCTGGAAGGAGTGAGGTATCAGTTCTCCCCACCTTTCCCTGTCCTTTGTGAGGGGAAGTTTCAGTTAACATCTGCACTGGCTGGAGATTGCATTGTCTACTCCAAAATAATCTTTACATGGTTATTTGTATTTATGACTGCTCTGATAATGAGAATATGAAAATGATATTTCACCTACCTATAAAAGGAAGGATTTACAGTATTGGTAACAAGGAGGAAGAGCTCAGAGATAGGAATGGTGATACTTAGTCAAACAAAGTTTTGTCTTTTTGGAAAAAAATGAATAAATGCATTAGAATCTTTGGAGGTTTTTTTTGGTGGCACATCAAGTACAAAAGTATGAGCAAAGCCAATGTAATTGGTAGCTCAGGAGCTTTATTGTAGGGGGTATAAGTGGTTTGATTGAAGACTGATATGCTCACGATCCTCACTGAGCTGTTGTGGGCACTTCAGGAAGAGTGTGAGAATAGGGAGAGTTTATATTTATGCTTTCATAGTTCCCAGTGATTTATGGCTTGTGAGCCTTGGACTTGTCTGAGTAAAAGTGCCTTTATAGTTAATAAGCATCTGAGGATTTTTATTCCCACTGCTTTTTGAATGAATGGGACTGGTAGTATTCACTACACCCAGTGGCATCGAATTCCACAATGGACTTCATGTGAAGAAATCCACTTTTGTTTGGTTTGAACCTGCTATGAGCTGAGTTTTGCCAATGCCCCTCTGCTGTTGTAACAGGGAAGGTAATTGTTTCCTGCTTGCTTTCCCCTACCAGGTAGGATCTTACAGAACTATGAATTGTCTCCCCACAGTGGTCTCTTTAAAGAGGTTCTGAGGCTAAAGGAGCCACACGCAGAAACTGTGTCTTACCTTTGATTATTTCACCCTTCGTTCCCTGTTTTCTAGTTCTGTTGTGTCCTGTTGAGAGAAGAAACCAGATTTATGTAGTGAGATAGCTTTTTTTTTTCTTCTGTATGTATTCCATAATAATAATTGGTAGTATTCTGTTTCCTTTTTACTTTCCTTTTGCACTGCTGTAGAGCATTAAACTATCTATTAAAATAATCTATTGTTATCCCAAAACTTTGTTCCTTACTGGTAGAACTCATGGCTGTCTATATAAAGGGAATACTAGGTGTTTCCTGTTGTTCTACCAACTCCACATATGTGTTTTGGTTGTTTGTTTTTTTTTTTTTCAATTTCACCTATAACTTAAATGCTGTAGATACTGAAGATGCTGATTTTTTTTTTTTTTTTTCTCAGAGGTTAAACAAACACTCATCAGAATAAAGCTGAAAAGCTGTAGCCCTTCTAGAGCTGTCTCAGCTGACAGTGCAGGCCAAAGAAGAGCTGGAAAGGTTCATTCCTCTGGGAGTCAGATATCAAGTACAAGAATCAGTAGAATAGGGATAGTCTGTCCTTGTTGTAGGCTAAAAATACAGAAACTGGTTTTTATTTTTGTATCTAGTATAACTAGACACAAAGGAATATTGTTTACTACTTAGAGGTATTGCTGGAACAGAGGATTTTAAGCAAATCTTTTGATTATTGCATTGTTAACATTTTGACAAGTATTTGTAGCAGAAACTTAGTGTGTCACTTTTTATGTTTGCTGCTATACTTTTATTTTTAAAAAAAAAAAGTTATTTCTCTGACTGACATAGATTTATTTTTAGCTCCTGGTAGTTTAACAGGAAAAATGCAAAATAACACTCATGATACAATCAACCTAAATATTTCATGTAGATTATGTATTCTGAGGACAAGGAAGAAACTAAACAACTAGATGTTTCAAGTGCATTTGGAAAGAGCTAGTGGTGCTGTCCTAAAGCTGTGCCAAAGTCAGTGAAAATACCTTATTTCTTCTCTGCTGAGCAAGATGTACAGGTACAGCACAATAAGATGGAGGCTGCTGTCACTATGCCTGGATACAGACTCGACAGAAAAGGAAGGGTTCAGGGATTAATGGGAACTATGATGTAGTGGCTGAGAGGAGAAACATTCAGAACAGGGAGCATCCTCCTATGTATTACAGATACTGGAAGTATTTTTATTGTCACTTTCAATGTATGATTTGTAGATTGCATACAGACACGGGTGATACCTGGTAGTTGCACATATGTTTTCTATGATTTGTAAGCAAATTTAAAAACCAAAACAAAGTCAGTCAAGTTGTATGTTCTACTCTGTTTAAAATAAAAACTAAAAATTGCAGTTCTTGTTTGGTTAAATGTGGACTTCAATCACTGGAGCTACTTCAGAGAGTTGTACAGAGCACAGCCAATGTATTCCTATCCTGTATTTCCTCTTTAATTATCTCCATTCTAGGCAGGATTTTGATTAAAGGCATTTGAATTGTGATTCTTAAGTTGTTAAATTTTGAGGGAGTGGTCTGACAGTCACTTAGGATCAAAAAGCTAAGAGGAAGATGAGAGCTCTTCTAAACTGTCCCAGAGGAATGGGGTGGCTAAAGAAACGGTTAATTTCGCATATCCCAGAACTAAAACAAAAATCATGCCAAAGAGCTCATCTTGGTTGTATAGGGAAAAACTGAGCCCTTTGAGCAAAGTAGGCACAAATTTGTTAAGTTGGTGTTGCTAAAAATGTTTTTCCCCTGTAGAGTTGGTATAGCTGATGATAATATGTGCAAATGGTCTTATAAGTTGAGTGAACTTGAGTTTCAGGCACTGTGGATTTAAATATGTAATGACTAGCCTTCAGTAGCCACATCTAATGGATTGGTGCCCCTGTGTCAAAACTAGAAGGTACCTATTAAAAAGGTTGTGGAATCGGATTGATCTGTATTAGCCATGTTAAATTACTGAACAGCATCAATAGTGCATGGGTTGTTCCCTGCTGACACCTCTTCAAGAAGTGGCAGAGGAAACTGCCCTGTTAAAAACTGATGTCAGTCACCAGGGGCTTGTAGAGATGTAATGAGAAAAGTAAGGATACTTTGCCTGCCTCTAAATGGAAACTTTATTTTCCAAGATGCAACACAGGGTCTTTTAAGACTTACTTTCTAACATGTCTGTATCAATTTAGGAAAATAGGCATCATCTCTCCAAATTCTAAAACAGCAGGAGAGAAAGAGCGCTTACTCAATTCAGCCATTTTGCCCAAGGCATCCTTGGGCAATAACTGTAGCAAACTGAAGGGAAAGAGAGAGAACTAGTGGACTTCTGTTGTGTGGTACCAGTGACACTGATCTTCTGTAGGAGACGCAGGAGTCTGTTTATTGCCAGGGCACCTCAAAATTAAAACCACTGGTTATCTGGTTAGAAGGACTGGAAGCCTTCTGTCAGTGATGATGATGGAGTATCTGTGTTTGGCTTGACCAGACTGATGCAGAGAACTATACTGACTTTGGTACAAGCTTCTCAGAATTATGTTTTGCAGTGCTAAGAGTGGTGTGCCTGGTATTTCTCTTCTGTCAAGCAGGTTCTTGAATGGCAAGCCCTTTGTCCTCTGTAGGATGCCCTTTAGTTTGGGCAAGTGAGGTTGCAATGCCCCCAAAGGCATCATCCTCTGGCAGCCACTTTTCAAATTCTGTGTGCACAGTGTATTTGGTGTGAGCTGCAGAACTGGGCTTCTTCGTAAGGAAGTGTGTTGAGTACCAGAAATCATTCCCACAGGTATGATATTTAGTTTCTACATTTTTCTGTTCACTGTTCTGTAGCCAGTAGCCTCAAATAAAAAGGGGCAGAAATTGGCAAGGGGAGAAAAATCTCTAACTGGGGTTTGGGTTGCTAGAAAAATTTCTGTTTTAGGTTGGGGGAGAACAGCTTATCTATGCTTGTTGGGCTGTTTTTCTTTCTTCTTTTTTTCCTCTCCAGTGTCAAAATAGAAGAGCAAGTCACAAGCATGTGGCCCTTTTGCCATAGTGCTTGGCTCCGAGTGTGAACAGCATACTGTGTTGGGGGCCTGCCTGAGAGAAGTGGCTGCATTCAAAATTTTTGTTAGGTAAAGGAATAGATGGCTTTGCTGCAAGATGCCCTTTTCCCTTCAGAGTGAGCCTGGGAAGGAGAGGTCTTCTGAGGAGTTGTCAGCACTTGATAGCTGTACAGAAACCTTTGTGTGCTGGATCACTGGAACAATGCTGAAAGAAGAAAATGAGAGTAATCTAGAGCCCTGACTGTTCAAACAATACTTGCTAAACTTGCTGAAATGCAGATAGTGCCAAACATGCCTGATGAATCGGGTCTTGTCCATGGTATCAGATGGGAGTTGAATATTGCATAAATAATCATATTTATTAAGAGCTCTTGTTCAGTAAATATTAAAGAATGATTCCTCTTGTGTTGAATAAAAGATATTCTGTTGATAACAGTCTTTTTGAATCCAAAGATATCAGGACTGCATTTTGAAATGTGGTATTTCTGAAGAAACAGATCAGTTGAGAGAATATTTTTTTCTAATTTCTCTTCAGTGAAGAAATGTAGAGATAATGGTTGAAGCATTTTTAAAAAAAGTATTTCTTGAGAGAGTCATAGTTCATGTCTCTATCCAGTTAGAAGTACCTAGTGGAGATTTATGTAGGTCTTAAAAAAAAAAACCCAACCCAAACCAAACAACCAAAACCCAACCTTTAAAGGAGTCCAAATCAGAAGCTTATTTTTGATAGTTGTGACATACTGGTTGACTGGTGTGTTCTAGTCCGGTGCTTTAACACATGCATCTTTGTGCTATCCCAGTAAACGATCATACTTTAATCACTATCTCTGTCTTTTGTATGAATACAATGCTTTATTTCTCAATTTTGCGGTTAATGCTTAAATAATCTAGTAGGGTATTACTACTTGTCATTCCTTTCCCTTGTCTGAGAAGAACAATATACTTTGCAAGCAAGCCCATTTAAATTAAAATGAAGCCTGTCCACTGTTTCCAACACTAATCTATATCTAGGTGGAGCCTTTACATATTGACATGTGTCTGAGATTAGAAATTATGACATGGTGTTATTAAGTTTACATCTCTACAACTAGACCTGGCGCTTGAAGTGGAGATCTGTCGTCTTTGCTTTGTATGAAGAATAAAATAAGTTCTCTGGTATATACTAACTTGGGCAAAAGAATGTATTTCTGGAGAATTTAGGAATTTATTAATTTACTAGAGCTAAAAATAATGTAAATGGGGTCATTTAAGCTATTTAGAAGATGAGTCAGACTCTGGTTCTAAGTGTTGTCTAACAATATTATCTAGCTCAAACTGAGTAACTTTTTCTAAATTTAGTGGCCTTTATTGTGTGTTCTTGCATGATGGGAAAAAATCCTCAGTAGATGGTGAAGAAATGTCTTAGAGTTGGAAGGAGGGCTTCGTTCTTGTCTTAAAAATAGCTGTCCTTTCATGTGGTTTCTGCATGCCACAGTAATCCTGCTGTCACCTACTGCTCTGCCATAAAAGGAGGAGGCTTATTTTTTTTAAACCACAGTGTGATTATTTCAATCTTGGTACAACTGGGAGATCTCCTAACTGTTTTTTAACCAGGTTAGGCGTTTAAATCTGCAGTGGAGGAGCTGGCAGTGGCTGGACTGGTGTGGGAGAGTGCCGGGAAGCAGCAGGCTGTGTGGTGCAGACGGGGCTGCCCTCCGGGGCACTGGAGAGACTTCAGAGCTGCTGCTGTCCCTCAGGTAGGCCCGTGTCAGGCTCTACTCCCCCACTGCCTGGTGGGAGTGGGGTTAGGATGAGTTGTCAGCATTTTGTGTGCTATCTGATCTGTCCCTGTAGGCTTTAGTGCCTTCTGAGTCCCATTTCTGTACTGTGCTCTACTGCGGGGTGTGTTACAAGAGGCTGGCTGGTCTGGGGACATGGAAAATGGGCCTGTGCCTACTCTGGTTGGAGAGGGACAGACCCCAGTTCCACATCATCTGTTTCCTCACTGAAATGTGAGCTATAGGACCTAGTAAACAAATGCACTTGGTATTCATTCAATTTAATGATTCTTTTTCGTGCAGACCTTGAAATAAAAATCCTGCAGAGCAAGCATGTGAAGCCTTTCCTTGTTCCCTTCCAGGCTGTTGTTCGCAGGCCTTTGGTTTTTTCCTGGCGATCAAGTAACTGAAAGCCTAGTTTTACCATGCCTACAGACAAATAAGGTTACATATACAATGTCTGTAGTGGAAATGGTCCCAAGGGAGGATTTCAGTGTTAGCAGTGAAGTCAAGATATTAAGTGTGTTTGTGCTGTCATGGAGATAGGGTAGGATGGCATTATCTATTCTGGGTTCACCTTCTGTGGTATGTAAATACAGCTTTGTTACTTTCATTAGTTTAGTGTTTGGCTAGTTTTTGTTTGTCACTATAAAACCAGTTTTGTTTCAATTGCTGTCACTTAAAATATTTCTGCATTTAAAAAAAAAAGGCTAAATTGATATAGGAGTTGGAAGAAATGTTAAGTAGAGAAACAGGATGAGGAATTGTTGGTAATTCAGTTCTGAGATTTGGGTGGGTTTTGTACAAAATGGTTGCGTAGGCTTCACTTTCTTCCTGTTTCTTTTCAATATCCGAATGCACAAATAGAATCACAACAGTTGATTGTATGACCAGGGAGATAAAAGCTTTAAAACACATACTGAAGAAGTACTTTAATTTAGAAATAAAAAAGAAAACTTTTATTTACAAAGGCCCCTTTCTGAAAGTTGATGAAAATATTTTTATTTTGAAAAAACACATGTAATATTTCAAGAAAATATTGAACTAACATTGAGTTTAAAACCGACTGGAAAGTGAGACATGTGTTTAGTTAAGCTTGAGGAAAATACAGTAAGTGAAAAAAAAATTATAAATTTACTATTAAACTTCCAGAAAAATCATCTGAGTGGCAGGAGGCTGCTGGATTTACGCCTGAGGTGTGAGCATTTGTCAAAGGCGGTCTGCTCACATGGAGGGAATATTTTCTTTCCATTTACTTCAGTATAGTAGCTGTTCCATTCAGAATTAAGAGCAAATTGGAAGAGAAGACAGGAGAGCTTGTTTTTCATCTTCTGGTGTAAGACAGCAGCTGGTGTAGTGGGTGAAGATCTACTAATTCTAAACACTGTGGAGCATGGTCAACCACAGAGTCAATCACATTAACTAAATATAAATAGAATTTCTGGAGAAGTGCTGGAGTTATTGTCAGGATAATGACTAATTTCAAATGAAAATATCTTGAAAGTCACTAATAGGAGAATATTTTTTTTTTCTTAAGGAAAATAACTAAGCATAAATATAAAAGCAAGCTTGAATTTTATTTTTTTTTTTAGATTGATAGAACTGGTGATTAAAACAGTTGGTTTTAAGTTCCTTGATTAAAATAATCTTAATGTGATTAAGGTAAGAGTCTATGAAGGGCATTTCCTTTTTATTTATTTTTATAAGTATTGGGAAAAATTACATAAAGCTATGGATAGGCACTATTTCTTTCATTGTCTTTAGCTGCCTTTTATCTTCTTTCCCTTCAAGTTATAGACCCATTTTAAAGGGTGCAGAGATGAACAAAATGTGTATCTTAAAGTATTTTGTAATTGCTTGTGGAAGCTTATGAACTTAGTGGCATTAATAATAGGGTAGGAGTTAAGGATCTGTACAAATATTTGAAGGATATGAACATAATTTTCTCTTTGCTTATAAATTTTTCTGTTGGGCAACACAGTGATGAATCTGGTGTGTAAATTCTCATCTGAGGAATGAATGCTTTCTGAGCTTCCACTTTGTCAATAAAAAACTTTCTTTTTGTGTAGCAGCATTTTATCTATGATTTTCAGTTAATGGGATATTTTCTTTTGAACAGCTGTTTAGTTTTCTGTGGTTCAAGAACAGAAACAATAAATAGAAGGTGGCAGTTTTATTAAAGAGTAGTTTTCTTTAAAAACAGAGGATGAAAAACAGGATTCTCCCCACAAAACCCCCTAGATGGTCTCTTTTTCTGTCTTCTACTTTGATCTTTTTTCCTTCCCTTTGCAACCCAAAAGCTCACACGAAATCAAACCCTCCTTCTGTCCCGTCCTGTCCTGTCCCCTGTCCTGCTCTGTCCTCCCCCAGTCCTGTGTGTCGTGTTGTCCCACCTCGAAGAGAAAAGCTATATACCTTAATTTCTGAATCCACTGCCTACTGCCTTGCTGCGTGATGGCAGACCTGCCTATGCAGGGGTGGTAAGTATCAAGACCCTAGTTTTAACAAAATATTTAAATGTGTGGTTGCATGCATTCCTACTAAGGCAAATACCGAGGTTTAGATTTTGTTCTGAATATAAAGCACTTTCCTGAATTGGAGTATGGGATGCAAAGTATCTGGCACTCGTTATAGCTGGTAGATGAATGTGTACTCTGTTCAGAGACTGTATTTCTGATACTTATTGTGAATGTGATTCTAACAGTTTGATACATATTTAGGTATTCTGTATGCCTCAAAGAAGGGAGCAAGGTAGTCATTCAAAAGAAAAAAGTGTATTGGAAATAATTTTGTTTTGAATAGACACAGCAGTAAGTTTGAGGGCTGGTAAACCTAATGTTGTTATTAATTAGACATATTCTTACCTGTGAGTGTAGATGGTATTAAAATGTTTCAGTGCTGTTGAAATAATGAAAATATTTGTTGCTGGCAAGTTAAACCAAAAATATTAAGTTGCTTTTCAGGTGTCAAATTGTTCCTCAGTATTTTTTTTTTTCTATATCACAAAGTGAGAACCAGAGCAGGTTTAATGAAGCACATGATTATCTACCAAGCAATCCTGCTTCTTATGTCTCTATTATATAGGTATGGCTTGTGATGAATACAGATTCAGTGTGGTATGGTGCCGTACCCAGGGCCTGTGCCTTCTGTGTGGAAGGACTTCCCCTCTGTATTATTGAGACAGTTGACTATATTTCATAGTTACTAGTTGCTGCTTTGGGCTCTTGGCAGAGTATCAGGGTAGCTTCTGGTCGGGTGTCTGCTTTGCAAGAAAATATTTTGGCACCATATTATGTGTGGTTTGGTGCAGCGGAAGAGCATGTGAGATGTGTAGTCTTCAAATGGAAATGCTGTAGGAGTATTTATTTTAATCAATTTTTAAACATGCATCATGGCATGACTAAAAATACCTGCCTACTTCAGTAGAGTGAAGAAAAGCTCTGTATATACAAACGTAGGTGGTGTAAATGGCTGAGAACAGCGTCGCATTTGCCGTAGGCTTCTAGAGGATGTTTTTTGAGAAAGAATAAAAGTTGCTTGTGAACGACAGGCCATAGAACTTACTTTTTATTGATATGTTTATAAACAGATGGATTTGGAATGTAAAAAGATAATGAATCTATGTTGTTTTATTCATTATCTTGGATATGGTCAGGAGCACTAGCTGCACCACTCAGATCTGACTCATTCTGTTTGGCTGCACTGACTATGATGAAACTACAAAGGCAGTTTTAAAACACGTGACCACCAATAACTTGTCAGTGTTTGGTGATGCAGAATCCACATAAATCTCTACATCTGGAATGTGTGAACCCACGAGTGTCTCCTATTAATTATGCTGTTTGACATTTCCAAAGCTAAATAAGAATAATGGTTAGTTATGAATCATATCGCCTTGCTGAAATGCCAAGCTTCATTTTATTGCGATAGAGATTAAGGCCAGCAGAGTAGTAGTTATTCTCGTCATCAGAATTTTTGCTACTGTCAAACTGCTGATGCAGCATTTGCTTAATATAAATGAACCTTTGCACCTTCATAAAGTGCTTTAAATCTAGAAAAATGTGTGCCTTATCAAAAGGTTAATCCTGACAAATTATTGTCAATTATCTCCTGTCTGTGCAGTGCAGGTGCAGTGAAACTAATTCTCTGCTGTACAATCCAGTGCCTGTTTTGGAAGATTGGAGAGCTGGGGGTTGATCTTGCAGCACTCTTGCTGGGTCAGGTCTTTGAGTACCAGTTATGCATGTGGTAACAAGCTTAATTTCTGCTGCTCAGCATTTTGGATGGACTTCGTACCAGCCTTGTTCCAGTGAAGTATGGAAAATACATGCTTAAATAACATAAAACTTCAATGGTGTGGAAATGCTTTAGTGAATCAGGGCCTCAGGTTATGTGTGGTGGGTGTTTATTTTGTTGGTGTTTTTTTGTTTGTTTGGGGTTTTTGTGGTTGGGTTTTTTTGTGTGTGTTTTTGTAGCAGAACATTCACTTTCTGTCTAGGGTGCTGCATTCTTAGTCCCGCTGTTAATGCAGTGTGGGGAAAAAAATATCCTCTCTGAATCGGTGAGTACTGGGCAACCTTCCACCACCACACACACAAAAAAATCCAGTTTTAGGCGTTTGAGCACTGTGTGCTTAACCACCCTCATAGCTCACACTTAAGGAAGTTTATAAGCTCCAATATCTGTCACTTTCCTTCTGTTTTGACTGAGAAACAGGAAGAAAAAAACTACGTTTTTAATCACAGTGCAAAGTTATTCAAAGGTGCAGGTTTGTACCTGTATAACTTCTGCATTAACATTTTGCAATTTCTATTACAACATATGAAGTATTTGTGATGGGGACATGACATTGAGGTAAACTTCGGAAAATCTGTTGGTTTTATGGTTAGCTATAGAGGCATGCAAGCCTTCTGTGCAGGATGCTGTGCTTCTTTGTGGCATGTAAGCAGCTGCTGGGCTCCTGGGCAAGGAAACGAGTTAACGAGTGAAGTACCTTCTGCCAGGGCACTGTCCTGCATCTTATGTTGATAAGCATTAAATAACCTTTAAACAAAGATACCCCTCAAAAGCATTGCAACACAGGATATTTTTTTTTGGTGTTAGTAACACCTCTTGCAAGTGTGAGACCTGCTTGTTTTATAGCTCAGAAATGCAGGTATTCACTGACTACCTTTTCTATT
>NW_020799095.1:54901824-54911383 GCF_003259725.1 Athene cunicularia | reverse complement strand
CCCCCCCTTTGAGGTGAGAGAGATGCATATAAGTGTCAAGTGTGATATGATTTGATGAAAGCTTTATTTTAACATCTTGCAGTTGATAGGACCAGTTGACAGGTCTGCAGGACTGGACCACATTGAGCTGTGGCCTCTATTTTTCTCTAAAATAGGCCCTTTTGAAGTGAATGCTGGGTTTGCTGCTCCCTTTCACTACGGAAACAGTCAAGCCCCCATTTCCCACCTTCTCAGAGAGTGCCTTACCACCCCCCCACCCCCATTTTTGTTGGGGGTTTTGTTTTGCTGAGGTGGTGTCAGCCTGCAGAAAGGAGAGCGAGAGGGAGTCCCTGCCATGGCACAGGACTGTGCTTGAGGTGCTTGCAGGGCCAAGGCTACCACTAATTCCTCCTCTTAGTCCAACAACTGTTTATAAATTTTTATTGAACGACTGTTTCAGCTTTTTGCTCCCTGCTGATCTGGCTGGTGATGTCTGCCTGCTTTTTTGCAGTACCTTTTTTCCCCTCCTTCCTCTTGACTGAAGTCTTCTTTTTAACCTCCTATTGTATCTACCTAATTCCATAAATTCTTCTTCTGAATTCCTATTCCTTCTCCACAAAAGGCTCCTTATTCTCAGAGGGGAGTGTGTTTTGTCTGGCCTCTGGACAGCTGTTCTATTCAAAACCTCTCCCCCGGAGTAAGAGGCATCCCACAATTCATCGCTTTTTTCTTTGCCATGGTAAAAGCTAAAAGAATGTTTAACAAAGACCTACAATTTGTGAGGGGGTGGGAAATGGGAGTGTAACTTAATAGTTTCAGAAAACTGCTGAATAATATGACTGCTGGATAATAAAACACTTTAAAGAACCTTTTTGAAAGCTTTATCCATGTTCATAACCAACTGATAAAGCAATAAACTTGAAGAATTTGATATAAACATCTTATTTGGATCTCAGTGGCAAGACATGTATTTTAATTATTTAATATTTCAAAGAATCTTCTTTTTGACCAATGCAAGGTGGAATGAAATTAAAGCACATATTACATGTTGAGGGTTGAAGTAGGTGATTAATAGATTGTATTGTGTTTTGAAAGTTTTCGAGTCAGTAATGTTTTGCAAGCGCAAATTGAGGGCAATACATTTATAAAATAGGGGGCTTTTTTTTTAGTTGCATTTATCCCTTTAAAGCCATTACATTTTCTTTTAAGGATTTGTTCGTGTTTGATAAACACTATTTTGATCATGGGAAGCATTTGTGGTACGGTTTTAGATCATAATCTGAACAAGTTTGTTATAGAACGGTGTGCTGAAATTGGTGTTTTAAAGGAATGCAATCAAGTGAAAATTACCATTTTGCCTCTGTTTACATAACAAAGCATTTAAACCTCCTCTCACTTTGCAATGTAGCTGTTATTCTAAAGTAAGATGAGGAACAAAATACTTATTTTTTTTTTTTCTAGTTTAATGGGCGCCTTTGATAGCCTTTCCTGCACGTTGGGTCTTGATGTGTTCTCACAGTGGTCACTTGCTTTGTTTTTTGTCCAAGAAGCCTTTTTGTGGCAGCTGGGAGCCTAGTGAAAAATGCTCCCACTTTTGCATGTATTTAATTTCAAGTGCAAACTTGCCATATTGCCGCTTTCTGAGTGAAATCGTAGGGGGAGGGGGATGTGGCTGCCATTTTGAAATGTTAGTGTTTCTCGTCACAGAGTGGCCGCGTTTCTATCCCTGTGTTGTGGCACCTGCACACACAGATACATCCAAGTTGACCGTGAGGACCTTGGAGCGCTGCAGCTGCGCAGCCCCCCGCTCCCTGCCTTACACGTCTGGTGAGCCTGCTCCTCGTTTGACGGGGAGGTCTCCCAGCCTCGCACACGTACCCGGGTATTCGCGCCTTGCGTGGATGCGCGGCCTGAACCCCGCGGATGCGCATGATGCAGTTGTCGGCAGCGCCGAGGGGGCTGTTGCGCTGTGTGCCTGGCCCAGCCCTTCGCTTACTGGGGCCGAGCTGGTGGACAAAGGATCCCCCCAGCCGGCCTGGGGCTGGGCTGGCCCCTCGGCCCCATTGTGAGTACGGCCACATGCATGTGAAAGGGCCTTTAAATATGCGTTTGTGCTAACTGGTACGGATTCGTGTAATGAAGAGTCCCTAGGTATTCATTAACGTGCCTTGTTTCACAAACATTTCTTGGGCAGAATTCTTAGTCGCCGCTGTTTCCGTGGAATAAACGATATACCGAGAATAATTGTCTTGTTTTGGTATTTTTTTTTGTTTTGTGTGTGTGTGGTTTTTTTGTTTTGTTTTTTGTTTTTTTTTAAAAAAACCCAACCAACAAACCCTAAACAAACAGTTAATGTATAGAAAAGCCTTAAGTCAAAGTGGACAGAATCATGCAAAATATTTGTTGTGAAGTTATGCATACTTAAAACTGTCCTCGGGTGTTGTGGCAGTGATTATATTTTCTGCCGTTGATGAAGCAAGCATTTCAATGAAAGCCAGACTTTTCTGGTCACGAGTCCTATTTATTTTGCTGATCTCTGGTGTATGTGCAGGTACATGGCTCGCCTCACATAATTTCTTTCAGTAAGCTTGTTCAGCAGTTTTGCAAATCCAGTCCAAGTTATCTTGTTTTCTTATTGCAAGGCAGTATGAGAAACCATGTTTTAACTGTTGCAAAGGTTTTAAGTGTGTTAGGGCTCCATTTTGGAATGGTTACCTGGAGGCTGGCATTGTGTCGGTCATAGCTTGAGGAGCCACGTCAGCAGCCTCTGTCTAGAGGCTGGGAAGGAGCTTTGTGAAAGATGACATTTGACTACCAGATGCATTCAGAACCAGGGCTGCCGAGCATTACCCCATCTGCTTTGAGTAGCTCAGCAGGGGTTTTTAATGCCTATATATTCATTATATAGAGGGAGTGGCTACATGCTTAATATAGGTCCTCATTAATTTTGTGTAGTCCACTAGAGTTCTCTAGTGTAACTATGAAGAAATAAAAATAATAATGATCTCTTCTGTTCCCTCAGCTCACATCTGTTCCACAGGATCCTCACCAGGGTCACCTTTTCTTCTTTTAGGCTGTAATAGGAAGCCTTCTGGAATCACATGAATGTTACTGTACCTGTGCAATAAGGATCTGGGTAGCAGCAGCCGGCAACTCGGTGAAATTATATTCTCGCTGTGCTGCTTGAGAGCGCGTGGCCAGCTGGTGCCAGGTGGCCTGCTGCTGGAGTACCGGGGGATGTGAAAAATAAGACCTTGCTTTCTGTGGCAAGTATCTATCCTCCTGGGCTTGCAGTCTCTGCAGGGCAGCTGTCTCCTCTCCAGTGAGTGCCAGATTTCCACGGTTTGAAGGAGTACCCAGCAATAAGTTCCTAGTACTAGGGCTTTGGAAAAGTGTGTGAACAGCCCCCAAAGCCTAGATAGCAGCCTCTGACATGCAAATGTAATTCTCACCACCTCGTTTTCCGGTAGGTGCCAAAGTCTTTCAGGTCCCAGCATGTAGGCACTGGTCGTGCAGTGGTGTGGCATTCGCATGCTTACGGTGTTAGTCACTCTTAGTCACTGGAATGAAAGAAACAGCTGCAGAGCCTGATGCAAGAGATGTGCTTGTGAATTTTCTGATATATTACAAATAGTAGTGAGAGTTTGAAGCATATAGAGACCTTTTTCCCTCTTTCCCTATCTTTGAAAGTTTTTTCTTTTGATTCAGAACTCTAGGATATATATGTCAAATATTGATTTAAAGTCCTAAATAATTTTCTGTGATAACTGAAGATCGCGTAGCCATTTACCACAGTGTTGTTGGTTTTTTGTTTGGTTTTGTGTTTGTTTGTTTGTTTTTTTTCTCATTGCTCAGTGCCTGTTGAGATTGCTGTCACTGAGGCAGCAAAATTATTTCTGCCGTGAAAGAGCTGGAGTTTGAAGCCTTTGGGTAGGACGCCAGAGTCAGGTTGTGAATTCTTATTTAATCTTCATTCCTGACCTCTTAACAGCAGCTAAGGAGGAGGAGTGGTATGCTGACTCCAAGAGCTCACAGGACCAAGACACTCTGCTCTCATTTTGTGCATTTTCTGGCTTGGGTGTATGATGGTAGAGATACCGATGTTGCAAAACCCTGGTGTTGAAAAATTCTTGACTTCTTTTCACCTTCTGCTTTGGATAGTACCTGCAGAAGAAAGACTGTTTTTCAGTAGTGTGCCTACTGGCATGTGCTCATCTATGAGTGTAGACTGAAAAAAAAAAAAAAAAAAAACAACAAAAACAAGTTGTTTTGATAGTTGATTGTATTGATAGTAATTGTTTCCTGTAAGGGGATTCAATATAAAATCCAGGCAATTATTATCCATCCTAGGACTTAGCATTGTGGTGCTCTCGTTGCTGGTTTAAATTAATATGCTGAGGGTGAACGGTGGTGTGTGCGGCAAGGACACGTGTCCTATTCTGCCGTCTCAGCTACCCAGATGGCAGTCCTTGGGCAGGAGTGGGCTGGGAGAGGATGGTGTCCTGCCCCCTGGCAGAAAACTGCTGCAGCTTCCTTGTCGAAGTCCTCATTTACTGCTATAAACCTCTTCCTCTCCTCTCCCTTATAGGGAGAGACAAGCTTTCAGGCTTTGTCTGCTGAATGATCCCACTGATTTTTTTAGTAAGACAACTTATGCGAGTAGTGCTACTTGTCTGCAGATGTCACAAAATATACGATGAAAGTAAGAGAGGAAAACACCCAGGGAAATAGCATGAGTTGAAATCTATTTACACACAAGCAGTGTGCAAAGGTATTAAAGAAAATTTCAGCAGTGTAAAGTGCTGGGCAAATGATGCAGGCTGTGATCTTTATCGGGGGCTAACCTAAAAATTAGGCACAGTAGAAGCTTACCCTAAGGTGAGCCTTTTGATTTCTATGCATACTGTGGAAATTGGGTATTTACATTTCATCATTCCCTTGTTATTCCTTTGTTTACATTTACATTCTCTTGTTTTGTGAATATAGGTCACAACCGTAGACTATTTTGCATGACTTTTAATCATGAAAAATTCATGATAAACCTTGAGAAAGATATCTCTCTCTGTAGTGAGTGTTACTGCTAATAAGTAAAAAAGATATTTCAATGCCTTTTCTGGAGGGAGGAGATATCCCTCTATATTGGGAGGAAAATAAAGTGTTAGATGAATTTTATAAGATCTTTATCATGTCTGATGTTTTTAAATCTATGATGCTGGTTGGCTGGAGTGCAAGCCACTCCATTAAGGAAATGTCAAGTGTAATTTTGGAAAAGATATGTTTTAAAACAATACATGCATAAAAAATAGCATAAGGAATTTGCCTCTGGGCTTCTGTGGGGGTGACACATTAATTGTCACAGATGAAGAGGTAGACCCCCCTTGGAGCTCATGATTTCACTGTTCATGATTTATTAGTCTTGCCACTCATTAGAGGGGGACATGTGCTGTTCATTTAAAAGATGGTCTATCTTATCTAAATATTTTAGCAACAAACTTAGAACTTTGAAAGATCTACTGGTGCCTTCATATTCTCTCAAAATGTGCTTTCATTTGGTTTTTAACTGAGCAGCAAGTACAGCTTGGTTTTTGTATCTTTTTTTTTTTTTTTTAAGAACCGTTGCTTTATGATAAATATTGATATTTTTTTTCCCCTTCTCTTTGTCAGGATGTACTGAAATGCAGACAGTTAAACCAGTGGTTCTTTTATAGTACATAATAAATCATATCTTGTCTGTTTTTTTTTTCCCTTATATTTCCTGTTCAGTTTATTCAATTCAGCTCTGTAGTGAGATCAGCTAGATGATGCTGTTGCAGCAGAAGCAAGGCAGTGATGGTGTGGCAAGCACACCACCACCCGCCCCCCCAGTGTTTATCGCAGCTCAGTTGGTTTCTCTGCCAGTGTTCATCCTGGTCTGCACACTTTTTTCTTTTCTTTTCTTTCTTTTTTTTTTTTTTTCTTTTTTTCTTTTTTTCTTTTTTTGAACAAGCATGCTTTGCTTTTTTTTTTCTGAGAAATTCCACTCTTGTTCTGATGGTGATGATGACCCTCACTTGTGAGTTTAACTATGGGAAGAACAAGGGGTGTACAAGGAACATAAATGAAGGTCTTTCACATGGCTCTTCTCTCCAAGCCTTGAAAATGACTGTCTGGAGATACTTTCCTGCCTCCTGTAGGCATTTCTGTCCAAATTCTACCATTATAGAAAAATGTGTTGAATTTTACATCTATAGGGCACTAAGGAAACACATCAGAAGAATACAAGCATAAGAATCTGTTACCTAGGCATGGTTTTGGTCATTGTGCTGCCTCCAAAGCAAAACTTCCTGATTTTTTTTTTTTTCTTGTTGCAATAAGATGTTCTTGTTTGTTAATGTACTGAATAGGGATGTTACATGGGGGGTTTTTGTTTTTTTTTTGTTTGTTTTCTTTCTCATAAGATCAGGTGTGATTAAAAAGCTTTTATTAACTCTTTACACAGATTGTTTTCCCTACATCATCAGACTTGGAGTCTATCAAGATTGTAATAGTTTTTCAGAAATTACTGGTCACTGAAATACATGTCATACTAACTTTGTTCCTTCTCAAGGCACTGAAGTGCATCTGAAATATCCTTCTATATCATATATTGATTTTTATATATACTGAATGACAATGCAATTCATCAGCTTCAGAAACAGAACCTATATTGTAAGACTTTTATTAAAAAAAATAAAATAATCATGTCATGGATTCTAAACACCATCACCTCATTTATCTGCTGGTGTTTTGCCACTAGAAAAGTATGAGTATCTTTGGGCTTCTATGGTTGTGTGTGTGTAAGATACCTCACGAACATGTTGCCTGGTTGAATTGTGAACAGCAGTGCAGAAGATGATGCTGAGGGCTCTGCTTGTACTACTGAATATTTGCCCTCGGTCTGGGACCAGCTTGTGAGCATCTGCAGAGCAGGGGGAAGGCCTGACTGGGGTTGTACCACAGCCAGAGTGAAGAGGGCTGACATGAGATGATCTTTTGTTATTGGAACAGCAAGAATGGGCAGGACATAGGGGAGCATCGTCTCTTTCAGAGCTTTGACTGCATGTCTTCGGGAAGGATGTTCCCAGAGAGTGCTTCCTGGAAGTGCCACCTCCTTTCAATGCCTGAAAGTATTTGTGTATGTTATATAAAAACTTACCATTCTTGCCTTTAAAGAGAGCTCACAATCTGTAGTGTGGCCACAAGAGGTGGAAGAGCCGGTCTGTGCCAGAAGAAACTTGCACACTCTTGTTTCCGATGGGTACCCTGTACCTTCATCAGCCGCCTGAAAGGTGGGTGGGGGGGAAGGGGCTACAGGCTGAATATTCATCTTGGGGCTCAAACTTGCCCCAGCAAGCTTTTTGTCTCTTTAGTGATTTATCCCTTCTTCAGTAGCCTTGATGTTGTGTCTTTGTGGGGGGTGGTATGTTTATTTAATGTCTTGCTGATGTAAACTTCTTGCCTCTTTGCCAGACTCTAAAAATGAATGATGCCACTCTTAATCAGTAATGCCTTTGAATAGTCAATATAAAAGCCACCAGGATTAGATTTGAAGACTATTTCATGTTTTTGAGATACTACCTGGAGATTTAAACTTGCCTTGTCTTAGAAATTGCCTGAAAAACTGCATTGTCTGCATGTTATTTCTAGGAGAGACTTATGTTTATTTTACATATTAGTCTTCTGAAACAGGAAGCCCATAACAATGGTTTTGTGCCTGGACGTGTGGAGAGTGGCAAACAATGTAATTGTTCATTTTCCTGATGGTGCAGCTTCCCAAAAAGGTGCTGAGTCTGATGTGGGCATATTTCGTGTGGCTGACTGATCAGTGATCGGTTTTAGTTCCTTCATTAATTATTCATGCATTTAAAAGCAAGAGTTTGTGGTTTCATCCTTCTTCCTGTTTTGTTTTGGTGTTTTTTGTTTTTTTGTTTTTTTTTTTTCCTAGTTGATTATGGTAATTAATTTCTATTTCAGTCACTCCTATTATTTTAGTGTAGTGTATTTCAGTGATAGAGGTTGACACGAGTGCCAGGTTTGTTTCTGTCTTTTATGCCAGATTATGTAGTGATAACTGAACTATTCAGGAAATCTGATCTGGCCAAAGTAAGTAGGGCCCTGATTCTGTGTTTACTTTCAGCTCTACATGTGTTCAGTTATACAGAAATGTTCTGTTAGTGAACTATAAATCTTTAAATTGGTAAACTTGTTTGTGATCTTGATCGTTATTTATAGGCATTGGGAATCTTTGTCATGGGCAGAGGTGCGATTTTGTTAGATCTTTGCAAACTTAAAGGTAACTTTTGCTGCAGAGTTTACAGTGTAAATGTTGTTGCTGCATTTGCAACTACTTAGGAGCTTGCCAGGAAGGGGTTATTTTGTGTTATGCAGAGGAGCTTCTTGGAAAATGTAGCTTTCTACAAATACCATACTGTGGCTCACACACACTTCTATGCAAGCCAATGTTACTGTAGCAAATCGGTACATTGTGCTAATAAGAAATTAGTGACATGAATTTCCTCCATGTCTGAAAGACTGCAAATGTTGTCTTTGACGCACTGAAATACAATGCCAGTGTGTTGAAAGGGAGCAATATAATAAGCATTTTCAATAGCTGATGAATGACCACTTGATTTTTACATGCTGTGGATAAATTGACCAAACTTGTTTGTTTTCTTATTTTTCATGCATTCTCTAAAGCTGTAAAGAATAGTATTTTTCTCAGTTTATTTAGTTCAATGTCAGTTGAAAGTTCCAGTTTCTTCTTGAGTTCTGAATATTGCATTTTTTTGGGTACTACCTACATGACTGTTAGGCAGTCATTTTCATTGTGTACTAAGCTTCTGAGTAGACTTTTGGGGATTTAAAGTTTGCAACACTCTGATATCTAAGAAACACTTTCCTTAGTCCAAGTGAGTTTGATCTTCTAATAGATATTCATACTTTTTAGGTCTACAAAGCAATTTAAATGGGTAGCCCTCCTCTTAAATTTTTTAAGATCTCCAAGGGTCTTCTGGAAGGGAGAAAATATATAGTTTAATGGTTTTGTAGTTTCTGGCAAATGAATTACATAGTTATCAAAAACAGTGCTGCTAATGACCTAATGAAATATTGGGTAACATCTACTTTCATTCACAAGGAAGATCAGAGTGTCTATCAAACATGAATTTTATCTGAGGCTGTAATGACAACTTAAACAATTTCAGTTAATGGATCAAGGTGATAGTATACGTTGGTTATACAGCCTGCATGTGAATAGGGGATAGCTTTTCTTTATTAAGCAGCAGCAGCAGAAACAAAATAGGGTATGTGTGGTGTTTATAAATATGCCAGGTAAATATAAAATTGCCTGTAAAATCTGTTGATATTTCCTCTGTCAGCCTCTGCACGTCTTTCCTGGCAGAATACTAAGATAATGAAAAAATTACTTCATGGACTTAAAGTTCATATTCTATCTTCTGAGAGCAATTAATTTCTTAATAGTGAGAAATGAAGCATATGGCACTTAACAAGAACATGCCTTTATCAAAATTTTAAGTAATTTTATTGGTTGTTATTTAGAGAC
>NW_020799095.1:54846599-54901774 GCF_003259725.1 Athene cunicularia | reverse complement strand
AAGAAAGCAACCAGTACACAGTGAATAAAGCAAAAACCTAATGAAAATTAGTGCTTATTTTAAACTTTCTACTATGTATTTTTTGCTAGTTTGTTTCTGTCTCTGTTTGGTACAAGGCCCCGGAAACAGCTTGTTGTGACACAGTGGGCTCAAAAATTTGCAGCCAAGCATAAAGCCTTGCTGCCTCCTAAGTTGTGGGATGCCACAGTTTCCCAGTTTGCAGGTGGGCGGCTGATACTGCCAAGGCAGGCCTACCTGCAGCGCATCACAAGGTGGGGCTGGCATGACTTATTTTTTAGCCGTTCACAGTGCTTTCCCTGTCTTAAAACAGCCATGGGACTTGCAGTCCCTTGTCCTTTTGAGTTTCTAGTGCTGCTTTTTTTTTTTTTTTTCTGCAGCTTCAGGAGGAGGGAGTCTCAATTGCAGACTTGGGGAGAGCTGGCAGAAGTTTGCAGGGTGGCAGCAGCACGAGTTTTATGTCTATCACAGTTGCTGCCATGAGGCATGTGTGTGGTGGGTATTTGTGACACGCTTCAATTTTTGTCTTAAGCTAAAAACAGAGACCAAAATACTAGTTTTCTATCTAAAATTACATGTAACTTACCTGTTCTGGTCATCTGAGTGGATGACACACAGTTACACAACTTCCATGTGAAAATACAACCAGATCATATTTATATTACTAATGGTAATGGAAATACTACATATCCCTTCAGAGGGATTTGTGAACTGTTTTTTCAAGGGGATGGGAGAAATCTTCATGTTACAGGAACTCAACAATAGTTCCAGTTCATCAGTAGCAGCAGTGCTCTTCATAGTGTTAGAGGATAATAGATACCATTCTGTGGAAACAATGCTGTTTTTGTTTTTATCTTTAAAAATAGATTAAGAGGATTTAAGGGGTGGGGAAAAAAAGCCCTATATAAACAAGGCAAAGTAGGCTGTGTTATCCCAAGAATCAGTATTTGTTTCAGAGCACTTGCTGGTATCCATTGTGTATTCTAGTTACATTTTGAGAAAGGCCTGCAGGGAAGCTACATAATGGAAATGTGTTAAGCCTTGACTGTTTATTCAGCTGAAATTTCTCTTTCACAAAGGTAGAGAATATATTTCTTTTCATGACACTATGGCATCTTTAAACTGATTCTCAGCCTTAGTAGGTAAATAAAGCCATGTTGTATGTATGTAGCACATAGGGAAGAACAAATAGCATACGGAGTAAAATTACTTTGATTATGCCATTACTTTTCTTGCTGTTACCCAACTTGTTTGTGACCCATTTTTAAATTCAGCTGCTAGAAAGGTTTTTATAAAAATGATTAAGTTAGTTATCTTTTTCTTCTAGAAGTCTGATAACAAAATTTTCATGTAGCATAAAACACCTGTTACCTCTGCATGTTTTTAAGAGGCCATGCTCTAAAATGTCCAGGTAATGGGGCAGGAGGAGTAGGTGTGAGAGAGATGAGGAGAGAAGACAAGGTGTGAACATGAGGTGATAAGTTTCTGAACTAAGAAACCCTTCAGTCTGATGTGAGAAGGTGGAGGACCAGTACCTTTGTCTAATATGGACCATAATTGGAGACTAAGTCTTCAATTTTATTTCATCTCTTTTTCTCTGAGGATAAGTTCACTAAGAGTTATACAACAATTATTTAAAAACTTTCTTATTAATTTTGGGTCATAGGTGTTTTATGTACACTGTGTGTTTAGAAAGTGCTTTTCTGCAGATGTGGGGTGAGAGCTGAGGAATTAGCAGACCTGAGCCTGCCTGAGCACATAATGTTCCCATAGAGATTTTGCATCCTTTGCTGTAGACTTGGATCTGAACCTTTTTACCTGAAGAACACAAATTATATGGGTGGCATTCGTTTTTGCTTTGGGACTTGGCTGCATTTTATTCGGCTTGTTTCCTACCTCTGCTCTTGATTCCTGGACCAAGCACAGCACCAGTGTTAACCAGTCTGAATTCTTGCATATTCTGTTTCCCATTATAATTTCTGCCTTTCAAATCCCTTTATGAACTCAATCAGTGCAAAGCTATTTTTACTGAAAAATAATAATGATGCTCAACAGATAATATGGATTTACACTCCTGTGGTAGGCTGGACCTGTGGTACAAAGGCCTTCACAGATGACAGATACTTTTTTTTTTTTTTTCTTTCTTGGCCAAACATGCCTTTTTACCTATTCTGTTTTGCCAAACAGTTGGCACTGTAGTTTCAATGTTGTGTAAAATACATCTTTAATTTCCAAATATTTGACGATGTTTTCATATCTTAACTCTGGTATACTGCAGCCTTTCATATTGACAGCTCACTGTTTTGTATAAATCATTAGGGGAAATCTACATACTTTGGCAACTCAGAAAAAGGTAAATTGTGTTTTGACAGTTGTAGAGACTTTGAAAGGTACTTCAGAGTGTGGTGAATTTTAATGACCGAGATGGCTGAGGCAGCTCATACCTCAGCTGACTGTTTCAGCCTGCAGCCCCAGGAATACAACTTTATTGGTTTGCAGTTATCTGTTGTTTTAATGTTGCCTCCAACTCTGAGGGCAGTGTATGAAGTGAGATTTTTCTGCCTGAGGAAGTAGAAGTCACAGGATGTCAGAGTTGCTTATATCACCCTAAAGTTAAATGAGTAACTTTTTGTATGATTTTTGTGGTCTTTGAGAGTCTGCATGTGTATTGTGTGTCTGTGTGTGTAATTGGAAGCATCAGAGTTATGGTCTTGTTTCTCTTCAGATAAACTACTGCTGTGGCAATTTTTCTATTACTGATTTTAAAATTGGTTTCTTGAGGTTTTGTTTTATTCAAGGAGAGATGGTTGACTCATGGGGGTGATACATCTAGTGAGAACCTAGTGCATGGCCATCCTGCTATTAACAGTCTGCTATTTTTATATCTTCCATATCTTACTGCTTTAAAAAGACACTAATTTATTACTTATTTTTTTTCTCAGTACCATAAAGGAGCATTTTCATTTTTCATGATCTAGTTAATGAAGAAAACACATTCTTTCCCACTAAAATAATTGTTGAATATCCCTAGTGTCCTAATATGAGGTCAGCATGCTTAGCTGATTATGAGAGTAGGGGAGAACTTGTCATTCCTATTTGAAAATTTGAGTTTGAGCATCAGTAATCATCTCTGTGGATGTCTCAAAAGAAGCTGCTGAACTTTGGTTGCTAAACTTTTCTGTAGCCATATTGCACAGTGAGACGTTGTTATGATTTCTTAAAATTAAATATGTAAGCCCATAATATATGTGCTTGCTAGTTAAAAAGGGAAAAAAAGCGCATTCTTCTAAGCCCCAAAGCAGAAAGTATTGCATAGGCTGATGCTCCTAAATGTGAAAAATGAAGGCAGAATGAAAATTAGACCAGCTCCCAATAGCTTGCTCATGCATTTACCAACTTTTTTTTTTTTTGTAACATCTTTAAATTCTAAGTGCGAACATATTTTATTTAACAACGTGTGACAGAAGGCATAGGCTTTTCTTCCCATTTTCTAGCAACCCACATTTTTCATATGTTAGTGGATATTAGCATGAAGTGTGGTTTCCACCGTAGGAAGATAATTCCCAGCAGTGTTTGAGGGCAGAAGGGAAGAAAGGATCCAGATTTATGTATTTCTTCTTAGTTGAGGCACTGAGTATTTAATTTTACTTCTTGTGTTTGACTAAAATGAGTGTCACTTATTTCCACTTCATCAAAGTATCTTGGATTTATCCTATAATGATCCACAGTGGATGCAGTGCTTTGTAGTTGAAGTTAGAAGTTGCGTTGAAGTTCACTGCCATGTTAACATTTTAATTTTGGTGCAGGAGCTCAGTTTTGGAGTGCAGTCAGGGCTGATCATGCCCACATGTTGTGGGGCAGTCCTGAGAGCACAAATTAGATTCATTTCAGATAAGACCAAGCCAGGAGATTCATATCCAGAGCGTACTTACAGCACTTCACCTCCCAGGCCCCTCTTCATCATGGGGACATACTGGAGCTGATCTGAAATAAAACTCCTGAAATGTGCATTGTGCAAACGTTGAGTCCTTAATACCAACTGTGTTGCTCTACTCATCTGCTTCTAGTGGGCAGCCTGGCATGGTAACATAGGTGTAGTCAGGAGGCCGCCTGTGTGGCCTAGAAATAGAATAAGAGGAGTGCTAAAGATTGGCATTTCTTCTCCTAGCTTGGATGAACTCTCTGCAAGTTTTTTGTTTCTATACTTTATGGAGATTTTTGTCAAGTTATATCAGTGCCTCACTTGGAATACTCCTTTGGTTTTGAGTAACAATATTTAAATTAAATAACACTTTTATTTGAAATCACTAGACTGTGAGGTTTCTGGAGCTCCTCTCAGTGAATTTTGGCAGTTGCCAGCTGGCTTCTCTTCTGTGAAGGTGGATATAATGTGTTTTACTTCTGGCTTTTTTAAAAAAAAAAAGTTCATTACTAAATTGGGTAGTTTAAAATGTAATACCATAGCTGCTACAATGATGCAGATAAAGCACCAAATATTCATTATTAATAAACACTTAAGCATAGTTAGCATTTATCTTGCTTTGGTATCAGGTAAGACTCATGCAAAGCCTGCGTTGAATACTTTCTTACATCAGCAGTTTAAAAGCCTGCAGGTTATGAGCTTTGTTTTTTGTTGGTCTTGTGACTCCAGATACCATTATAAACAAGGGTACTTCTGTTTGGCTTGTGACCCCAGTCATAACTACTGTAACCCTACTTGGGGGTCATGACCTCTTGTTGGGACTTGCTACATTAGAACAATATGAAAGAGTTGTCCTATGCTAATGCATTAGGAGGCAAATGAAAGTAGCTGTCAAGAAAGCAGTGAAACAGATTAATCATGCGGAGGGTGGTTGTTTTCCAGAGAAAAAATAAAATAGAGATGGCTTTTACATGTTCAGTGTCTTAAGAATAACTTCTGTTCCACTCCCCTACCGATTATGTACTTCTTATTTAAAAACAAAATACCATGAACCCACGCATCTTAAACATATTTGTGAAAATACATAAAAATCAACCAGCATTAATTTTATGCAAATGCTTGTATTTTTTTTTGAAAGTGAACATTATGTAACAAACCATTCCCCCTCACTCTTACCCAACTACTAACCTTTCAAAGATAGAGATGCTATCTCACATTGAGAACTTGTGTCAAAGTTCAGCCTAGAAAGACTTGTTTTATAGTCCTTAGACCAGTGGTTTGTAATGAAGACAGTGATGATTATTGCCTTTTTAATGTCACAACTCTAATTCTTCTGTCTTTTTGAAGGAAAGAACTTGAGTATGTTATAACATCTAATTTCCTTCATCATTTTCATGTCACAGTAGGGATCCAGTAAGTCCATGTCTCTTGGTGTGCAGGTGTGGTTTAGCCTTGTTCTTGATTAATTTATGCCTTATGTGCTCAGGTTTTTAAAATTAATCAAGCTTTGTTACTTGAGAAAGGTGACTGTTATTGTCTAGGGAAAATCTTTTCTTCTGAAACAGGAGAATTAATGCTGATTCAGGTTGGTGATGCTGCCTGTGTTATTTCATCTCTCCATTCTCAAAAGTGGTTTGAAGCTTCTAAATAGTGAAACGTAGAAGTTAAGAATCCCAAAGTGTAATAATGAAAATGCAAAGGGCCTTTTCAGCTCTTCATGAGTCTAAATACCTTACTCTGATGGCAGCACTTTTAAGGAGGCAAAGAACCCATATCTACACCATTCTGACCATATAATATTTGCAAGCAGCCTAGGATGGTGCCCTTTCTGTCTTTACTAATAGGAGTCCTTGTGATCTATAGGTAAGCAGAATTCAAACCATTCAGACATGATTTGGTTCATAGGAAATGTGGCTGAATCCCAGGTAACAGCTTCCAGGCCCTCTGCATGGCAAACAAAATGCAAGACAGAGGTCTGCATTTCTGCAAACACAGTCTGGGACTCCTGGGTTATGTGCTTCTCTGTTAGTGATGATGTTGGACAGGCTTTACTTTAGCTTTTACAGGTGTCGATGAGGGCCCATACTTCCATTTCCAGTGGTTCAGGCAACTTTGTTCAGTCACTGTGCTCCCCACTGTACCCTTGGATTAACAAAGTATCTTAGTTCCAAGTGCAAGGAGTGCACCCCTATCCTTTGTCATTACACCTAATAGCTTGGGTGCAGGTTGGTTGACTGTCATCAGTAGTGGTTCAACACTGTTGAGTGAAGCAATGTAACCTGTGAAATCATCTCATGAAAGCAGAAGAGGCTTTGTAAGGGACAGTTGAGGACAGTGCCGGCAGACTCTGGTTCCAAAGATCTTTGACTGTATGTTTCATGGATAGTATCTTTTAACTCTCTTGAGGATTGCCCCTGTCAGTAACATGTCTTGCACTGCTGTGGTTTTTGTTCAGTCTCTCATAATATTCAGTGATCCTGGCTTTATCAAGGGTCTCCTTTGTGCTTGTTATTCTGTTAAAGGCATGATTCTCAGATGAGACCTCTCCATATTTTTATAACTTGGTAGACTTCTCCAAGCCAACTGTTGTAGTGCATATGCCTTTTTTGTGGCTGTAGTCTCACCACAGAGATCTATTGAGTCCCAGGCCTACTGGCTGGTGCTGGCTTGCTTTTTATACCTTTTCTTTAAGAACAAGGTCAAGCTGAAGATGTATCTTAAATTTCTTCTGGGGGTGACCTTATGACTTACTCTGCCAAATACAACTGGAAGGTCATCTTGCTTTCCCAAAAGTAAATTCAGTTCTTCAGGGATTTTCTTGTTGCACACAGATTCCCAATCTGCTCTTTAATCTTGCTTTCCAACTCCTTAATAACTGAGGTGTGAATTTTAAGAGGAGGGAGACAGACAGCCCTGTGCTTTATTCTCTTGTGATATAGCGTGAGGGAAGGGGGTCTGTGGTCAGTCACACCAAAAATGACCCAAGCTTGTGCCACTCAGGAACTGAATGTACTGTGTGGTAAGTGACTGTCATTTGAGTTCAGAATTGAGAGATTTCCCTTTAACAGCTCCAAATACATCAGGTTTATAGGACTCTGGAGTAGTTAAAGTGTCTCCTAGGAAAAATATTAGCACTTAAGGGCTTGCAGTCTCGAGCACTACTAAGTAGTGTCTGTGGCTCAGTGCATGAGGTGTAGGGTGCTATTTACTGAGTGCCTTCACGGTTATTGAACACTTTGTCTCGATGCTTGCTTGTTCTGTCACTGTCTGATTTTTAACATGTTCTAATTTAAATTTGAATTTGTTTGTTAGACTGCTTTTGCAAACCTCTAATCATTTTCAGTGTTATGTGTTAAAATTAGGGGACAATTACAGCTGTGGAAAAAAAACCCCGTGTTGTTATGACTGCTTATCTCATGATGTAATCCTGCTAGTGCTAACTTCAGTGAAACTAAAGTATGTACTTTAGCTGTCGAATGCAGCTAACCACTGTTAGAAGAGAGGGAACAAGCCCGCTGAGATGCAGCATCAGCCTTACTGGCTTTGCGTTGGCTTTATGATGAAATGTTAGTCTTGGAAACATAATTCCCATTTATCTTATTTCATCAAGCAGAAAACAATTAATCACATATTCTTTTTTGCCTTGACAAGTGTTTTATCATAGCTTCAGATTTCTGTGCTTGGAGGCAAATAGCTTTTTGCATCCAAAGCTTCCACAGAGACAGACCTGCTAAAGAGGCAAAAAGCTTCCTCGTGGAAGTATCATCAGTACTTTGATGCATAACTACACTGGCTTGTATTGGGGGTGACTTTGGTAGAAGTTAAACAGAAACTGTAGCAAATCGGTACATTGTGCTAATAAGAAATTAGTGACATGAATTTCCTCCATGTCTGAAAGACTGCAAATGTTGTCTTTGACGCACTGAAATACAATGCCAGTGTGTTGAAAGGGAGCAATATAATAAGCATTTTCAATAGCTGATGAATGACCACTTGATTTTTACATGCTGTGGATAAATTGACCAAACTTGTTTGTTTTCTTATTTTTCATGCATTCTCTAAAGCTGTAAAGAATAGTATTTTTCTCAGTTTATTTAGTTCAATGTCAGTTGAAAGTTCCAGTTTCTTCTTGAGTTCTGAATATTGCATTTTTTGGGGTACTACCTACATGACTGGTAGGCAGTCATTTTCATTGTGTACTAAGCTTCTGAGTAGACTTTTGGGGATTTAAAGTTTGCAACACTCTGATATCTAAGAAACACTTTCCTTAGTCCAAGTGAGTTTGATCTTCTAATAGATATTCATACTTTTTAGGTCTACAAAGCAATTTAAATGGGTAGCCCTCCTCTTAAATTTTTTAAGATCTCCAAGGGTCTTCTGGAAGGGAGAAAATATATAGTTTAATGGTTTTGTAGTTTCTGGCAAATGAATTACATAGTTATCAAAAACAGTGCTGCTAATGACCTAATGAAATATTGGGTAACATCTACTTTCATTCACAAGGAAGATCAGAGTGTCTATCAAACATGAATTTTATCTGAGGCTGTAATGACAACTTAAACAATTTCAGTTAATGGATCAAGGTGATAGTATACGTTGGTTATACAGCCTGCATGTGAATAGGGGATAGCTTTTCTTTATTAAGCAGCAGCAGCAGAAACAAAATAGGGTATGTGTGGTGTTTATAAATATGCCAGGTAAATATAAAATTGCCTGTAAAATCTGTTGATATTTCCTCTGTCAGCCTCTGCACGTCTTTCCTGGCAGAATACTAAGATAATGAAAAAATTACTTCATGGACTTAAAGTTCATATTCTATCTTCTGAGAGCAATTAATTTCTTAATAGTGAGAAATGAAGCATATGGCACTTAACAAGAACATGCCTTTATCAAAATTTTAAGTAATTTTATTGGTTGTTATTTAGAGACCTGATATAACTTGAGATAGACACAGAGAGAACACTTCCTCCTTTCTGCCATCAGTTGTCTTGACAAAATAAAAACCTGTAGAGGTACTAAAATAGTTAAAAATGGAGCTAGATGTTTTTGCTTCTATTTCCAGAAGAGTTAGAAATGCAAGTGATAAATGTCTGCAAGGACTTTTCCCCTTTAAGAATATATTAGCTTGTAAGATGTGGGCCAGTCTATGCACAGTCAAGGCAGTTGCATTTGTGTGTTGTTATGCAAAAAGGTAATGTTTGTCTAGAGTCTGAATATGAAATATAATTAAATAAGAAGCTCTGAGCACAGTCCATTGTGAAGCTTGGGTTTTCCAGTCCTAGTCTTTGTTTCTCTTCTTCAGTGTTGCTGTGGGAAGCATGAAGTATTTGTTGGTTATCATTATCCTCAGTGGTGATAGCTGCATTTTCCCAGGAGTACCTGTGTGGCTCATGAATGGAAGGAGATTTTGATGTGTTCAGACCCTAACCTCTGGAAATCCCTGAAGGCTAAGACTGGATCCTTGAGCTAGTCTGGGATGCAGTGGATGCATATGCTGCACCTACTGATATGTTCTTTGTGGGGCTTCCTACTTGGTGAGTATTCACGCATAAGCTGGAGCTTCTGCTGCTTTCACTCAGTCCCTCTCACTAATAACCACAGTGGCACATCATTTCCTGGCAAGCTGGAGACAGGAGAAACTTACTGTTGCCAGGACATTGTTAGCCTTGCCAGGAACCCTAATCAAATAAAACTCAAGGTTTCATACTGATGTGATGAATGCAGTACATGTGTCTTAGATTGAGGGGGAAGGTTGATTTTTGGGCTGGTTCTCCAAATGTTTTCTCTGTTCTTATCAGTGTGATTTCTCTTGTGCCAGCTTCTTTCCACATGGACACAGATCTCTTGCTGTTCTGTTGATATTTTCATGATGAGTTGGGTGTGCTTGCTAACAAGGAGAGATGAAACTGGGTGGTGTGTGTTAGTATATTGCTACCAGATGTGACATCCAGCAGCTGCACAATATTATCCAGAAGAGTAGAGTATTAAAAACTCCTCCTTCCCTCTGACCTCTCTCTGCAAAGTAGCAACTGGTGGTGTTTGGGTATTTATTTTTTTTATTCTTCTTTCTTTTTCTTTTCATTCTGGGATGCTGACACCTTCTTTTGCCTTCCTGATCAGAAATCATTAATTTAAACCCTCAGCTTCAACTTACCTTGATTTCTTTCACCCTTTTCATTCTGGTATGTGGGATGGCTGGCAGCTATTCTGTGATCCTTATTCTTTCTCAAACTATCTTGTTGGAAGCTGTGGTGTGTGGTGGGGTGTTTTGTCTCCATTTGAGGTAGCTAAGGTGTTGGGGTAGGAGTGGGTGAGGGCTCAGTACCACAGTAGTAAAAAATTCATTGAACAAAAAGCACAGAAGGGTTGATATACCTGTAGCTCCAGGCTGTCATGTAATTTAAAGCACTAGAGGCCCTCCTTTCTATCTGATGGAGATTTGGAAGTGTCACGCACAGTGATCTATGCATGTGACACTTTTTCGGGAACTCTTAAAACTTGACATCCTTATAGTAGCAGAGATCCTGACTTTCTCCAATTTCCTTAAAATAGAAGGGCATGGATATGGCCTTGCTGGTCAAATTTAATCACAGTCCTGGAATCAGCTTATGTGTGTTGATGTTGTTTATGATGTAAATATAGAGCAGATAAGTAAGACACTGTTTTGTTTGCTTGAGGTTTTCAGACTGCAGAAGTTAGTGGTCAGTCTGTTTCCTTTAATAGCAATAGATGACATGAATACTATTGAATATTTAGTGTAATTAGTAGAGGGACACACAGGGCTTCTATAATAAGATAAAAAAACCAATGCACACTTGGAATGTCCTTACTGCACATCATGTACAATGTACAGGGTGGTGTCGGAGAGAGTCTGAGAGTTATACTACTGCAGTGAGAAAAGAAGTGATGGTGACTGTTCTACTAGCCACATAAGTGTCAGTGTGTATTCAGTGATACATATTCACAACTACTTTATTCACTTGGGTTTCTGGGTATTAACTTAATGTAGTGTTTTGTTTTGGGATTTATACTAAGATTGTTTTAAGATAAATGCTAATTGTTAAAAATGACCATACAACAGTCTACTCTTCACCAGTTTTCCCTACATTACGTAGTACAAACTCAGACTTGCTACCCAATTTTCTGTACTTCTGAGGAAATGTAGACAGGTTTAGGTTTAGAAAAACCCCACCTCACAGCACTCCAAAAATGAAAAGCCTCTGTGCTACAGGAACTTAACTCTGCTCTGCAGTGACATCAAGCAATGATCAATATGTGATGAATGTATTTCAGTAGTCGTGCTACTCACCTAAGAATTTTTTCCTAATGAGTAATTATATGTACTTAGTTGCTGCAGCAGAGTGAATGTTGGTTTGGTGCATTCCTGTGTTAAATTCAAATAGTGAGAAGTGATTTGATTTTTTTTTTTTTTTTTTTTTTTTTTTTTTTTTTTTTTTTTTGGTGTACTCTAGACTTTGAGAGGTACTGAAAGAATGTGTTTTAGGTGTGCTTAACAAGGTGGCAATGTCAACACCACTCTTTAAATGGGAAGTGTATTGCAGAGGGGTTTTTTAAACTTAAATTTACTAGTGGAAGGGACTCCCTGAATGGTGGTTGATTGTATGCACTAAGAGTTGTGAAGAAAATCAACAGTTAAGCATCACATTTTGCTGCATTTCTCTGTCACCACATTCTTTCTGCCCCAACTTGAGGCAGTGGCTTGGGTGATGGTATAACACCTGAGAATGTCAACCAACTAATGCAGATTTAGAAGCTGCTAGGTGCTGGTGGTTGTTACAGTCTTCTTCCAGTGTCCCTACAGAGAGACCAGGGCTTGTGAATGCATCTGAACTGCTTCAGTGCAATGTCCAGTGTCTTTAGCTTGAACAGCAGCTGTTGGTGACGAAGCACACATGCAGCTGCTTCCAGGGCTTAGCTTGGTGATCTGGCAAATGGTAACAGGCAAGAAATGAAGAGGAGGATGGGAGAGATATTGAAGCCTTAAACTACTGCAGCTGTTTGTGAGTGCATGTCAGTTAAAGTTAAAAACACAGGTCACTGCAGTGGGTGGTGTGCCTGTGAGTTGGTGGCTTGTCTGCCTTAAGTGCTGTGGGTTTCCCATGTTGAAACACCTCTCACTCTACATGTCCCCTATACAGAGTGCTTCACAGGACCAAAGCTGGAGGCCTGAAGTGTGTGATGTGCAAGGTGGCCGCTCTGCCACTTCTTTGTCACCAAACAAGACCATAGCCAGGTGTGGGCTGAATGTTAAAGGGAGTGACAAGAGGGGGCTAAAGCAGGCAGAGCAAAGCTTATTTAGAAAGTGGGATTGTAAATGCTCCTTAGCCCTTTCAAAACCACTGTGTGTTGTCACAAATTGCTAGACGCTTATGTCAGAGGGAGAAGGAAAGGTTTTGTGGTCAAGGCACCGGGCCGGTGTCAGGAGATCTGGTTTCACTGCTATAAATTTCCTGTTTGTCTCAATCTCCTGTGCTTCTGTGTTCCCTTATGGAGCAGAGGTGACCATACTTCTCCCCTTCCTTGCCTGTTTTGCCAGCTCTCTGGGGCAGGGAGTGTTCGTTGTCCTGTCTATAGGAAAACAGGTATCTTGTGGTCAGTCAGTGTTGTATTCCCACCTGACAATGGTGGAGCAAAAGCATACTGTCCAACAAGCTGGCCCGCCCAGTAAGGAGAGTGTTAAGACATACATAAGAAAGGGAATTGTCACCTCCAGGGCACGTACAGAAATATGCATCCTGGAAAACAAGCAGGAGCTAGCACTGCATGTGTGCTAATGGCTGCGACTGCTGAATTAATTGCAGTGTGGTGGTACTGCATGCTGGACTAGGGTGCTGTAGTGGGCAGGTACAGGTTTTTCAGGACAAACAGGAAGGGAAGGTGAGGACTGAAGGAGTTTTCCTCTAAGTGAAGGAGCAGTTTGAATGCATAGATCTCTTCTATGAGAGAGATGACAGGTAGGTAGAGCATTTGTGCATCATAATCTGGAATAGGTATGTAAAGGGAACATCATGATGACATAATGATGAGGAAGCAATGTCTTCAGCCAATTTGAGGAAGTCTCTGGCTCACAGCTTATGGGTGACTTGAAGTTCTTTGACATCTGCTAAAAGAGTGACATGGCAGGATGCAGACTAACCAGGATGTTTCTTGAGAGTATCAGGATTGACCTTCTGATGCAAGTGTGAAGCATGATTGTATCTGCTATTCACAAAGAAGGTGAAAGCGATTAGGAGAGTGATAATGGCAGCCTTGGCTGTAGCCACCATGAAATAGAGGAGTTCAAGATCGTTAGGGGAGTGTGAAATGCAAGTAGCAGGGTGACAGACCCTGGATTTCAGGCAAGCAGGATTCGGCTTATTCTGGCAACTGGTATCAGATAACATTGAAACCCTAAAATGCAAAAGAGCTCATGAAAAGCTGGACAGGTCTTCAAGGACAATTTCTTCCAAGTGCAGGAGCAGCCATTACTTGGGAAAACAAGCAGATGTATCAGGAGATCAGAATGGCTAGCCAGGAAGCACATGATGGAGCTCCAATGCAAAAAGGCCATATACAGGGAGAGGAGGAAGCAGTGAAAGAGGAATTTTGAAACATTGTCCAAGCGTGCAGTGCTGGTCTCACAAAAGCTCAACTGGTGTTGATGTATTCAAGTTAAGGGCTCCAAGAGGAGTTTCTACCACTTATACTAGTAGGAGAAGGCTGAATGAGGAAAGCGTGAGCCTGCTGCTGAGCGGGGTGGGTGAATTAGTGACAGTGGGAAATAGGTAAAGCTGAAGTACTTGTGTGTCTTGCACCTCAGTTTTCACCAGGCCTCTCTATGTAGAGAAGGGGTTCAAGGAGTCTTTCACCACAGTCCAAGGACAGAGTCATGGGTTACTTGAGAGCTCAGCATATGCAAGTCCAGTGAGATTGTGCCATCTTTGCTTTTTGAAGTTTTCAAGATTCAACTGGATAAGGACCAGAGCAAATTGATCCCATGACTAGCCCTGCTTTGAGCAGGAGGTTGAACCTGACACTGTAGGTCCCTTCTGGCCTGAACAGGTCTGTGGTCCTGTGTAATGTATGTAGTTGGGAGGGTTGTCTGCGATCATTTAGCTCATTTTTAAATTTTGAAGTGTGTATTGTAACTCTAGGGAATAAATTGCTTTGGCAATTTGTATAGGGGAAAGCTAATTTTATAGCATGTTATGATAAGTGTTCGGCCTTCTGTCATGGTTTTAACCCATCTGGCAGCCAAACACCATGCAGCTGCTCACTCATCTTCCCCCTGCCCCAGGGATAGGTGAGAGAATTGGAGGAGTAAAGATAGGGAGACTCATAGGTTGAGATAAACCAGTTTAATAATTGAAATAAAATAAACCAACAACAAAAATAATAAAAAATACAAATGGGTAATGCCCAATGCGATTGCTCACCACCCACTAACCTGCCAGTTTCCTGGCTAGCGATCCCAGAGAAGCCAAGATCCTGAAACCATAATCCAGAAGCGAGAGAGAGGCCCCCCCTTCCTGGCTGACCCTTCCCTATATACTGAGCATGGCGTGTTATGATATGGATTATTACATTGGCCAACTTGAGTCTGTTGCTCTGTCTGGGCTCCCTCCCAATGTCTTGTGCACCTGTGCACGGGCAGGACCTGGGAAGCTGTAAAGTCCTTGATTTCTTAGCAACAGCTAAATACATCAGTACATTATCATCATTCTTCTCATACCAAATCCCATACGGAATCCACACCACAGCACTATTCTAGCTACTAAGAAGAAAATTAACTCTATCCCAGTTGGAACCAGGATACTTTCCCTTACAGAAGCTGTGTTGTAGTGTGTGAAGTTAAGCATAGTTGGAGTGATCTATCCTTTAGAGGGTGTTTACCCTGGTCTCCTGAGTGGTATGGGCAGTTCACCACTGACTCCAAAATCAGTTATGGTGCTGAGGTGGCCTCTCCACTTGTGCTTATGACCACTTGTCAGTAAAGGATTGCTTGAAGATGCCAACAGCAGTCTGCACAGATCTTCTTATCTGACAGGGTCAGTCCCAGCTTGAGGAGGGGAGTGCCACTCCCTGATCTCTCCTTTGAGCCCCACCTGTGTGATGCTGTAGCCATCTTGCTTCTTGTCCTGAACTTCTCTGAGCTGTTCCCCTGTGTTGTTGAGAAGCTTCTGACTTTCTGCAAAGGAGTGCATTTCCGTGATGAATGGGGTTTGCACTGATAGTTTGATTGTAAAATGCTTTGGGAGTCTTCCCAGTGAGAGGCTCTGTATCAGGATGTGAGAAGCTGAAGTGTGAATCACTGCCTTCTCTTGCCAAGCTTCCTTCGCTGAGGCTGCGGGGCTTAAATTCCAAATAGTTCCAGTTTTTCTTAATGGGCTTGTGAAGAACTGCTGCTATTTTTCATGTGAGTAGCTATGAAGAAGTTGTGTGTATTGGGCTGTAGCTAAAGCATTCTCCTGATTTCAGGATAGTGTTTAAAAGCTATTTTCAAACTGGAAGGCTTTTTAAGACCTTTTGTTAGGATCATGTCATAATGAGGAACTCTTCCTCCCCCCAAGGAAGGATGGAAGAGGAAGAATAGTATCAGGTGTCCCTTGGGACTAGGTCTGCAAAAAACCCCCTTAATTGGAAGTGCGTTTTCCTTGTGCCCCCTTTTTCCATCTGCTCAATTTTTTGATATTTTTTAAAAAATGCTGTTCAGCTGGCTGTGGTGTTACTTCCAGCAGTGTTTCCTGCTGGAAATTTGAAGGCATTGTATCTGTTAATATATTTTTAAATGTTTCTTTCCTCGTGTGTGTGACTATAGTCTTGGGAATTTTCTGCCAGTGTTTAGCCAATGTCTTTAACATTTGTTTTACTCTTAAAAAAAATTCATAACGGATGTATTTCCTGGTTTTAAACTCTGTAATAGGAAGAAAGGAACCACAATTTTCCCATATCAGTGATAGCCTGCAGCAGGATGTGTGGCATGCAGGCATGCAACAGACTTTCACCAGGAGGAGGAAATTAACTGTCTACGAAGTAGGGAGAGTTCACCAGAAGTCATTGCTCTTCATTTATTTTTAAGAAAAGCCTTGAATTTCTAGGCAAAAAGACAAATTATATCATAAATGGACTTTCCCTGCCTATTAATGTGCAGTGTTTAGATACATGTGTTGACTGTGACTGGTAAGATTATGCAGCCTCATATACTAACAGCGTTATCACTGAGCTCTGTCTCTTCTCCTTCCCTTTTTTTTAAAGGAATGATGTTTTAATGCTATTAAACGAAGTACTGATGTGTGTTTCCATGGCCAGATTCTGCTGTGCTTCCAAGTGGTGGGTGTATGCAACTTACCCAGATATGTCCTGTCAGCTTTTTTGTCCTTATTCTTTTCAGTGCCTGGAAAAGTGAGATAAAGCAGCTTATCTTCTTTGAGACCTGTGCTGCATTCAAAGCTGCTTTAGAAAAGCAAAGGAACCTTCAATAATTTTTCTAAAGTTAATGTAGACTAATAGCAGAAGAACATGGTCAGAAGTGTTACTGTTAATGAGGCTTGAAATATGCTTTACTCTGAAGAATCTGCAGACCAGAGGAGGGAGGGAAAAGGTGTGACCTCTAGAATAGCCTAATACTTTGTAAAAAAAACAAGTTTTCTTTTTAAAGTAAACTCTGGTTGCAACATCTCTTTTCCGTAGTTTGCTGATTCTCTGACTCTGAGTGCCTATAGGCAATGCATTGAAATCTGTATAGGCAAAAAAAAAAAAATCATCTACTTCAGCTGTTATTTCTATATGAGAATGCAGTAGGAAAGGAGTGAGACTTCCTCAGTGGGGCACAAGTTGTCTGTGTGTCTATTGTGTTGTGTGTGTGTGTCCGAGTCCCCCCTCACCCCCACCCCCTTGATTCTTAGTATAGTGTTGAACTTAGTGTAGCGTTTCAATGTAGTAATACTTACCATAACAGTGATTTCTTTTTTTAATTGATTTTATAGTCTGTAGCACAGAATTTATCCATAGGATGCTAGAGGTAGAGATAATTACTGTAGCTTGATGACATTTTTCCCTGTTGCACTAAATTCATTTTGATGGATGACATATGCTAGGAGGAGCTCTTCAAAAGTAGGAGATTCATATTTTAAAAATTGCTTTTGTCCAATTCCTGCTCCATTTTTTTTTTTTCCTGGTGCTTATTCAGATTTCATTTAGGGTGTGTTTTATGAAGCCTTCATCCCTTTTTGTACCTTTTTGTGCTTTAATTCCTCACTTGTAAAATGGTACTAATTTCCTCTTCCTTACTTTGTATTTTTTCGCCTTATTTTTGCTGTGCTACCTATTTGTATTTTGAAGACCCAATGTTGACCTCCAGATTAGAATTTGCATTGCTTATTACCTAGGAACCCAACAGGTGGTTCTTAAACAATGGTCGAATATTAATTTAAATCTTTTTCTAGAAGTGACAGAATTCTGACAAAGGTATGTAAGGGCGGGGTTTGATGTGATAATAGCTCAGGAAACTATTCTCATTTCTGTTTAGCTAGTCTGTCCATGGTTTTTCTCAGTTCAGCTATATATCTGGGATTGGGTGATACTTCATGGCAGTAGAGGTTTTTGTATACATTAAAAATATTTAAACTGTGGGACTCCAGCTATTCTTTTCACCAATTCTAATAACAGTAAATATAGAAATCTTAATATGTATACAGTTTGCTAAATTTTTGCAGTGTCCTGTTAGTAATATTAGGAAAAAGGTCATATGAATGGTGAGATAGGGCCTGTAGAAATGTGTATACATAGAACAAAAGACTTCATGGAGATCTTACTACTAAAAATCTTTCACTCATCTTGAGCAACACTTCCGTTAGAGGGCATGTTTTGCTTGCCCTGTGTTTAGCATACACAGGTGGAAGAAGGCTGGCTTTTTGAGTTTGTGTTTCTTTGCCATGTATCACCAAGCATACATGACACACTTCTGCCATCTCCATGGGAAATCCTGGAGAGCAGCTGGGAATACCCTGAGGAAGCCAGTTGATGCTACTATTGATTTATTTTCCAATATCTTCCTCCTTTAAAAGCCAAGTACATCCGATTAAACGTGAGAGAGAATTCGTCCTTGTAGCCATGTTGTCAGCTGGAAGAAACATTAGAAGAGGAAAATTTCAACAATCTCTCTTCTACAGAACTTGGCTTGTCAAAGCTTATAAATGAGATGTACTGGTAAAGCTGTTGCCAAATTCACATTTGAATGTTTTCAGTCTGGGGGGTTGCAAGTAATGTATACAATCATCTCAATCAGATTTGTAGGCTGTTTTGGTCTTGGTTTTGTGATTTTTTTTTTTTATTTTTTTTTTTTGTGGTGTATTGTTACAATAAAATTATACAATTAAAATCATTATTACTTATTACTCTTACTACCTGATGCAACAAGACTTGTTAATGAAAAACCTGAACTGTTAAGTATGTGTGTGGTGTTTTTTTTATATATATATATATATATATATATATACACATACACACACACATTAAAATGATTTTTTTTTTTTTAATTGAGAACAGGATGCTATTGTTCATTGACTTCTAACTCTTGCTGTCTTATGGGCAACCAAGTGGAACAAGTAACACCCTGAGTAATATCACACTAATGCATGGCTTCATCTTTAACTCTTTTAACTTCCTGTGGCCGAACGTAATGTGAGGATTTCATGTGAGACTTGTTTCCTACCAAATGTGGGTTTGCTGACACGGTGGTTGATTGTGAAGTGGATGTAAAGCTGCTAGGGTGCCAGTTTTACATTTAGCCTAGACATGCAGTGAAGAAGTACTTGTCCCAAGGGTTTTGTTCCTTCCCTCACGTTAGGTTCTATATTTTTACAATTAACTATCACTGGATTAAAGCCTATAAGCAGTTTGATAGTGGAAACCATGTTGTCTTCCTCCTAGGGAGTGTCCTGACCTGATAAACCAGAGTGTTTTTCTCTGAGTTAATTCTGAGTGCTAGTCTGTAAAATGACACAACATCAATAAGTGCCACTCTGATCTATTTTTGTGGGCCTGATGTCCCTCGGGGGGTAGGACTGTGGGGTTGAGAGGCTTATGTGGCACCTGTGAGCCACAGGCAACCCATAGTGCATACCTAGACTTTCTCCCTGTCGAAGGGACTGTTTGTGTGGGGGTTTTTGGTTTGTGGCGGTAGGTTGTTGGGTTTTTTTGTATCTTTTTTTTGAGGGGAGCTGTTTTTAGTGAAAATGATTCAAGTTGCTGCCATAGTTTCCTTGAAGCTCCAGGTATGGCTCAAGAGCATGTGTTGAACAGTTTTACAGCTTGCTTCTGATGAGGAGTTTCCATTTTCCCCCTTCCCACTCCTGACCGCAGGCTCCTGCAGCTTCGCTTTGGCCAGTGCTTCTCATGCCCTCTTCCAGCTGCCTTCCAGTGTGAAACATATGGAAAAGCAATCAGGGGGAAAAAATAGCTCAGTGTTTCTTCTGCTGGTTTAGTGAATTGGTGCCTCGAGAAGCAGCTGGGCGGTGTGAGGGAAGGAGGGCCCGTGGTGAGACCTGGGGGTGAGAAGTGTGAGAGCAGAGCAGGGGAACAGGGCTGCCGGTTTGGGGAGAGGAGGAAAAAGCAAAGGGGCCTTTCTCCCCTCAGCAGCAAGCAGCTATGGGTCTGCAGCCATGCCTGTGGTCAGTCCTTCTGTCGTCTTGGTGTGTTTTGAGTGGAACTTAATGGTGCAAGCACAAGTGGCTGTGGGCTTCCAGGCACAGCCGGCACTGGGTGGGAGGTATGTGGGATACCAGTCAGGGTTTGAATTCTGCCCGAGCTCCATTCCTGGTGCACCAGCCCATCCTTTGGGGCTTTCTGAAGTGTTTTTCCAGTGCTTTGGCTTAAGAGGCTTGGGCAAAGCATTCAAGAAAACCTGTAGGCAGGGGAGAGAATTTGCCTGTAGGCTTTCCTGAGTCCCAGAGATGAATAACCAACAGCTAAACCCTCCTTCCTCTCGAAATGTTTTTCTTTGATAAGAGTGTGAGCTCAGCTCAGCAGAGATGACGAACAGACACAAAGGCCGTTTGTAGCGGGACGGCCACGCAATGAGGAAGTGTGACTGGAAAGGATGCAAATACACCAGTGGCGGGGGGTCGAACACTGACACACACACACACTGCACTCCCTTTGTTTTATAGTCATAGCCCGTAGCAATGACTGGCCATTTTCAGGCCATGCTAATTTGATTCCACCCCCTTCCCCTGAGGCAGCTCACAACTTCGGGAATAGCTAGAATAGGCAACTTTTGGCAGTATCGTATGCTGTCACCGCACCCCACTCATTTTTGCAGTGGAATGTGGTCAATGCCTGGGCTCTGTGCCGTGAAGATTTGAAGTTCAGATTAAGGGAAGAAAGCAGCATGTCCAATCGAACCAAGAAAATATTGCTTTTCCTTCATGGAAAAGCGGACAAATCTTGCAACCTTCAGGTTTCTTTGTAACTGTTACACAGTTACTTACTCAAAAGATTCTCTCCTCCCCCGCTGCCGGGTTTAGCAGCCCTATTGAGTGCTCTGGGTCAATATAGCTGCTTGTAGACACAAATGGTATTAGGCTTCAGAGATGCAGGAGACACAGTGGCATTAACGTAACATGGTTGTAAACACCAACAGGGCTTTATCTGTGTCTCCTTTAATGATTGTTGTTGAATATGGCTTGCTCTACAGTAGCAGTTCAGGTCCCCTGTGTGAGTTTTGACACTGCTGGGCTCAGTTGAAGAAATGTATCATCTTTCAACAGCATGAGTTTTGTAGAGCCTAAAATACCAGCAGAATAAATAAGTAAATAACGGAGAAAGCAAGCAAACGAAAAAATGTGAAGGATGCAATCCAGGAAAAAAGCATGTTAAAATGATGGATAAGAGGGGAAAACCAAATCAGTTTGACTCCTCAGTAAATGCGTGGCTGCTCTGATTTGATGCGTTTCATCCTTCTCCTTTCCCTATGGTGTGCCTGTTGCCTTTCATTATTAACCTTCAGCCTCAGTGTTGTGTGTTACTGCTCCATGAGTCCTACTCCTGCCCCTGCTCCCCTGCTGTGCTCCCCGCTGACCTCAGGGCTGGCAGCTGGGGAAACGAAGGGCGAGTTGGAGCTGTGAAGTACTGTATCAGCACACAGGAGATTAAGGTTTTTCGTAATATTTTCTTTTCCTTGAAGAGGGGAATTAGTGAGCTCTCAAATTCACTGGATTTATTGGAAATCTGTGCCTCCTGAATGTATTTATTCCCCCATGTTGCTGGCTGTACTCTTGACAGGTGCTGAGAGATTAATAGAAACAGCAGATATTTGCTAGAGTGGCTGCAATATCTGAGGAATATTTAGATATGACTGTTTATCATCATCTCTTGTAGTTCTAGTTCAGTAACTTAAATACATAGGCTTGAGTCTTTAGAAATTTTTAATCTACTTCTCTTTTGAATTTTATACGGGTTTCATGACTAAATCCTACTACCAATGGACTAGTACACGTCTGATACATAGACTTTGAGAGTTACCTTTTTTTTAGTTACGGTGAAGTAAAATTATGGGGAGAGCAGAACACAACTACAGATGGATACTGTTCATCACAGTAGAAAAAGTTCAGTTGTGTTCAGCTGACTCAAAGTAATCCTGAGAACTCCTGAAGAAGAATTTTTGTATTAGTTCTTCTGTCCCTATTTCTGCAGGACACCTTTTTGCAAAACTTTAATTTTTTAAAAATATCCTTTTGTAGATAAGTTGTATATCACTAGCTTCTAGAGGAGGTATAAGAAGATGAGAAAACAAAAATAAAAAGCCTAGATAAATCGTTCTGGATGCCCAGGTCAATAATTGTAGAAGGAAACAACAATAAAACCAAACCATTACGTTCCCTCAGGTTTCCAGTGAAATACATAGAAATCAATGTCAGCTTTGCAGTTATTTAAGAGATTAACAAATATATGCTCTGCACTAAGCCTGGAAGAAAGGTCCAGAACTGGTGCCCTGTATGGAAGAGTCTGTTCCAATGCAGCCTCCATGATAATGCTCATCTGTTGGCAAGCTCTTCTACCTTTATCACTGTTCCTGACCCCAATTTTGGCTGTTCAGGGAAGTAGGCGATTTCTGATGTGGCAAAGTCCAGAACTGGTAAAACCAACATCTTTGCAATGTGCTAGTAGTATTCAGCAGAGAGCCAAGGCTGTTTAGGACCCCGCCACCTGTCCTGTGTTTCTTAGCACAAGAACAGCTGATTTTGCAGCTGTTAGGTCTTTCTTGCAGTCTGAGCAGGGATAGAATTTGTCGGACTCAAGTAGCTGAACTTCATTTGGTTAAGATAAATATGATACTGGCTGACTCATAGGAAATTAGGCAGATAAATGTCAACTTTCTTCCTATTTCTTCTGATTGTGCATCTCCTCCTCCTCCCACCTCACAAAGCTTTCCATCTACAGGTGTGCTGCTTTGGACCATTGTGCTGTGAAGTGCTTCAGTAGCACAGGGTCTGTTACTGTGTTTTTCTAGCCCTTCCCTGGTGAAGGGCTAAGCTGATTTAGCTTTTTACAAGCCTTGATGCAGTTCTGCTGTTTGGTATTGCATTAACGCACTCCATCTGGGGTTACTTGCCATGATGTCCATAGGAGCTGATGCTACTGTAAAATGTGCTATTTATTGACAAGTGTATGGGTAGGTGGTGTTTTTTTTCTGTCTACTTCTGAGTGCCATTCAAGGTAGATTTTAAAATTGTTCTCTCTTTGCCTCTTTTGCTACAAGTTGATTATGTTTAGCTTCAGTATATGAGAGCCTGTTTCAGCTGGAAGTAGCATGGTTTTGGTGTGGATGTCATGTTCTTGAATTTACTTTTTTCTTAGGCTTGGGGAGAGCATAAGTTTATTGACCTTCATGACCTGCTGTGAAGCCCATTTCCTGGAGGGTGTAGAGTGTGTCTTGAACTTTTTGAGTTTCTGGGAGCACCACTCACACTGATTCGATTGATGCATGGATGTGTTTTTTGCAGTAATTTTTATACATGCACCTTGGTCATGGCAGGCATGCTCTGAGACCCTCAAGGAATGAATTTCTCTAAATGAATCTTTTCCAAAATGTTTTTGATTCAATGATTATCAAGTTATTCTAGGAAAATCTGAGAATATCAAATCCAAGCTGAAATTAATAAAATGAGATGTAGTTTGATCAGAGGTCACAGACCTTGAAAGTAAACTTAGACCCATAGCAACACTGGACTTCAATTTCAGTTTTGTATTCACATAAAAGCATTCAAATGCATTAAAAAAAATAGATGTATGGTTGTTTTGAACCAGGATATTACACTTCTCTCTCTTTAGGTCTTCAAGTTCACTTAGAGCTTCCATTTTAATCCTTGTAAAGTTTGAGTATTATATGTAGTGAATATGCAAATGTATCTATTTTGGGGCCTGCTGACCTGACCAAACTAGCACAGGTAAAAATGTTTTATCTTTTTTGCCCCCCATTTCCCAAATAAATCCATGTTAACATCTGCCAGTTGGCAGCTGGGTTTGTATTGTGCTCTGTGTTAGGTATTACTGGATAAGGATTACAGGAATGTTTTGGTTAGTAACAAGGAACTGTTCCTAATCTTAAGTCTCAAAAACTGAATCAAAACTGTTTAAGTTTGGTTAATTCTAATTTCTTGTAATTGTGTGCTTTCTTAATATCAGAAGCTCTTATTTAAAAAAAAAATAAAATAAAAAGGCCCTCCCACCTGCAAGCTTATCTAACTGCTAGCTTTAGTCTGACATGCCTTGAAAAAAAAAAAAAAAAACAAACCCAAAATCCTCCCCCCCCATTTAAAGAGCTTGGTAAAGCAAAATTTTCTATGGAATGTATTTCTGTAGATGGATGCATAGGTGGATGATGAAATGAGCATGTTTCTAAATCCAGATTTGTCTAACAAACTATTAAGTTTTGGTTATGGAGTGTACAAATAAATATAATAAAAGAGAGGATAGTAGGAGAAGCTATTGCTCCAAAGAGGCTCCTAGTGTATTTTTGTTTCCCTTGTTTCATAGTACTCTGTAAAGAAGATAAGTTATTACTTATGTTTATGGAAAAAAAACTATATAGAGTAACTTTCTGTGGGCCCCGTGGCCTCATGCTTGGCAGGAAATGCGTGGGAGAAGATGCAGCAGATTGTTTTGTTCAGAGGAATAGCCATAGCCCACTGTGAGCATCAGAAATACCCTGGTAGTCACCACACTGAGCCTGTGACCTGCGGAGGCTTTCAGCTTGACTGCTTTGGCCTGCATCGTTAGTGTGATGATGGAAGTAGCTAGTGGTCGTCTTTCACCTTTCCTCTCCACTTCTAAAATAGTCTGTCTGTCATTTACAGTGCTTCAGCCTGCTTGACTGCTTAGCACCGTGTGAAACACTTCAGTCTAGTGCAGCTGGACTTCCCTCCAAAATATATCTAGAGTAATTGCTTTAATTGAATTAATAACCTGTGTGGATATAAATCTAAGTTTTTCTGGGCTGGCAGTGTCTGGGGAGGGGGTCCCTTCCCCTGGGTCGTACTGCTCCTGTACCAGGCTGCCAGCACTCCCGAGTCAGTTGGCAGCCAAAGTGAAATTCTGGAAGTCGTACTTGTATGTGTGGCAAACTAATTTTTGGTTGCTTAGGTCAGGTTCTGTTTGGCTGATCTTCTGTGCTCTTTTGCAGTTTCAACACTTCTTACCCCTCAGACATTGTCTTCTTTCCTAATTAATCTTTTCATTCTCTGTAGAGTCTGTACTTTCTTTCAATATTCTGTTTAAAGTGTTTATTCATTCAAGCAAGTTTTCAATCTTTCCTTACCATTTTTTCCCTCTTGCTTGGAATGGGAGTGTGAATACCATCTGTATTTCTCAAATAAGAAATTTCTGTGCTTGAGGTAAAGTGTTTGAGCAGAACCTTACTAATTTCTCTGGTTTCTCAAAATTTACCATTCTGAGGTCCTAAAGTCCCCATTGCATTTATTTTTGTCTACTTGATTCTTCTCACTAAAATGTGACACATGCAGCAATTTTTGGACAACTTTACTATTCAATTTTGCTTCTCACTAAGGCAATGGCTAGCATAGATTAATCTTGTGTCTTTTCCTGTTTATGAAAATAATCTCATCAATAATAGGCAGAAAAAACCCAACCTCTCAGACTTTTTTGGGCAACATTTATCAAACAAGGTGAAAAAGCAACATACTGTAGTGTCAGAAAGGGAAAAAAGATTGCATTTGTCTCAGATGTAGCTATTGTTCAGTGAAATTCCTTGCATTTCCAACTTGTATGTACCCCCTCACCTTACTAGTTGCAGCAGGGATGAACTCACTCAGTATTAAAAGAGGCTACAGGTTAGACTAGACCTCTGTGTGCCTGGTGTACCACCTTTTGGTGGATTATAGGGATCTCCACAAGTTTCTGTCAGGCTTTTGCTTTCAAAGTTGGTAGCCTGCCTGAGGACTAGGGAATGCCTCTTGCCAATTCCTAGGCTGAAGAGTTGGAGAGAAGAGAGAAATGGTATTACGGAAGAGATATGTGCTGTGGCATAATTTTTGTGCTTTCTTAGTGAGTACCTCCTTCTTTCTCATGTGGGCAAAGGTTATCCATGCCTTAAATGCATTGTTTTTCAGGAAAGTCAGTATCCCATATTTATTTTAATCCCATAATTTTAGGGCTGAGTTTAATAGGCTAACACCACTGAATGCAGCTTGCATCTGGGGCATAGTGGCTTGTTAAAAAAACTGTGACTGTAAACTGTGCCAACTCTTTCCCAGTGTCCGTTTTCATTATCTCTGTGTATGCATTCAGACCTGAGCTGTGAAGATGTTTGTTCTGTGCCAAGCATGAGACTCATCTAGGCATAATAAAAGAGCACAATAACAGCAGTATATAAAATCATTAAGAGCAATACTATTAAGTGCACAAAGTTGGAAGTGCAAAAATGTTGAAGCAAGTTTAGAAATTTGGCCCATTGACGTGTGTCAGAAATGTCTTTGTGTGGGTTTTCTCTTCTTTCTTTCCTTGGAGATGTAAATGCCTGTGTGGAAAACCTCCTTAGTCCTTGCATTTCTTTCCATTACTGAAAGAAATCCAAGTTCTCATAGTTCACATAAAATGGAATCAGTCCAGGGAGATTGTCGCTCTGTTCTCATTGTTAATGTAGATGGCTTCATACTTGCAGCATGTCGCTGTGCTCTGAAGAATATAGAGAGGGCAGAGGCATCCATCTGGGGGATGGGGGAAGAGGCGGCATGCCTTCCCCCGGTACAGAGCAGCCTTTTCAGTGGTGATTTCATGCTGATTTGAGCATGAGCTAGCGTAAAGCCAGGCCAGCCCAAACCGTTCTCACGGGCTGAGGGAGTCCATGTGGGAAGGAGAGGCGCTGGACTGTCCCTGTGGTGGGACCATCCGCCAAGCTTGGCTGTTCTCATTGCTGAACCCTGACCTGGCTGCCAGCCGGGAGTTGTAGTCAGAGGCTATGAGGCCTACCCAAAGCTGAGTCACACCATGTTTAAAGTAAAATAAATATTTAGTGCGTGTTTTTCTTTGGGATCCTCTTGTGTGAGACTTATTAAATATCAGTGTTTAGCTGGAGTGCAAACATAGCTTTAATTAGAAAGGATGTTTTTGCTTAAAACTGCACACCATCACTGACTGGGGTTCGTCACTCTGTTATTAATGGCGTTTCATAATGACCTGGTCTGAAGATTCCCAAACCACGATCCTATAGATCACTTCATGTCTGTGGGGAGCTGACACACTGTGGCAGCTGCTGTTAGGCTTCTTGCCAGATATCAAATCATGCAAAAAGCAGCTAAAAATGCTCTGAATGCTCCTTTTTTTTTTTTTTTTTTTTTCTATAGTCCTGCTACTTATCTGTGAGTGGGAGGAAGAATTCCCAAAGACATCAAGGCTGTGGATAAGTAGTTGCTGGTAGCTCTTTCAGGAGGGTCCTTGCCAGTAATTTTTCTATGCTTTTTTTCCTTTTAATAAATTATGATTTATGTGCTTTGGTGTTGGATTAATACTTATTTCTACCCCCTGCTACTGATAGCTAGGTGATTTCTCATGTAGAAATGAACATTTCTGGTGGTCAAAGTACATGGGATGTTCCATATATGGTCTATTTTAAAATCCTGCATGGTGATAGAGGAGATGGATGCATTTACCTTTCAAAGAAGTTTACTATTTTGTGAATCTCAAGTACGGCAGTTTTTTGTTGGTGTGTGTGGTTTGGTGTTTGTGTTTTCTTTTTTTTTTTAATTATTATCACAATGTTTTACAACTCCCAGAAGACAAGTTCTTCAATTTCATGAAGGTTTTGGAAATACCAAAGACCTACCACTTCTTTTTTGAGCTGCACATTTAGTCCATATTAATTTTGTTGAATCTTATGAATTTTTCTTATCCTGGTCTCTAAGACTGGACAATGTTTTTCTGCAAATAAAAGGTTAATTCTTTTCCTGTGACTCAGGAAAGGAAAAGACTTTTTCATATTGTGAGAATCTTTATTTTTCTCATATCGACAAGATGTTGGGATGAAATAATGCTTTTTTTTAAAGACAGCAGCTGGTTCCAGCCTCCAGGTTTGAAGTATTTTCACTCTCATCTGCTTACAAGCAGCTGGAAGCAAGCCTATATGGGTTGCTTATTTAAGAGGTTGATGTACTTTCTATGGGGAATGCAGAACTGGATCTCACAGAAAGGAATATATTAATGTTGTCAGTGCTGAGTTTTAATAAATTGAGCTTGCATGAAGGGCCTTTGAAAAAGTGCTTTACTCTGATCTTTACTTTTGATCTTCTGCAAATAAAAATACCAAATGTTTCACCATGGCCAGATTGCATTTGTAAATCGTAATTTACTTATTTTAGATTGGTTGGTTGATTTAGTTATTTTAAATAAATTTGGAAAAAAAAAATCCCAATAAAAGAAAATTTTCAGGAGAGGAGGATTACTTCTACATTGCAGTTACTAGTAAGGGAAGGAATGCCTTTTAATAGCCAAAACCTCACATAAGGACTTCCTTATTCATGAAATATAGGTGATAATTTTCCCTACCCCATGCAACTATCTGGCACCATAGAAGTTAGTAGCAGAAAAAAGATTCAGTTTGAAAGATGACCATCAAATATCTTCATTGAGATAATGTCCGTTGTTCAGCTGATCTACTGCTTTACAGAGCCTATGTAGTGAGTGAGGAGGGATTATTTTCACTTGAACTGTTCACGTAATGGAGGGAAGATGAGGCAGTAGCAAAGTGGGTCAAACTGAATCCCTCATTCTTCATATAGAATTTTAAGAAAATTGAGATTTAGTGAGAAATGGACAAGTTTAGCTCCTTCTTTCCTTGCTGTGTGCACATTCTGTGTTTTCTGGTGTTAATAAAACTGGTAATTCTGTTGAGTATCTTGCTTAAATTCTCAGCAGTTAACATGTATTCAAGATGTTTCCTTTAGGAAAGTTTTTTCTCTTTCCATATGCCAACTGGATCTGGAAGCAACATTGCCTTAAAGCTTGATCAATGCCTGGTTCCACAAGAATTACAGTGGTAGTGTAGGGGGAAAAAAAAAATGCAGTAGTGTTTTCCCAGTACCTTGTCTTGCTCACACAGTGAAGTGCTTACTGTATATTACAATGTCCTGTATTTACAAAAAATATATTATTTTCCAAAACTAAGCATCATGAAATAGTTTGATATATTTATGCTTAAAATGTGTACAAGCCTTATTTATTTTTCTACTACTTCTTTGAGTATTATTGTTAAATGTGTGAACAAGCTTCTATCAAGTGATCATGTAGCACTGAGTGACAGTAGATGAGGATATAAAATGTTGTACCAGTTTGCCTTGTACCCTGTTGCAAACCTAGTTGCACTCCACAGAGAATGGTTACTCTAGATGACATTTTGAGCTTAGTGTGTACAAGTGGTCCTGGATTTATTTTGCAGATGCACACTTTCCTGCTGTCAGTGGATTCAAATTGTCTGGATCCTGATATGGTTGGCTACTTGAGTCAGGGCGTTGCAGTACACTTCCTACATGTAATTTCCTACCTTTGGCGCATTTAACAATTTTCTTAAGTGAAATACCATTATTGTTCTTCTCACACTTTAAAGAAATTGCATAGGGTTGTCACTATGGATCAAATATTCATTGCCCTGATGTGCTAAATGTGTTATTTGACTATAGCATTTCATTTCTGTGCAGCTATTTTACATCACTACTTTCTTCCACTTTTGATAGAAGTATATTATATGTGCATATCATAGGGTTTCATTGCAGAAATGGTATTTCTAACAGCCTATTTCTCCTCTGCTCAAGAATCTTGTTTTTCTGTACCTTAAGAGATTATATGGACACATTATATGCTGCCACTGTGCCTGCTGACATGAGACACGGATCTGCTTTCACAGCAGACATTTGCTGTTTTTAAATATGTGGAAGACTGCTTGTGCAGGTGAAAATCTAGTAGCAAGGTTGGAGGAAAACAGAGCAGGCAACCGAGCTTCTTCAACATTACTGCTTTGCTTGTGAGCTTTGGAGGACAGGACAAGTGTGTATCTCTCTAGTAGGTTTTTTCTAAAAACCACAAATAAACAAAACCCAGCCCTAGGATGCAGGTGCTGCAGTAAATGGAGATCAAAGGATTTCATATGGTGAAGAGATGCTATCAAATCAGAAGGCCTAAGAAAAGGAGAGTGTTTTTAAAAGACCTTAATCTAGGGTGTTTCCTCTTAGGACGTGCCCTTTAATATTCTGAAAAGTTTTAGATCACTTTTACAGTTCAATTTTTTGTCCTCATCTTTCCTTTATTATATTGGCAGCCTGTGAGCTAGAGAGGAGCACTATGGGTGGACCATAGAGTTCCATGTATTGATCTATTTTTCTGCTGTCTTTTTTTTGAGACTAATGGCAGAAATGTGCTTTGCAACTTTTATATGAATGTGAAGAAAAGACAAAGCTGCCAATATAAGATTGATGTGTATCCATATGACCTGATCACTGTTTCTTCCTGTTTCTTTTATAAGAATCCTTCAGCATGAGCATTATTTCAAGGTCTGCAATTAATGATTTAATATAAAGCTGTTACATTCTATTGTAGTAGTGTACTTCTGAGTGTTCTTTTAAAAATTATTTTGAAATACAGTTGTGGGCTGATAAATATAAATGTTTATAAATGACTGTAAGACAACTATATGTGAGAGTTTAAAATACCTAAAAGATTTTAATAAGAAAATTAACAACAGTATAATCCTTGTATGTGAAGGATTTCCTAAGGTTGCATAACTTCACAGTAAAAAGAAATTAGACTGGAATTACATCCAGGTTTTCATTAGAAATAAACTACACTGTACTTTAGGATCCTTCAGAAAGAAAACTTCCTTGTAAACTAGAAATTAAAATGCTCAGACTATTGGCACTTAAAGAATTGTGCGCTGATATATCCTAAGGATGGATGAAAATAAAAGGAAGAAATAATTTCTTGTTCCATTCAATCAATTGACTTTTTTAATGAAGAAATTAATGGAGGGGAGATAAAAAGGGGCCATGAGGTTGTATATCATGACTATGTGAGATAAACAGGAGCCCATCACAGTTTATTATAATCCACAGTTGGATTATGATGAGGGGGGCAGCTAATACCTTTTTAGCCGTACTGGTAAATCTTTGCCTGATTTAGAGTGAAGATGTTTAAAGTTGTGGGGAGACATACTCTGTTACAGGATGGAAGCATCCTTTTGGCACTGAGTTGTCACCTGTACGATGGCACTTGCTATACTGTTCTATTGTATCTACTAAATGGAGGCTGGGGTGAGAGGAGCTTCCCAAAACATGTTTCTGGGATTCCAGAAACTTTAGGCAGCTGCTCCTCAGCACCTAGTCCAGGTTCTCTGGGGTTTCAACACCCTGGTCCTGTATACAGCATGCTCTAAGTAACATAAATTGATCGTTTTTAGGAACAGCCTTGTCGATCATAGGTTGGTATGTCTCCAGGGAATGTATTTTTAGGAGAGGTGTCAAAATTAAGATAGTACCACCCATTTATCTAAAAGATGTGTCACTTCTAGAATTCTTGTCTAAACACTGAAAAAGATTTTTTGCTTGTTTTGGTTTCATTCTGCTAAATTGATAAATATTGCCTGTTCTTCAAAGTTGTTTAATAAAGATCTTAACATGTTGTTTAGATTAAAGCAGCTTTATATTTCATTACAAAAATATAATGTAATTATTATATTTGGACCTCTTCATCTTTTTTTTCTCTCCCCCCCCTATTATTCTGTGGTGGTCTTCAATCAAGGGATCCTGTTAAATTCTCACTGGGTGGTCAAAAAGCAGAAGATTGCAAGAGTTATAAAGATTCATGTTTGTTTTGGGTGGAGGCTTCAAAGGCTCACAGGCTTCCTTACACAAGGATGCAGTCAGGAAATGGGAAGGCAGGAAAAAAAATCTGAATCTGTTTTATATAAAATGGGGAAAGGCAGTATAGTAATGGATTTCTTTGCAGTACATGTCTTTGATGTTTGTGTTAGTTGCCATCAATAAAGCTTCCTGTTTTTTCTTTACATGTACACTTCAGTAATGCAAAATACAGTGATATATTCATAAGGCAAATTGTAAATAGTGTGCTAAAGCTTAGAGACTTAATGTGTATAGTTCAAGGTGCTGGATGATGGGGTGTATTCCAGTCCATATGTTCTGCAGATTCCAATTAGTAAGACCCTCCTGCTGCTGTGTGGGATAAAGTGTGAGCTAGGATTTAAAGCTGGTTTTTTTTTGTTATAAGTTACTGAAGGAATTACCTCATCATTTCCTTCCAGTATTAACGATAACACACTCATGTGGCTTGCCCAGGCTGGTCGGTATCTGGAGGGCTTGTGATTTTGTTGTATATCACCCGTGTTAGTCATTTTATTAGATGATATTGAGATATGGCTGTAAATCAGAATTCTAACACAATATTATGGATGTCTGCAGGAACACAGGTCTTTATATACATGTCAGACTATTGGCACTTTAAGAATTGTGTGCTGATATATCCTAAGGATGGATGAAAATAAAAGGAAGAAATTATTTCTTGTTCCATTCAATCAATTGACTTTTTTCATAACGAAAGGAAATGTTTAGTATTAACGTGCAGTAGCTTATATATGCTGTTACTGGTGTTATCTGTTATGTTTGAAATATCTGGTGGTCTTGGTCAAGAAAAAAAATCTTATCTGTGTGCTTTCTAGCTGTAAATTTTTATTTTTGCTTTTAGATTACCACCACCCAACCCCCTCTCTCCTCTTTTAAGAGGCTTGCCATTAATGAAGTTGCACACAAGAAGTGATTCAGATTGTAGGATGGACACGAGCAGCATACATATGCATAAAGAGATGCTGTGGGATAGTCAAGACTTTCTTTCAAAGTTACCACGGAGCATAAATCCCACAGCGGAATGACTCAGGAGGACTTGGTGTACTTGAGTGACTTATTTGAAATAGTTACCCTTTGTCAATATTTGCCTACATAGGCATTATTGCTTGTGTTCTTTATGTTCATTAATAGGTTGAACTTTATGTTGCTTTTGTGGTGAAGGAACTTTTTGTTTAAGTAGGGAACTGAAGTTGCTGGACATTCAAGCAGTGTCTCAGTTTGCAATCAAGGGCATGCTGCAGAACACCCCAGTGCCCCAACCCTGTTACATGTGTGTTTGAGCTCCCTCTGGGTCTGTGGAAACCAGGATGTAAGGAAAAGACAGGGATTTTGTCCTGTCGTGGTGTTGAGATGTAGCTAGGGGCTTCTCAAAGTGAGGAGATGATGTGCAGCTGAGCTCAGTAATGTGATGTAGCCTAAAGCTGACTTGCTCAAGGCTGCCTGGGCAGCCAGGACAGGGCAGGCAGCTGCAACCTCACCCATGCTGCTGCTGGTTGGTCAAATGACTACATGACAGAAGCTGACCAATCTAGGAAACTTCACTTTAAATCATAATTTGTAGTCACTCACCCAGCGATTTAGTGAAAGTAAGGAGTGGCAGAGGCAGCAGACACTGCAGTGTTGCAAACTGGTCAGAACCCAAGCTGGTTAACAGCACTACATGGGAAAAACCAAGCAAACTTAGTGTTCTTGGCAATAGTTACCCTTGTTTTCCATTTTAGGATGATCTAGGGCTCTGTGAAATATAACTAGAGATTGTCATTACAAGTCCTACTCAAGTCAGCTTCCCAAGACCTCTTAGCTCAGCACTGACTCTTAAGTCTGCTCCAAAAATGCTGTAGATTACTAAAAATAGATAGTACAGTCTTTTGATTGTTGGAAGATTAATGTTATGGATTCTATGAACGTAAATTACCATTTGGGAAGGTTTGCTTTTCTAAATCCTATATTAATACCTTCAAACATATATTAAGGGGGGTGGGTGGGGTGGATTTTTTATTTGTTTTGGGTTTCTATTGTAGTACTTATTCCAAGAACTGACTTAAGTTGGACTACAGTGGCAGAAAATGAAACCTGATATAATTTCCACTAAGGGACGAGAAGACCAAAGCAGTTTTGGAAACCAAACCCAAACCTGAGAACTTTACCAAGTTTGTCAGTCTAAAGGTGATCCTAATTAGTTCAGTGAGCATCCTTGCCGCAATACATTCAGAGATGAGAAGCCTTACAAATGGAAGCTGTGATGGCCATTACACTAGCAAAAATAATTTTTGTCTCTGGAGTGGCAGGCACGTGTTCAATTGGCCTTTATTTCCTGCTGCCCTGCCTGAGAGTCACTGCTGTAAAACTGAGAATGTTCTGATTATTATTTGTTCTTAGGCATCCTAATGCAGCTGTGATGGCACCAGGGGACGCTTATCTGATGATGCTTGCTATAGTATAAACTATGGTAATATGATAATGTTGGTGTTTCTAGTTCTTCATTGAAAGTAACTGATTTTATCTGGGATTAGAATATTAGCTTTTAAAAAGAGGCAGAGATTCCCCCTTCTGAATTTGCTACCAGTATAATTTAATTAAGTATATGTATTCTTAGTGTTAATATGACTAGAAGTTGGATTTCTGATTATGAAGGTATTTTCTTTGTTCTGGAAAAACAGCCTAAACATTTTAGAAAAGGTGGTTAAAAGTGAGTGACTGTCTAAAGATACACAGACAAAGCCCAATAAAAATTACTGTTTGGCATCTTATTTGATATTTCTTGTGATACACTTTTAGGAACTTGAATATAATATTCTCTATTTGTTGTGTGCTTTTCCATTTGTTTCTGTATTGAGGCAATAGATGCCCATTAAAAAAAAAAAAAAAAAAAAGTAGAAATGAAATTGTAATTCCTTCTGTGTTGACATGGGAATTTTCTCAAGTCTGGATTCTTCAATTATTTTGTAGTGGATGTTGCAACATCCTTGAATGGTTACAGTTATTCACAGGAATTGTAATGCATAGGAAAAATAAGTCAATGTTTGCATTGCTGCTATTTTTTGGAAAAAAGATTTTTGGCAGTATAGAACATGTATACGTAATAAACTCTGGAATTTTAAGTATAGTGAGAAGGATATAAGAGGAAAATGCCTGCATTTTTTTATGAGTCTGTCTCGTACAGGGTATGTTTGCTATGGTTAATATACAGTTTTTGTCTGCCTGAAATATAATATCCTATGTCTGTTCACAAAACTCTTTCACTTGGCTGACCTTTGGCCTTAACTTGTTTTTGGTTGATCTTCACTGTCTTCAGTCAGAGGCAGCTGTATATAGTGTATACCAGGGGTAAATGCTGTCTCAGTGCAGTCAGACCACGTTCCCTCACTGCTTTGTGTCTGCAGTGCACCACGCCATGTGGCAAGGCACACTCTCAAACCCCATCTAAAGTCATGGTTCTGGAACTAGCTGGAACCTGGCTGCTTCGGTACATGTCCTGGCAAGCACACTTGCCAACTGCGCTGTCAGTGATGACAGTCTTGCAGTACTGTCCCCCTGAGCTCGAGTGTTTGTGTAGTCCCATGAGACACCATGGTTCGGTGCTTTCCGAGCGCTCAACACTGAGGTGCTCGCACAGCACGTGGCCATGCTGCCCGCTCTCTCGGGTGGGTAGATTGCACCCAAAACTGGGGTCTCGGGAGGAGAAGGCTCGTGAAAGCCTAAAAGGGGTTTGCTAGAACAAAACAGGGGAATTCCCTCTTTCATTCCTTAAAATGTATGTTAGTGTTTACAGAAAAAATAACAACAAAACCCTGCACGGCCACTACCCCACCCCCTGCCCCCCCTAGATTTCAGCTCTGCCTCCCAGCACTAGGAGGTCTGCAGCTTCAGAGAAGGCACTGGCCTGTCAGCAAAAGGGAAACCTGGTATGCCTTTGGGGAGTCCAGTCAGAAAGGAAAATCTGAAAGATGCCTACCATCTTAACTGATTTTATTATTTTAGTGGAAGAATGCAGTAGATGCATGTGTTTCTATTCTGCCTGAATCTGAGGTACTGGTGTTGGTACTCATATTATTTCTGGTCTGTGTCATCCCAGACATTTTCTAATATGCAAATGTCACTACTTACTAAAAACTAAAAGCAAGTTAAGTATAGAACTAAAGCCATCTGGTAGTTCAGACGGAAAAGTTAGATAATTAGCTGTTCTTGTCAAGGGACTGTGATTAAAATAGGCCATCTTCATAATAGTGACTAGTTTGCAGGGACTTCCTGAAAGCCACCTGGGATAATGATAATGAAAAGAACAAAATTAAAAAGGAGGAGGAGGTGGTGCCATTATAGCTCTTGGTGACTTTTGTAAGTGGATTAAGTCAGCTTTTAAATAACAAGACTTTGTTATTTTGGTACTTTGGAAAGAAACATAGAATGAATGTTCTTCTTTTTTGGCAATGTGACGCAACTAGGTCAGCCAGGTTACTTACTGCTGGGGATCCTTAATATTTCTGTGTGAAGTTCTGGTTTCATTGCTCACATACTTACTAACTTGTGAGAGCTGTTGGCATAGCTCATCTTCAAAGACCTCTCTAATCTGTGTAACCTGGTAGGTCCTGCTCATGGAATTTGTTCCTTTTGGGGAATTAGCACTATGAAGAAAAACTAGATAAGGAAACCCATCAGCATACCATCATTGCATCATTCTTTATCAGGTGATGATCGCAATATGCATGATAACGTTAACTTAATATGAATTTATTTTGATAAATATTTTTTTTTTAAAAAAAGCTATTTAGCAAGTACTTAAAAAGTAACCTAACTGTATAGTGGGAGGAAGGATCTGTGTAGCTCTGGCATCTCCAGCCCCCTCTCCAGCACTACTGTGGAAGGGGTCTGTGCTCCTCTGTTTGGCCTTTCCTACTGAAATCTTGACCTCCTCACCCAAGAGAACAGCAGCAGGGAAACCTCCAAAGGCTGAACAGCTCTTGTTCTTTCCTGCATATAGATTCCTTAGTGGATGCCTTATGCCAGTGAGATAGAGTAATTTTAATCAGTGAAGTCTGACCTGAGTCTCTTTGGGAACAGTGTGAAGGGCAGCTATGTTAAATGGACTAGTAGGAGAAAATAAATGGATAGTGAAATGGCAAAGGGAGAATGCTTCATTGTTGGCATGATTTAATTAAATGTATTTTCAGTTCAAAAGGGTAAAAATCCTAGATCTAAATGAGATTAATTGAAAATAATTTTTTTGACAGTTGCTACTTACTAACAATTCTAGTAGAGAGCTGCTTGTGCTACTTCAGATAGAGGTTTGTAAGAGTTCCAGTGTGGCTGCAATATTTTCTCATATAGAATGTGCTGCACATCTCTTGAAAATGTAAGCAAGTTGCATACTTAAATTAAAATTGGGGCAAGATTTAAAAGGACATTGGCTTTTCTGTACTTAAATTGTCCTTGCAAAAATATCTGCTTCTAAGTTATTTTTATTAAATGAAGCTTTTATGTCCTTTTATTCCTTGATTAGAAAAGCAATGATTTGAAAAATTCGAGATATTGAGGTCTCAGAAGTGTCAGGGAAGCTCAGCTTTTAGAAAACATAAGGAAATATTTCAGTGCAATATGCTCAAAATAAATTACTGTGAAAGTTTGTGGCTATACAAATATTTCTGATCAGATTAATGGGTCAAACTTTCATACCATTAAAAAGGTGATTAAATTTGCGTATGCATGATCAAGTTAATATAAGTCTCTAAATGCATTCTGTGTAAAACATCAATGTGATGCATCTAGTGAATACTTAATCTAAGGCTTGTTATAAGAAGTGTTGTATATGAACACTGCCTTAGGAATTTTCTTTTTAAATATTGATAAATGAAACTATTAAAAAATTAAAAATTGCTTTTGAAGTGTAAAACCGTCAAAAGTGGAAGATCCAGATTTTAGCTTCCAAGTCCTGGTTGTCACTCATGTTTTAAGTTGTGTCTGCTCGTTTCAATATCCTTCTGCACTTGTTGACCTGATTGCCACAGTTCTGCTTTGTATTTTTTATTTTTGTTTGTGACAAACTTTTCTATTTTGCCCAGACAATTTCACTTTGCAGCATTCTTTATATTTTTATTGTTATTTACTTACATGGAAGAAAAGGGAATGAGAAGTTGACCATCAAGCTGAAGTAAGAACAGGCTTTTCACTTGGTACTGTTATAACTCGCTTTAGATAAATCTTAAAGTAAGTGACTGTCAAAGGTATGAGATAATAGAAAGGCTGGGTAGTTGGGATTGGACACTGTTAAGTTTGGTTTCTTTATGGCAATTCATTGGAGTTGAATTTAATCTGGTTTAAAAGTTGGATTTTTTAAGTACAAAAGCTTGTATTGTAGTATGACAGAACTTTAGACTTGTTTTCTCCCCTAAACTGTATTTCTCTGATGTGCCAGAGTTGGATTTTTTTTACATCTGCTTTTTGATGAGGTGTCTGATTATCTGTTTTGGTTTTGTCCTGTTCCTTGTATGAGTTGGTGAAATTCAGATTTTCTTTTAGATAAGCCTTTGGCCTTTCAGTTGCTTCTGCCTTGCAAAGGAATTAATTCCTTCAAGCCAGAGAGTCTGCAGCTCCAGCTGTGACTGTAGATGAATGTTCTTGCAGGGTCATGTACTGTAACTCTGAACCTAAATAAAAGGATTAACAAGAGTTCACTTGGAGGAAAAATGCTTAATTTCACTATAATGACTATGAGAATCCATAGGGAAAACCAATAAAGCTTTACTATTAAAATCGTTAACAAATGATTATTCCACCCTGACCCCCCTTCCTGCTGTTATTGTACTTTTGGAACAGTAACAAAGGATGGGATTGACCTAGTTCATGGTAGTACTTTAGTCCCTGGCCTACAAATGATCTTTTTCTTGAAAAATAATTCCTAGTCTAGTTCTTTTAGGAGGCAATGATGGTATTTATGAAGGAAACAATGTTTTCTGATGCATTTCACTCAGTCTTCTGCCCTAAAACTTTCCTTGGAGCAAAGGAAAAGAAGGGGCATTGTGTAGATAGTTATGCTGGGACTGAGCCTGACAGCCAGCAGTGCCCAGGCCATGCATCTTATTTTTTGAGCAGAGCATGTATATTTTCCACACCTAACCCAAACTGATTTTAATGATTCCTGTCAGAAAGGGATGGTTTCCAGTGTGACTCTCTTTAGCTGCGTGTGTGTAGAGCTCGTTGTCTCTTCTCCAAGCTGCACCTCTCTGCCCAGGAGCAGGGGAGGGCAGAGGGGGCTGCTGGCAGGGGGCTTCTTTACTCACTAGTATCTCTGTTGGCTGTTGATGGCTGGAGTATGGCCCCTTTCCATTTGAGCAAGTGGTGTGAAGGGCCCAGCCACTACTCAGGGTGATAGTCTGATCCTTGAATGCTCTCCTGTTTCTAATGGAGATGTGAGGGGAGAATGGAAGGAGTTTGATCATAGCAATCTTGACTCTTTCCCCAGCATTTTAGGACTTCCAGCGTTAGGCAGCACTATTATCTGAGTAGTCAAAGTAATACTTCTTTTCCTTCGCAAGGAAATGGATCCAATTAATTAAAATTAATGCAACTGGTGCTGCTTGGTGTAAGAAATCAAACAGACAAGAGTAATCTAATTTTAAAGGTTAAAGATCAATATTAGCTTTGTCTTTTGCTTCATTTGGGCTTTGGAGGTGGTCAGTGAGTCCTGGTTGGTAGGTTGGTGACATTCTTGAACCCCTGGCTAGCAAATGCCATAGTGCCCATCTGGGTTGACTGCCAGGAGCTGCTGGTGTTGAAGTCAAGGCATGAAGGCTGGTCCATGAACAGTGCTCCCCAGTAATGGTCCAACGTGCTGCTTGAGCACATACTTAGCACCAAGAGCTGGGAAGCATTTTGGGTTCTGTCATATGTTTTTCTGTTCCTTATTTTTACTTCAAAGACTTTGCCCATTTGAGACATGTTTATGTATCTCGTATATATTTGCAAAGAAATAGAACTTGTAAAAGTTTTCCTCAATTTTTGTTTCATCAAAAGACCACCTAATAGGTTTTTTTTTTCAGAGAAAGAAAAATCTACGGGCAGCATTGTGCTACATTTCAACAATGGTTTTCATTTGTGACCAGATGAGAATCACACTAAACTTTGAATGTTGACCCACTCTTCTTATTTCTCTCCTGTTGTTTTCTTGCTGTCATGCTCAGGAATGTGGTTTCAATTTTTCCTTGTTGTGATTATTTTGTGGACCACCTTCTGAAACTGTAGGGACCACAAGCAGTCCATAAAGATGACTGAGGAGCCGCAGTCTGCATAGAATTCCATGTGAAACTTTTGTTCTTCACTGTACCCTTGCTCCAGCACTTTGAACCAAATGTTTCTGATGGTCTCTTGTTTAATACCTAATTTGGCTTTAATTAGGCACGTGTCAAGTGTCTTCTAAAGGTGGGAACTAATTGCAGTCAGATAAATCAGTCATGCTCTTTTACCAACTTCATTTTATCACTGGTTGGTTTGAGGTTTTTTTTGTGGCTGTATGTTCAGGTAAACAGCCTTAGCTTTAGAGGCGTTCTCTGTTTTCCCTGTTCTTCAATGACCTTGTGAAAGAGGTCACTTTGCAGAAATTGCAGAGACTGTTGGAAGAGGCTTGAGTTTTAAAAGTCTGTTTTGTGGAAGCAGTGTGGCATTCCTGAGTGGCCTGGATTTACAGACAGTGTTGTAAGGTGAAAATATTAGACCAAAGCCACTGCAGGTAATGGTACAACCGTCCAGTCTTCTCTATTGGTATATGTTAATTGGCAAGTTTACATTAGCAGGATTTAAACATGGGCAGGTAACTGCAATTTAGGATTCCCCCCACCCTTGGAAAATCCGCTTAATAGCTTGAATGCACACCAAGTTTGTAAGATTAATTCTGGATAAAGCTAATTTACATTAACAATTCAAATGTTCTGTATTCTATAGCTGAAAAATGCTGCTAAGTTATTCTCTACTTGGAAAGGCAAGCTGGGTTCTTTATGCTTCACATATCACCCAGAGACTGCACTCAACCACGTTGTGTGCTTTAAGCGGTAACAATTCATTGCCCTGAAACCTTCCGTTATGTCTGGGCTGTGTCACTGAAGGCTGAGCAGGTTGTGTGAATGTAAAGGAAGGTATAATAGCCAAGTTGGGCTGTTGTGCTACTATAATGTGAGATTGGAGGGAGCAGAGGGAGCACAATTTTTTTTTTTTTTTTTTTTTAAACCTAGTTTGATCTGTGAGCTAGTGAATTGATTTTCTTATTTGCTCTGCTTACAAATTAAATAAGTATGAGTCAGTAATGAATATCACCTGATCATGCCATTTTTCAACTTATTTCTTAACATAGAGCTGCACTGTGTAGTAGGTGATGAGGTTCGGTAGACTTTTAAGAGTTATGTGAAACTGGTGATGTGAAAGGATGCAAATTAGAAAAATGATTGCAAATATCTTTTTCCTTGCATAAGTTAACTTCTAACTTTTATGAAAGCATTTATGTGCATATACTAGTACTAGGTAAGCCATTGAAAATTCTGTGGGTGAGTATTGCATGTGGCTTTTGAAAGCTTAGTCTCATAATAAGTATAGTGAAACATAATTGTAGCCATGAGTGATGCTTTGCTGTCCTTACTGTAGTAGGCAACTGAGCTGTCCATGAGAAGTAACTGTATTGAAGCAGCAGAAACTGCAGTGTTCTTCCATGTGTTAAGGATTACTAGAAATTGTGTGAGACCACTGAGGGATTGCATCTTTCACCTTAGATTTGATTAAGATAATTTTATAATGTGAATGAGGGAGAAAACGTGATATAGGTGTAATCCACAATAAAATGTGGGTGCTTCATAAAAACAGACCTGTTGGCATACTGTTACAAAGAAGTACTTTTCCCGGGTCCTAATAAACATGTTTTGCCCATGGAGTTTATGGTGATATGCTTGCAGACATGGGAGTTATTTGCAGTACATGAAATCTGAAAGGTTAATTTGCTAGCTAGTTTACTGCATAGTTATTCTCTGTTAATCAAGCAGATGCATGCAACACTAACAGTGTGCGTTTTTTCCAATGTAGTATTTGATTAGAAAGAGAAGGCTTTGCGGAGATACAGTATAACTAATGTACATTGCAGAGCCTTTTAAGGTATTTGTGTTGTAGCTGTAAAGTCAAAATGCAGCTCTGGAGAATTCTGCGTCCAGAATTTTAAAGCATTCTTTATACCTGGACACTTAAGAAACATAGAGCTTTCCAACTGAAATTGAAAATGAAGGAAAAATATTAAGGCAAGACACATGTTTCACATTTAACATAAGTCCTTCTTTCTGTAAATTATAGCCATAATTTGGAAATGTTGTTTCTTTTCCTGTGAGAACTGAAAAACTTCTCTGTATACAGTGTGAATTAGTATCAACAAGTATATGTGGATACAGCATACTTGCCAAAACATTAAACCAACTAGGGATGCCTGCTTTTCTTTTTTGATACTTTTATGTGTTGTGTTGATTTTCCATCTATCATTAGTCTTGTTAGTAATTTTCTTTCTTGTGGTTCTAGTTCTGCATCAGATGAATGTACCACAACTTCATTTTGAATGGAGAACAAGTTAAAAAAAATTAAGAATCATCTGAACAAAGAATTCCTTGCAAGGGCAGCATAAGACTTATAAGTATTATTTTTGTACTTGCTGTGGATTTGGTGACTTTTGTATTATGTAACATGCTTATATATCTTTTTAAACTTTTAGGAGTTCATCACATCTTTTTGTTATGTGGATGCTGAAGCATTATCCTGAGACAGCAGCAATGATTGATGAACACATTTCAGGTAAGAAATCAGATGTATGCCATTTGGTATGGTTGTTCATTAACTTTCCTCACTTTAAGTTAAGCTTCAATAGTAGCAGTCTAACATTACAGCATCAAAATTCACTGAATATAAAGTATAAATCTCTGCGTGAATGTCTACATATGTCTGTAAATCATTGTGAGCAGGTTTTTGGTTTTTCTCCTAGATTTGATAACTCTTGACAACAGATGACTTTGCGTGTTAAACTGGGTTTTAATGATCAAAAGATTATTACAAAATACGGTCTGTCTTTTCTAATTCTTCCATCAACCCACCTGCTCCTGCAGGAATTGGTTCCATCTACTTCAAGATATGCCAGATTGGAGGATCTAGTCCAGAAGGCTTTACTTCTCTAAACCACACTTGGCCTGCTAAAAAATTTTTGAAGCTTGCTCTTTAGTAAACTTTTTACCAGTTAGTCTGCTAATACTTTGGTAAAATTATCTACCATGAAGAGGAAAACAAAACACTTTTTTGTGTATTTGTGGTGAATTCCAGCCATATCCCACAGGGTAGATGATGACTCTCCAGTGAATTCTGTTCTTCTCCTGTGATCCAATTTAATTCACTGAAATTTTGCATTTAGATCTGTAGTGGTTGTGTCTAGTCTGATGCAGTTTTCTGCACAGGTGACTCCATGTGTCTCAGTTTGTTAAATAGAGACTTTGTGAGATTAATTTTTCCTCAATAAATCCACTTCTATCAAAGATATGGTTGTGATGGAAGTACAATAAAAAGAGAATGTGTGCCAGCACATGCATGTTTCTTTGCGCAAAGCAGCGGACTTTCTTTCTCAGTCATCTTGTGTACAAGAGTTACCTGATGTTGATGAACTGTAAGATTATTAGTAATACATAATTATCCTATGTAATGGATTAGAATGGTGCGAGCAAACAAGCTGCTTCTATTATAGTCTTTACCCTTGCCATTGTATAAAAGCATTTCCTTTACTTTTGAAATTTATTTCACATTAGCAGTTACAGCTGTAGGCCTGAATATAAGGACAATTTATTGAGTGGTTTAAGTAACTTGTTCTTTGAGGCTGTGCCAGTTCAGGATATAGTTGTCAAGTTGTTGATGCCCTTGGAAGTTAACTCAAACCTGTTAAAGCCTACAAAAAAGGCAAGCAAAACTTGGTCTTGATTCAATTCTTGCTCTGTCACAAGCTTCCTGGGAAACCATGGACAAATTCTTTAGTCACCATATCAGTAGGAGGTGAGTGCTTACATACCTATGTGCTTGCATTTCTGGTAGATGAGGTAGTGTGTCCAGAGTACTTTTCTTTTTGCACAACTCTGATATGCCCAGGGCTATATCGAGCTTTCTGTGCTTGAGGATCACCTCTTGTTGGTAATATAGAGCTGCTAGGCAGCCAGTGCTCAGAAGTGAAGGTGCTGGCTGCCAATGTACATTTCAGCAAAATTAGGTGACTTGGACTTAACATGTAAGTGGTGTCTTGGTACATGCATGGGCTTTTAGTATCTCTCGACTTTCAATCACCCTCTTTTCTTCCTTTCTAAGAGTACTGCGAAGATAAATATGTTGAAGACTGCATTGTGTTCAGGTGGGAGCCCGATGTGTATCTAATACAGGCGTACTGCTAAAGGCGTGTCTTAAGGCAAGAGCACAAAGTATACAAATGGATGACCCTGAAGTTTGCTTTATTCTGCAAATGCAGGCTGTAAGAGCATAAACACAGCAAATGCATCAAAATGTCAATATCTGTTAGGTCAAGGGACCAGGTTAAGCCTAGACATTTAAGGAAGACATAGTAGCCTTCTTCCCAGGGAGTGACTGGTAGATGATGTCAAGAGAGGCAAGTGGAGCAAGCCCAGCATGTGGTTGCTTCCCAGATCTGCAGATGAAGGACCCCTGAGTCAATGGTGGCTTCTGTGTTGAGTAGTCTTGGGTATACTCTCCCCTTCTGTGAATTTGTCAGGTGATGTTTTGAACCCAGGTGAATTTTTAGGCTCTACAGCTCACACTGTTCAGATTTTCCCAGCTGAATGCCGGCAGGAGGGAGGGAGCCCTCCCTGAAGTTAGTTTTGAACCTCCTACTTGCTGACTTCATTTAACCTTGTCACAAGAATGACATGCCAGGAGAGTCAGGAGTTGAACTGTGCCCTTTCTGCTCCAGTGGGGTGGTGGGAAAGGGTGATGGGTGCTGAGCTCTGGAAGAGGCACCTTTTTAAGTAGTTAGACTAAAATCTCCCCGAAGTGAAATGAAACAGCAGGGCTTCTGTGGCTCTCCCACTGTTGGTGCCTTCGTAATGTGTAGGTTTGAGGCAGTTGCTCAGATGTGTCTTCACTTTCTCTTTGATATAATTTCTCACTTTTTCACAATAATTTGGGATTTGTGTGGTCTTTATGTTCTGTACCTCCTTGAGTTCCAGAAAGCAACAGAGAAGATACTGTCTTCTCTGCTGTGAGGCAGTGTCCTGGCCATTTTTTTTTTTTTTCCCCCCTGACAATTCAAGATTGTGTGGAAGAATATATCATAAGCTTTAAAATATCCTGGGGGGACACACTCAGTGAGTTGAGCCTCTCAGCAACACATTGAAATATAGGACCATTGATCAGAATTGAACTATATTTTTTTCTTGTTGTTTTTCTTTTGTACATTTACAACATTGCTTTTGGCTTCACAGAATTTTTAGATGCTTTAAAAAGAAAAAAGGAATTACCCAGTATCTTTGCAGCAAAATCATTACACTGAAGATCTGATTGCACATATTCCAGCTAATGTGTCAATGCTATGGAAGGAAATTTAAATATTGCATAAATCTACCTGATTTAGATGGAGTTACAGAAATATACTATTCAGTATATATGATGGTAACCATTGTGGTAGGATTTCTGAACTGGAAAAGGCTATGGCTTTGCTGAAGATGAGCCTCTTGAAAAAGGAAAAATTTGACACTGTGAATGTGTTAAGTACAGAATACAGAGTACTATACTTCTAAGAGTAAAGGCTTTTAAAATACTGTAAAAGCAAGCAGAACTAAAATGAGCTCTTAGCTAGAATTTTAGAGCCAGTTGAAGGAGAATAATTTAATTATACTGACTCTTCTCGTTGGCAGAGAATATTTGGGAGACAATTTATGCAGCTGGGTAGAATCTGGGTTTAATTTTGCTCTTTTTTTTTTTTTTTTCTTCATAACACAGTGAAGATCTTGGACTTAATATCTTTTCCTGATTACAGAACCAATTTAACATTGTACACTTATTTCCATCCTATCTGCCCTCATTTTTCCTTCTGCACCTGTATTGAGGGCAGAAAGTGATAAAGCAGCTCTTACAAAGGATTGCCTTGATGTGCAAGGCCTTCAGCTGAATCCTTGAGATACAAGTTAAGTTGGATGTAGCATATCATTTAAGGCTTTTTCAGTTGGAGATGACTCTGCTGTGTTTGTTCTGATGGCTGGTGGAAAAGCAAGTAAAAGACTGCCAAGCCAGCTTTCTCACTTAAAGGAAACTGTCGGGTGCCTTGTTCCTCAAGTCCTCAGAAAATGGGTAAAGGTTTTCCCCTGAATCCCTTGTGGGAGGCTGATGGACAATGAACTTGCCTGTGGTGCAAAATGACCAGCTATTTAATGGAGAAAAGAGAGGAAGAACCTCAAATGAAAAAAACTTTGCAATCCTAGAACTGTAGTTGAACTGCTTCTCAATGTTTTAAGCCTTCAAAAAGGAGTGGTGGTTAGGAGAGGAAGAAATCTGCTGCTTTGCTTGCCTGTGCTGGAAGGAGTGGCTGAGAAAAATGTTGTGAGTGTTTCGAAGGGGAGAAAGTGAGTTAGCCAATTTGATTAGACTAAGGAGAATAAGGTTTATCCACAGATCATCTGGATACATGTGAATATATGGAGGTGGATTGTTTCTTGCCAGAGACTTGTATAAAATTGAAAAAACAGAACTGTTGTTTTTTTTTCTGTAGCAGGATATAACTAGATTGTAAACTCTGGCAGGACTCAACATCTGAATGCTTCTTGAAACTCTGACAATGTTTTTGTAAAACTGATTCTGGAACTGAAATAAATGAGAGAGTTTTCTATATTCTCCCTCATGTTAATTAGATGAAACAGTAAGTTTTGTATTTATCCAGAAAGAGGTCAAAGCAAACAAGAATGAGAATGAAGGAGCCAATCAAGGATAAGTAATGAGCCAACTTCTCAAACTGGCAACAACATACCAAGGGTTTGGAAAAAGTACACTTCCAAGCTTCCTTTATTATTATAACCTCTTGAACAGAATAATCCAGTCCAAACAGCTATAAACGCGTTCCAATAGAGAAGTTTATGACCTAGTTTCTGACTGAAATACAGTATCACAGTGTGTGGAAAGAACTTAAAGAAGACGCTGGTGGCAGTGCCTCTAGAGCATTGCATTAGAAACTCAGTGTATTTAGGCATTCCTGCCCTCTGCAAATACTTGCTAAGTGGAGTCAAGTGGAGTGAACTTGAAACATTGGGTTTTTTTGCAGGAGACATAGACATTTAAATGGCTGGGTTGGCATGCAGAATTTTCATAGGATGTCTGATATTTTTTTTAACAGAGCACTGTTTGGAAAAATAATTGTTCTATGATTATTTCAACAGGAATTCAGCAATTACAGGATGCCTTTCTAGATCCGATGTTCCTTTAGAGTAGTGAAGGGGGGAAAAAGTGCATTTAGTCTGTTCACAATTTTAAGTCTGTTCTGGAGAGAGTCAGAGAGAACTTTGATTAGGCTCCATTTGACTCGTGGCCCTCCTGTGATGAGCAGGGCAAGGAGTTGAGAGGAATGTGTTAGGAGGAGGTGAGAACAAAAATGTTGAGCTTGTGATTTGAACACTAAATTCTCTAAAATTGGAGAAATATTTTTCTTTGCTTCTGTATACCCTTGCAGGAGGTATCAGAACAGGCCATGTTTCAGTTAGTTGCCCTGGTGAGAGGCTGGCCAACATGGCACTTCTGTGATGGGGAGGAAGCAACACAGCAGTAAACTAAATGAGCTCTTTCAGGTTGGGGGATTTTGGTTTTGCTCCCTTTTCTTGCTTTTCCTGTGACTCACTGATGCCACTGAAAGCAAAGGAACTGTGCTGATCTCCATCAGTTGCAGTTGTGACCAACACCACCTATCCCTTTTTTCTGCCTTTTCAAGGAGGGTGGGAGTGATCTTGAAAGCACAAACCATTTGTATCTCAGCCAAGAAGAGTTTCTTAATGCTGTTGAAATATATTAAATAATATTTGGATAGCATAACAAGAGCTATAGTTAAAATTCTTGCAGTGTTTCAATTATAATTCCTTTATTATTCCAGTTGCTTATAACTTCCTGAAATGCTCATGTCTCAAGTTGAAATTTTCCAGACTTGATCTTGGCCTGACAGTGACCTTTCTTCCCTTTTCTTTTTTGTTCCTCTTTTCTCTGTGGTATTAAGTGAATATGGATTGGGCGTTTCATTTATAATGAGAAGAAAATAGTAGAAAAATACACTTCAGCTATTAGTTTAAAACTCTGAGACTGAATAGCTCAAGTGGTGCAGCTGTTAGAGAAATGGTGGTGAAAACCATCAGAAGTGCTTCTTGAATCTTACCAGAATCTGTGAGGGGGCATACAGAGGGCTGTCAACTTTAAGTCTTAAATTTTCATTTTCTCTCCATCGTGCATATGCATTGCACTTCTTCATAATTATCACATGCAGTTATTTAGGCCTGATCAGTGATCAACTGGATGAATTAGTCCTTGGTGAAAGAGCAGATCTGTTTTTCACTATTTGCCCTGATCCTGGCAAGATAGGGTGGTAATTCAGGAACAGAGCAGCAAAGCTGGCAAGTGCTGTGTGGGGACATTTGAGCAGAGCCCTCTGGGGGCTCCTCCTGTCCCACAGTTCAGGTTGAAAATATTGGAAGTTTTCAGAAACTCTTCTCCCAAGAAAACTGTTAAACAAAACACAAATTTTAAATAAACTTTTTGATCAGCTCTACTCAAGCTGTGGGCTACAGTAGTTTAAACCAGAACCCAGGTGTCTGAGGGGATGGGATTTATACCTGGGATGGAAAGGGTAGAAACAAATTGTCAAGTGCTCTCCTCTAAATTAGTGCTGTTATCATGTCTATTAACTTATGTAAAGACTACTGGTGATGATGGTGATGTTGCTAAACAGCAAAATGCAGGGTTTTACTTCTTGACTCATGTCTTTCAAGAAGGAGTCATGTGCTTGCCTGTTGGCTTGCACACAGGCATGCTTTGCCTTAAAGACTGTGGTTTTTTGCCAAGGACAATCAGTGTGAGTGTTTCTGTAAAACATTATAAGAATCTTTTCATTTTTAGAATTGGTTTCTCTTGATCCCTTCTGTTCCAGGGAAAATATCAATTCATGTGCATTCGTGAATCATCTTTGTTTCTATTGTTAAATGGATGGGTCTTCCCAGTGACAAAGACAAGTGTCTGACTCTGAAAGCTGCAGGGCAGCAGCAGACAGAGGGTGAGAACAGAACTGCCAGCAGATCTGGCAGAGGTTGCCATTGTGCGCTCTTGCCCTTTAACATATATTTTAAGTGAATTCCCTAACTCTGAACCTCCTGTGTAACATCACAACTCTCTGATCTTTTAGGGGACTGTAGAAGCTTTCTTCATTGCCTGTCGTAAACTTTGGTCGCCTGCAAGATTGTCCCTTGCAGGAGCTCCTGAGTGCTGTACAGACACTGCTTCAGTAGAACTGCCAGGTGCTGGGTAAAAAGTAAGGTGCCTGTGGCATAAGCCAAACTTTTCCTATAGTTGGAGAATACTTCTTGTTGGCAAATAATACTGTGTATATGGTGTTCTTGAAGTTTAAGTATCTTGGGATTTAAGATTTGGTCAGTAAGTACAGAATTCCAATAACAACCACTTTCACTTCTAAAAATTAATCAGAACGTATCTGCTTGTACCACAGATGGAAATAACTATCTTAAAGCTGCATTGATCTGTCATGAAAAGCAGAATCTAATACCACAACTTTAAAGAAAATTGTTATGTGTTGCCAGTTTATGTCTTCAGAACAGGAGAGACTGTTTTCTTTAAATCAGCGACAAGATTTTGGCCCAATTTGCTGTTGTCCTGACAGGAATCTTACTGTGTGGCATCCTTCTGACATGTCCCTGAGTGAGTCACAAACTTCATAACCATCTAAAGGGCATCTGCCCATGAAAAATGTTGGGGCTTGTTTTCCAGGGAAAACCATGGATTCTGAATGTTCAGGCCTCTTGATACATGGCAAATTACTAAAATGGAATTGCTTGAAACAGATAAAGTAAGCTTCAGATTCAGAAATTAAAATACAGCCTTATCCTTAGAGCTAGCCTTGCTCATCCTAATGAGAATGAGCAACGCAGGCTTTGGTATTGGCAGCAGGTAGTGAGTACCATTGCAAATGTTGTGGGATGTGACAGTCAATCTGTAAGAAGTTTTAGGTGAAATGAAGTAATTGAAACTTCCTTGAAAATGGCAAACTTCTGTTTCTGTGATTCTTTCCTTGTCATTTCAGCCTATCATTGATGCTACTGGTTCTGGTTTGTTCTCTTCCATGCTGTCTTTGGGCTTATACTTTCAGTTAAATCTTTAAATATCAAATTTCTGAAAAATAAGCATCTATTTCTGTCACAGATATTTAAATGAAGACTCAATTATTGAAGTATCTAGAAGTTTGTTTTGAGAATTTTGACTCAATCTGCCTAAACTCTATACTTGAATGGGTGTATTATTGCAAGGTTACAACTAGGTGTTGGTTCTTTTGTCAGCTGTAAGATATTTAGGGTGGATTTCTAATAGGATCATGGAACTAATTTGACCATGTTGATTTTATGTTCAGTGGTTTCCACACTGGTCTTTCCTTTGTAATGTTCACTTTAACTATAGGCATGAATATTCTGCCATCCAGAATGAGCTTTGCTGTTAGAAACTTCAGTAACAGGTCTTTCTGTCCTGGGTTATTTAAAATTGACTGGTCATCCTTTAACCTGTTGAATCAAGTTTAATGGGGAGGGATAGTCTTAACTCAGTTTGTTCAGTTATTAAATGGTTTATATTGATGAGCACTTTGGAAAAATTCAGTTTAACTCCTTAAATGCCAATCTGTTAATCAGCCTTGCTTTGTCACTTCCTCAGCCCCCGAAGTATCTCCTCCTTATACACATGCCTTATGAGTTAGTAAAAGACACACCAGACACATAATCCAGTATAGGCAGAAAAAGCTCGATGAGAGAGTTGAAGCAACTCCCACGCAGTAAATTCACAGCTTGCTGAATACTGCTGCTGTTCTGCTGAAACAGGGATCAGAAAAGCACTTTTTTTTGGTGCTTGGATAATTGTGCGAATGTGCCCTGGGTGCCTGACCTCCCTCCCCCACCTTCCCAGGGTCCTCGAAAGTAACCAGAATCCTCCTGGCTCTTGTTTCCTCTGCCAGAAAAACACATCAGCTCTTAACTTGGAAAACATCCTGCTTTGCAGATGTGCTCTGTCCCAGGGAGTATGGCCCTCTCCCAGGCGATGAACGCTCCTTGGGTCAGCTGCATGATAGCATCTCTTCTCGGCCCTCTCAAAAATGATTAATTCTGGTTACGTTGCTGCTCTGTATACAGTCAGGGCGGTCTCTTTTCTTATTTCAGGGATCAGTGTAGGAGGGCTGTGTTGCAAATTGCATACCATTGTTTTTGGACATTGGGTACATATGGTGACTCATCGGTTTAGTTTATATGTCAACTGAAAACTCAACTTGAAAGTTTAAACTTACTTTAGGATGCTTACAACTCGAAGTTTTTAAATAACTTTTTTGGGGTCACAATTAGCGCATAAGCTTTTTTTACAGGGAGAGGTTAAGATGAGGTGGAAATACTTGTATTTGCAAGGAAGGGAAGAGAATGGTGGCTTATTGCCGCATGGTAGATGACTGGGGCTTTGTTGGAGGAGAGGGAGGGGGATGTACCCTTATGTATCACTGCCCTGAGTGGGATGATTGGAAGAGCTGAGCATCCGCTGTGTGCCCCAATGCTATCAGCATTGTATTTGGCTGTTAGGGGAGTGAATTAGAAAACATTCAGTGCCTCTGTATAAAGTAACAGTCTGTCTGTGACCATAAACTGGGAAAGGCAGCACAGGGCTGCACAGCCAGGAAATCTTCAGGCACAGAGGCACCAGTGAGGTGGCAGACTCAGGGAAATTGGCACTCTTGAAACCAAGAAATGGGAATTTTGCCATGATCAAACCATACCGAGCAGGAATATTGTCTTGTCAGCAGGTTCATGTTACCATTGTATGATGGAGATGGTGCCTGCTTGGCTCCCGCCAGCGCCCAGCCTAGCCAGCCTTGCTGTACTTTCCCAGGACAGAAGCATTGGCGTGAGAGATTTCCACGTGCAATTCAATAGCTCTGGTCGGACCACCCTTGGGTAGGCAGATTGCAGTCAGTCAAAGCTATGTTGGTGGCAGTGCTGCGTCTCTGCCATCTGTAGGTTCAGATATGCTGGAGATTAGGCCTGTTTCAAGCTGTCTCTTTCATGGCCATACCCTTCGTCTGATCCCAATCATTAAGGGATTAGGTTTCTTGAAATATCAGCATTTGTCAGCCCCCCTGGCTGGAGCAAACCACTTAGCCCACAGATGTGGAAAGGCTTGAATAGGTTTTCAGTGTTAAACAAAAGCTGAGTCCTTAAGATGTATAATTTATACAGAAGAATAGTCTTTCACCTGTGGAGTATTGGTAAATGCTGAGTTTTGTACTGTGGTCAAGGGCGTGCACTGATAAGCTGGTGGAAAAAGGAATTCAGTGATGGTAGGTGGTTCTTCTAGGGAATGCATACAATAAAAATAGGAATATGAATTAGAGATGGAGTGTCCTGACTTCTCAGAGCTTCCCAAATGCACATTGCTTTAAAACTTTTTTTCTTTCTCTGGGGACTGTTGCAAGTTTTGAGCCTTCTGTTTTTCAAAATAGAGCCATTGTCATAAGGAAAAGTTGAGTACTTCCTACCCCAAGATCTATTAAAAATCCCCAAATGGCAAAGTGGAGAGTTTTTGATTCACATGCTGCACTTTGAGGAAGAGTCTGAAAATAAGAAAAAATAAGGTTTTTGATGCTTTAGCAATTGGGAATTTGGCCAAAGCTTTGGAAAAGGAGTACAAAACATAGTGCATATGTTTTTGTTTGTTCAGAGGGGACTGCTGCCCAGCTCTATGTCTTTGTATTGGCAAACACTAAATTTCAGTACAGATAAACACTGTAATGTTTTACCACCATAAAGAAAAAAAAGCCAAGGTATGTGGGTCCTGTATCTGAAACCAGTTCCTGAACTTGTGGGTGCAGATCCTTCCTGCAGTGCTGGTCTCCTGGGATGGGTCTGGGAACTTCCTTGATTTTTATGCTCTGAGCTGGGATCTGGACCTCAATGTGTCTGAATCTGCAGCAAAGCTGCAAGCATTTGTGGTAAATCTTAGTGTGGGCAGAACATGTGTGTGACTTGTTTATTAGGGAAGTGTCTCATAATTTCAGACTTGCTTTGAATAGCTTTCATATTCTGGTTAACCCTTTGCTTTCTTTGTTTTGTCAGTTCTTATTGAAAAGTCCTCCCCAAATGGCATAAAATGCTCTTGGTTTGTTGTTGTTGTGGTTTTTTTTTTTTTTTTTTTGTAGAGGCTGTTCATAAGGAACACCATAATATGCACTCTGAGTACAAAGGTGCATTCTTCTGTTTATTCATAGAATGGTTTGGGTTGGAAGAGACCTTTAAAGATCATCTAGTCCAACCTCCCTGCCATGGGTAGGGACATCTTTCATTAGATCAGGTTGTTCAAAGCCTTTCAAGTGAACTTGAACACTTTCATAGGACAAAAACTAGGCTGGATTAGGTCCTTTTGATATTATCTGTGTTAAGGTAATAATAAAGTAATTTACATTATCACATACAGTTCTTTTGAATTTTATTGAAATGAAGATATTTCCCATGTAAATGATGGTGGAACGGACATGAACACTTTATATATATCTATATATATCTATAGATAGATAGATAGATAGTCTTATTTTCACTAGTTAACATGCAAAGCCATATTTTTCCTCTTAGAAAAGAGTTTTTGGCCAAGTTCTACTTTTTCAAATCTACAGAGGTGTAACAAACAGTTCTGCTGATTTCTCGGCAATGAGTGTAAATTTTTGCTTGTATAACTGAGGAGACTCTGACCCATAGCTATGCAAAAAGAATATGTTTTATTCTTTATCACAAACTTACAATACTCAAAAATTACTATTTTAAATACACTTCATTTTTTTATCTGAAAATCCTCCCACATAATTTAGTTTAAGTTTTAAGACAGCTGTGATTTGCCTTCTGCTTGCAGCTGTTCCCTTTTTCTTGAAATTTAGACTGACTGAAGCAGTTGGTTTAGACATTGTTGATTTAATTCAAGGGGAACATGCTCACTGATCTTTTGGTGTTAACCATAGACAATGTGTATGTACACACATACCTACAGTATGTGATACATATGTTTAGAAGTGACTTCATAGTGTGGTTTGGTCTACAAATCCAAGGAGGAGAACAAGGCTGTTTTTGCAGGAAGATCTCACTAAATGCAGTTGTCTAGAAGCCCAGTTCCATTAACAGTTTGCATCTGGCTGCTTGGGGAGGTAACTCAGCAGTTAAGCCAAGCAAAGCAGGGACTGGATTGTAGAAGTTTATGGGGTTTTTGCACTTGAAATTCCCAAGTGGACTGGAAACTTAAAACTTGCACTAGAAGGGGTGATCTCCAGACCTTCTTGTCTGATATGGATTCTTTAACTTAAAGAATAACTGCTATCAAGTCTCTGAAATTCAACCTATATATTAGGAGGCTGGGCTTCTCTGGGAATGCTGGTACAAGGCTATGCTGTGCAAACTTGGTTCTTGGCAGAATTGCTTTTTGTGCGTTTGCACAGGAGGGATGGGGATGCAAGAAATCTAACCCCAAACAAATCAGTCTTTTCGAGGAGAAAATGTTTATTGAAGTTGGCTTTAATATAGGTGCCATAGCAGGAGAACTGCAGTGGTATTTAAGCATTAACACTGGCTTGAACGTGATGCTGTGTAGCTTCTCTTGCATCTGTAAAGTTGCTCTGGATGTGCTGTGTGTTGGTGCAGCCAAGGTCAGATGCAGGTCACGAGGGGGGTGTGTGTGTATAGACTATTTTTTAGCAGTATGTAGCAGAAGTATCTGCAAGCTGTAGAGCTTTGCCATTATCACATAATTATGTGAAACACCACTAGGCTTGCATGCTTTCTCATAGTGTTGGCTGTTCAAGTGTGTAATGTGTATTCACAGGAAAGCATATACAGTAATTAAAACACAGAGCAGAAGAATTAGTCAAATTTGGCACAAATGCCTGACAAAGTGTCTGCTTTAGCTGTAGATATAAATGAAGTACTAGCCAAAATTACTTTCAAAGGCTTTAATTACATCTGTTTTAATTTAGGATGTAAAATGCAGGATATTATTTTTTAATATAAATTTAATTTGTGGTTAATCTGCAGATTGCAATATCCTTCCAGTAGGAATAATGTACTTGGAATGGGATAATTGAAAACTTCCCTTTGGAGCTGTTTGTTAGTCTGTCTCGGGGTATGCTGTCCACAACTCTGTGTTCTCCATATACATACAACTGGTACTGGTGGATCATTTAACAAAAACACCACCACTCTTTTGATTCTAGTGGAAGTGCATTGTTATACAATAACCTGCTCGTACTGCAGATATGTAAACCAGTCATCAAAACTTAATTCGGGCTTTACATACTTACTGCCTGACCCTACCCTGCAACATTTTGCTTCGAAGCAGAAGGGTAATGGTGGAGAGAGCATGGGATAAGCCCGATTGGGAGGGAGGGTTTAGCACACTGGACTCCAGTGGTATTTAAGACTGAGCTTCAGAGCTGCTCAGGAATTACTGCTGCTTATGACTGTTTGGCCTGGCGGACTGTCAGGGCTATTAACTTCGGAATAACA
>NW_020799095.1:54812633-54846549 GCF_003259725.1 Athene cunicularia | reverse complement strand
CCCCCCGAAGTGCACATAGTAGGACTGGAGAGCAGGACTTCTCCAACTATTCTAGAGCCTACTGTTTGTAAATGGGAAAAATAACATGCTTGTGTATTCATGTATGTGTTAGTTCACATACTCTGTACTGTTTGATGGCTGCAGGAGTCATGTGCCAGTAAAGAGTGAATTCTTTCACTGCCAGTGAGAGATTGCAAGGTCCAGGCGAGGGAGAGACTGGCAGTCTTGCAGACCTAGCTGCTTATAGAAAGGATTTTAAGAGTGCTGTTTGAAAATTAGAGCTGCTGTATTAATCAGTAGACTCAGATGATCTAGATCTGAAGGATTTGGGAAGATTATATGAATGAATTTCAAACACTACTGGCCACTGTATTGGATGAGTTGTGAAATAAATAGTGAGTTGGGGAAGAGAAATGAGAAGAAAAGGTCATCTGTTGTCCTCTCACTACAAACAGGCTGAGGAAGGACAACCAGGAACTGCTGCTCAGTGAGCCCTGGTTTTAGTCCCCATGTAAACACATATACCAAAGAATAAAGTAATAGTTTTAAAAATAGAAACTGTGTGTATCTGAATAACACAAACATGAGTTAGAAACTATGTATCTGGTAACAGAATCATGGGTCTTAAAGAGTTTAGTTAATAAATGTGGAAATCGGGCCAGAAAAACTGGAAAGCCTTTTTTTTTTTTTTTTTTTTTTTTTGGTCAAAATTATAGTATCAGTAGTAGTAGACGTAGACTGAAGTTTATATAATGTGATTTCATTTTTGGGGAGAAACATAATATTTTATTGTGAAATCTTACTTAAAATACCATTTTAATTGACTAGCCTGTGAAAGTTTGCACACTTACTGAAACTGAAAACTGGCAAAAATAAAAATTAAAAATCCTCTCAAACCCAGAAACAGATGGCAGTAACAATATACAAGGCTAGGAAGCGTTATCAAGTAGGCATTGTAATACTTTTCCCATGTTATTTTAATATATCTTAATGCAGGGATGTGGCATGTGGGTGCCTAATGACAAATTGTGCGAAATCTCTTCCACTTCATGGTATTTTCACTTGCACACAGGGATAAACTGCTCTTCACAAATAATTTATTCTCTTGCTGTGAACAGGATCTGAGGCTCTATGTTTTTAGTAGGGTGTGATTTTTGTCAGAGGAGGGACTGTGAAGTCACCATTGTTTCAGGATCATGTCTCTGAAAAGCATGTCCATTCAGTCCATTTTCTGTGTATGCTTGTTAGGAGCACCACTTCTAAATGGTACTGGAGATCTTTATAATAAGAACCCTTCTCCATAAATAAGAGGCTTGGGAAAGCTGAATTTCTCATGTAGTTAGTTCCTATGATTGCCGAGCTAGGTGTTTAAGTACATAAGAAAACTCCAACTAGGACACCTCTGATAAAATCCTGAGCATGTGTCAGTACTGCCCCTTGATGCATATTTTTGTCCCATGATATATAGGTTAGAGCAAGAACAAGGTGATAAGGATAAATTTTTTGACTTGTACCTTCTCAGTATTTTAGTAGCTGTGGGTAGCATCACAGTGATAGCAGGCAATCATTGCTTTGCCCAGCCTTCAAAAACATTACTAAAAATGTAGTTGTGTTACCATTAGATACTGTCTGCCACAATTGCCAAAAGCTGGCTTTTTTTTTTCCTATTGTCTTTGCTTCGTGGACCATGAAGGAGAAATTTACTGTTGCTTATGTTCAAAGAGGAGACTGCTGTGATGAAGGGAAGAAAGGAGAAAGTTCAGTGGGCTTGCTGGAGGTCCTGTCCCTTGCTTTCTGAAGACACTTGGTCAAAATGGGAATCACTGATTTATTCTCCAGACTTTGTTTAATTATGAGACCAAGGAAATACTGGATGCATACTTCAATTTTCTGTTGTATCTTGGAAACTTTGGGTTCACTTTAAATCTTCATCAACTAATAAGAAACCTGGAAGCCTGTACTGCTTGGGAAGAAACTATTTGGGAAAGATAGACAGTGATGGTAGAAAAACAAGTTAGAATAACTCTCTTGGGCTGTCAAACACATCTTTGACTTAAAACTAGTTGCTAAGTCTAATAGCAATGAAAGATGGAGCAAAAGCTACCTGCCTTTCCTTATTCTAATGCCTAAATCCTTAATAGACTGCCCCTGGAAACTCAAAGCCTTGTAATACATCCTCAGGCAGGACCCTCAACAAGACACAGCTTGGAGAAGAGAATATCCCTAGACCATTTTAAAGCCAGTTCCCTCCAAAAGCTGACAAACAAAATCTGTGTTGTATTTGAAAGCAACTAGAAAAAAATATTGTCTGGAGAAGACTAAAAGGAATCAACAAAGCCCTTTTAAAAAAAAATAAAAATCTCAAACACCCTTCCCAGAGAAACACTGTCCGTCAAAGCAGTGTCCCCCAAAAAGGGAAGAGACCAGGAGGTTTGAAGTAATAGGGGATCCAGAAAAATAATTTGCTGGCTAGAAGTTTTGACCTCTGCCAGTAAACTTGTAAGGACTTTGTGCTGACTGCAGATGCCTCAAGGTTTGGCTGCCTGGTGTGCAGGGAATAACCCTGATGAAATGGGAAGGAAGGGACTTTTACTTGTGCAATGCACAGAGTTTATGGCACAGGGATCCCACTGTGTATGACAAGCTCTTCGCAGCAGACCAGGGGTAGATTTTGGTTGTGGCTGTGGTGCATTCTCCTGTGGGCACCTGGATGGTGTGCCTTGGTGCACATGGCCTCAGAGTTACCTGTTCCTGCCAGATGTTTGCTTTTTCCTCCATCTCTCACCCCATATGTGCCATTCTAGAACAACACAGGAAGTATCTGAGTATATTCTGTTGGTGTCACTTTTATCTATGAAGAAATTTACTGCATAATTTTCAGGCAAAGTGGGCATTACTCCAGTTCTTGACTTCCCCTGTTCTCCTGTATGCTCTGCTTCCATTGGTTTTGCTACATGGGGAAGGGTGTCGCAAGACTTGACTACTTTTGAACAAGCAGCATGCAGTTAAATGCATTTAAATAGGTGAAAAACCTATTAAAAATATCAGGTCTACTCAGACACTATTTTATTATTAACTGTAGTGGTCTGTATAGGTGCAAATTGAAGATCAGGGTCCCTTTTGTTGTATACTGTGTACAAAGCAAAGCCACAGAGCATGGTCAAAGAAGCCTAAACTTTCACTTGCCAAATATAGTATGTCACTGGGTGATCTACTAAACTTTTTTCTGTAATAGCATGCACTATGAATTTTCTGCATCCTTCTCATCTAAGAAGCCTTAGAACATAAAAATCTCTCACAGAATAAAACAAAATGTCATTAGCGATCCCATTTCTTTTGCTTCCTCCCTGCATTGCTTGAAAGGGTGGTCTGCCATTGCTGTGAAAGTATGAAGTAAAAATATGGGATAATCTGTCGCAGTATTGAAATTTTTAATATTAAATGCAACTCAAAGTTTCTCAAACTCAGAGGTTTCATTGCAGTGGTTTTTGTCTTTACTTTGCTTTACCTATTGTTGTATTATCACTTGCTGTACACATAGCTCCCAAACATAAGGTTTTCTAAGTAAAAGCAAGTAACTTCAAAATGATTATCAGCTGTGTCTTACGTGTATACCTTTGTTGACTGTTTTCTTTATTTAACAATCACAATCTCTTATCATAGTAATAGCATTGTGGAAGAATATGTTAAAATAGTTCCCAAGCACTCAAGAACTGCTGAAGCAATCTTGACTGAATTTTCATTTCTCAATTACCAGGATTTTCTGTTAGTGACAAAGTTGCTGCTGCTACCTAAACTGAGAATAGCTTGTTGACGTTAATGATCTTTTAAACTATAAACAGAAAGAAATCTGAAATGGAAATCTTCTGACTGCGTAATACAAGAAATAACGAACTAGTTACAATAACTGTTGAGGCTTCCATTTTAGGCCTCTGGTGGCTGTGGTGGTGCGTTGTTATTTTGTCTTAGTGCATTACTTTAGAGACGCTTGTCTGCACCTCTGCAGAGGTGAAAGGCTGCTTTATGTAAAACAACACAACTATTTCATTGTCCATTGCTCTTGCTTGAATTCAGTCTTTGAACGGTCTCATTTCTTTTCCATTTAATACCACCAAATGCAAAGGTGACAGGGGTGATCTCCAGGTACTTCTGTTGCTAGAGGTCAAAAATTGAGGGTTGCAAGATGTGGAGAAGCTCTGAACTTTTGGAATTGAATATCCCCAAAAGTTCAGGGAGATGTTCATGGTGTGGAGCAGTGTTCAGTGGTGGTTATCTCTAACTATTGCTTTCCTGCATTTATCTTGTTGGATAAATGGTTAGTTAAGATCACGGTTGGCATAATTCCTGTTGCCTCTGTGTTGCCTGCTGCATACTGTTATCGTTTCAGCAAGCTCTGTGTTTGCTGTCTGCCTCGTGTCAGCTCAGGATCACAGCAGAGTTAAACTCAGGTGGCTGAAATGGTTAACTCCTGATGCTGTTAGGCCTTCCTCTCCCTTGGGAAGGCTTCCTTTTCAGCTGGAAAACACCCCTGTGAAACTTCTCCTTCATCACAGTATCTCACAGCTCAGCACAGCAAACCCAAACCAGTGGTTTTATGTTCAGAGCAGACTAACCCAGCCTGCCTCTGGGTGGGCAGCCGCCGGGAGTGAGGATGAGCTGTGTCAAGGGAATAACCATGGCAGTCTTCTGTGTTGGTACTGTCCCGGTTCAGCTGCAACTGCCTTCAGCATCTCCTCATAGGAATACAATGTTTTGAAACTTTTTAGTTGTCCTGAAGAAGAAAACACAAACAAATCACAGCTGCACTGCAGTTTGGAAATGCCAATACTTTGAAAGCAGAGTTCTTTTTTTTTTTTTTTTTTCTTTTTTTTATGCTATTTTTAATGCTTTCTTCAAAGAATCCTAGAAAATACTGATTTTAGGGATGAGCAAGCAAGTTTGGCTGAAGGAAGAAGCAAACCATGCTCTTTCACATTCTTTGAACTGACAGAAATTTATGCTTTTGGGATTTGTTGTCTTTGAATGGTTAGGAAGAGACAGGAATTTAAATATTTCTCATACTTTTTGAAATACTTCAGCATTTTTTTTTTTTAAATTCTTAATAGAAAGCCTTGAGCTTGATCACTTGCTCCAGTTTTCTAGTGTAGACAGACCTTCAGATTGCTCTCCTGGTTTTGTTAACTAGTTTAGAAAATTTTGTAAACCTTAGAATTTCTTACTTGGTTTTAAAATAGGTTTTGGTCAGTTAACAGTTCATAAATGGATCATAGACACAAAACATCCTATTGGAACCAGAATTTAATACTCACTCTGTATAATCCAGTGCTTTTTATTTGCATAGACAAAATGTTAGAAAATAACTGGTTAAACTTACATAAGAAGCTTAAAATATTTTCTTTTCAGTTTCTTACAGATGGGAGAATGTATGTTATAATAATTTGGTAGATTGAATAACTAATCTAAAGTGATTTAAAGTGCTGTTAAGTCAAAAAGTTACTGTTTAAGGAATGGAAAGAAGGGAAAAATGTAAGGAAAAGAAACCCTCATGAAGTCTGCTTTTGTTTTTGCTTTTTCCCCTTGTATTTTGGGATTGACTTTCTGTATATGAAACCTGTTTAACTGGTGGCATGAAGCATATTTTTTACAAAATTATCTCTACTTGTAAAGTTATATTCTGGCTTTGTTCCATTTATGTTTTCTCATCTATTGAATCTGTTGAGCACAGACAACTACAGGCGAGGCATGCAGCCTTTACTTGCAGTAACACTGTCAGTGCAGGTCGCTTGCTTATTCTGTATTTATCTGTTAATTTCTGTCAGAGCTCATTAATCCGTCAGCATGACACAATCCTTCCAATGAGATTGTGCCAAATGTTACAGTAGCACACCAGCAGAAACCTGTGTGCCATTTATTTTTCCAGAGATTAAAGATAATAATTTTCCTGTCATCTAATATTTATGCCTAGTGTAGTCAAAATTCACCAATGTTGTTGTTGTTGTGTTTTCATTTGTTTGTGTTTTTTTCCCCCTCTCTTTTTAAGAGGAAATAGCATAGCCATTCAGCAGTATTGCCTGAAAACTTAATTCGGGCTTTACATACTTACTGCCTGACCCTACCCTGCAACATTTTGCTTCGAAGCAGAAGGGTAATGGTGGAGAGAGCATGGGATAAGCCCGATTGGGAGGGAGGGTTTAGCACACTGGACTCCAGTGGTATTTAAGACTGAGCTTCAGAGCTGCTCAGGAATTACTGCTGCTTATGACTGTTTGGCCTGGTGGACTGTCAGGGCTATTAACTTCGGAATAACATATCCTTGAAGAGAATGCATTGGCTGGGGAGGAGGGAAGGGACAGGACTTTTTTCTTTTTCTTAAAATAATGCCTCATTAACTTAACTTATGGAAAAAGAAAAAGCTTCTGCTTTAAGTATGGGACTTCCATAGTTCTGGGTAATGTATAAAACCAGCTGTGAATGTGAGCATCCAGGAGAACCTCAGGATCCGGTTTTGACTTCTTGATGCTTTCAAAGCCTCATAATTCTGCAGATGGAGCTTGCTTTGTGATGGCCTTCACAGCCATGTCCCCAGATTGATCTGAATTCCTTCAGATCACTTACACTTTTCTTTTTCTTAATTCCAATGTATATGGTGTTCTTTGGTTTGTATGCTGTTTATTAAAAACAAACAAACCCCCTCTTACTACACTGCTTAAAATACTATGCTTACCTGTAAGCATCTGGAGCTCCAGTTTTATATGCTGTATTTTTTGTGAGCATATGTTCAGAAAATGACTCATGCAGAGTATTTTGATTATTTGTGAATCTCTCCATCTTGCTTTGAAAGCACCCTAGCATCATTTAAATAGCCTTTTTGGATGGTGGTTGCATTTATTAACACAGAGTCTGAAATACAAACAATGTTTTCTTGCAATTGAGACAGGCAGATTAAAAAAGTCCTTTATTAATTTCAGGACTTAACCCCAAAACAAGCAGCTGTTTGACTTCTGCTGAAAGTGCAAAATGTTTTGGTCATCTCCTTCCTGGCATTGACAGACTTTTTGGACTTTTGCCAGAGAAACAGAGCACAACTGAATATATGAAGAAGGATACAGTAAAAAAAAAAACAACCCAGCAAAACAAACATTACTAGTAGGCTTTTGAGTCTGATTCTTTGCTCATTATGCTGCCTGTCCTCTCCTTTCTGACTAAGCAATGAGTTTGTGTTAGGTTTGTGTTAAAAATACTTTCTTCTCTTTTACAGTTCGTTCATTTTGTCTGTTTGTCCTGCTTTCTCCTGTGCTCTTATTCTCTTGTGCACTTTTCCTGTTCTTTCATTAATATGGGTCTTCTTTTCCACCTCCTGCTTAGAGCTACAATTCCTTTCTCTCTTAAAATCCATTTTCCTTTTCCCTATTTCTCCTCTCCTGCTATTTCTTGCTTTCTGCAAGCTGTATATTCATTCTTATCTCATTTCCTGTACATGTGCCTTGGTTAGGTCCTCCTTTTCTTCCCTGTACTTTTCCAAAATAGTCAACCTGCTAAAAAAACCCCAAGCCAAACAATAAAAATCCCAAACTTGGGGCATCCTACTAATCAGGTACTTCAGGTTCTTGACAAAATGGGAATGGCTGTACATATGTAAAGCTTTGACTTCCAACTGGTGTGAATATAACCACAGAAATCCTTTCTGTCAGGCTTCTAAGTGTGCAAAATCTGAAGCTCCTAGGAATAGGTTAAAAGGGGAGAATCAATATATTAGAGGAGTGTCACCTGTGCTGCTAGCGATAGCTGTTACTGTGTCAGCATTTCCATTATAAATTTTTGCTTTCAAGGGTTTATAACTCTGCAATTAAAATTCACTGCCGACTGAAACTTGGCATACAAGGACTAAGCCTGGAGCAAACTTTTTCCTCTCTTTAAAATAACTTTTTAAGCCAAAGGAATGCAATGAAAACCATTAGTCTAATGATTAGAGCATTATTGCAATCAAAAAATGAATTAATTTACTTATTTTATGTTATTCATTGTGGACTTTAGGTATTTTGGAACAGGAGATTGAATGGACTAATAAAGAAAAATAAGAAAACAAAACACTTCCTTGACAATACTTTCATGATATCTCTTAGAATGGATTTCAGTAGGTCATTTATTGCACAGCTCTACTACTGCAAAACAAATGCCTTAAAATTTTTATACATTAACTAAATGTAGATCATATGCCTTAAGGAAAATAAACGAACACTGCATAGAAATCAGGATACTGAATAGTCCAGGGTGCAGGATGCTGAATGTTTGAAATGGTGGTTTTTCAACCAAGCCCCAAATTAAGGTTGACACATGAGTGATTCCCACAGCCCTTCACAAAGGGGCGGTGAGTTTGCCTTTAGGCTTCCCTCCAGGGTGCGGCTGGCTGGGCAGGGAGAGCCATTGGGTAAATGAGCCCCAGGTGTCCCACATTAAGTAAGCAAAGGTCAGGTGTCCCACTTAGGGATAAAAGCTGGGACCACTTGCAGGCAGGGGCAGTGTCTGTCTGTGATGTGGATGCACTGTGCAGAGTTCCCTGTTGGGGAAGGACCTCCTGCCTCCCTGGGACTGGGCTCCAGTCAGGTCTGGCCTTTGTAAATGTGGGCTGTGTAGAGATTCATTATGTGGCTTCCTTGGTCTTATGTGTTTGGCTTGTTGACTTGGTTGTCTCCTGTCCCTTCCATGGGAAACTGCATTTCACCATTTATTCCACCCATTGTTGGTTGTGTGGTGGTGTTGTTGGGGTCAGTAGTATTGATGTCGATTATGTATAATCTGACTGTTTGTACCCCCAGCGCTCACCCATGTACTGACCCTTGTGTATCAAATACAATTTGGTTATTGGTTCATCTTTATGCTGGCTGTGTCCTTTATGCTAGACCTGATAATTGGTAAAACAATGTTTCAAACTCCAGTTGGACAAAGCAGGATGGGGTGTCCCTGGGCAAGATGCAGATGGGGGGTCTCTGTCTGCTGTCCCTGAAGAAGCATTTTCAGCTGGTGACCTGTGCTAGACAGACTGTCTTGCTCATCTATCATCGCTGGGGAGATGCCTCACTTCTGGGCAGATAAAGTCAAGACAAGCAGGATCCTGTTCTTAATGAGGTAATTTAGGTCACCCAGCAACCACCTGATATGGGGTAAATTTCTCCTAATTACCCGTGGGCAGGTATCTATCCAAACAAACTGTTGCCAGAGCATTTGATGTTAATGGTCACCTTTTCTTGTCATCCTTGCAGGGAAGCCTTAATGAGAGAATAACACTTCCCTCCTAAAAGTGTCACAATTGGGGCTGCTGCAGTGTTTGGGAGTTTACTGGCTAAACTATTCTTGAGTAAACCTGCATCTGTGTAGCTCATCTTGCATATCTTACCAACTGTGATGCCACATGTGAAGTAAAAAATGGAAGCAGGAAAGATCTTGGGAAGGAAAGAGATTAACACCCCCACCCCCCAAAGTATTTAGTGACCAAAGCAGATGTTTTTATCTGTCACAGTAATTTGTCTTTAAAGATGTACTAAATAATGCTCAATCTTGGAAGTCAGAGGGTCAGATCTTTGACACCCAACATACCTAACTATTAATTACAATAACAAAACTTTGATTTGAATCTGAATAGGGACATAAACTGGCCAGCAGAATTGCCAATGTTTCCTCTTATGGAGTTGAATTCTAGTAACTAACATGTAACAGCAAATTCATATTTTGAGTCTGTTAAAGGTGAGTTTTGCTTACAAGAATGAACGGTATTAGAGGTGTATCTCTCAATGGTTTGTCACTTCTATTTTAAACTTTTTTTTTTTTTTTTGGTAGAAAGGGGCTTACAGGATGAAAAGCTAGTGCTTATTCACACAGAGGCCAGCTGTGTGAATGCCAGTTACAGCAAACCATCAAGGCCAGCCATCGAGTCACTTATTCCACTGCTGTCGGGCTGAAGGCAGGGCAAGGGAGCTGGCTGGTGAGTCACCAGGCGGCTGGGGAACGACGGGGAGGTTGGGTGTATCTGCCTCTCCTGGCCTGAGTCCCGAGAAAACCATCAGAGGCTTCCTTCCTCCTCCAGAGCATCTGCCCAAGTAACACTGGCTGACTTTTGGGTGCCTTCGCTGGCTGCCGTGCAGTCAGCCTGGCATGAAGCCACATGAGGTGGGGTGCGTGTGCGTGTGTGTGTCACCGGCCTCTGGCACAGCGGTGCAGGAGCTTGTGGGTGCTACCGAACCTCTGGCATGGATAGGTGGAATGGTTCTGGCCGCTGGCCTGCCTCTGGTGGGGCTTGTCAGTGCTGGTGCAGTAGCTGTCCTTAAGGGACCAGCTATGAATAAATAGCTGGATAAATTGCTTGGTTTTTTTTTTTTTTTCTGTCTGAATGCTGATACTGTAACACATGCCCTCAAATTGGCCTGGCTAATATTAGAAAATGATTGAGTAAAAGGATGAGAAGATTTATTAGTGCTTTTAAGTGATCTCAGACATATTTTTCTAAGAATGGGAATACTTGCTACCTTTCATATTGCTTTCTGTATTACAGTGGGTGTTCATGATACAACCCAGAACTTCTCTCGTGCAGTCTTGCCCTTCTTTCTCCTCCAGCACAGCAAGTATTTGAAGCTATGAGCACTCCCTTCTTGTCTTTGGGGTGTGTGTGCATGTGAGTGGGGAGAAAGCAGGCTTGCTGGCAGTGTCTTACTTCACCACGTGATTTAAATCAGAGGCACTTTAAATAAAAGTTTATAGAAGCTGGTTCAAATAATTATAAATAAAAGAACTGAGATTCTGCTGTGGTAGTATAACTTAAAATAATAATGACTGCAATTCTTCATTCTTTCCAGTGTCAGAGGAACTGCCCAACCTTATGGCCGGGCTTCCCGTCTCTTCTGAAGGCTTGTTCAGGAAATGGCAAAATGCACAAAAAGGGTCTTTGTCATTGAAAAAGTTTGTTATTGTGCAGTTGAAGTACAGCTGTTGCATATTTCCTTACTTAAATTTGGACCCTTCCTGAGGCTTCAGTCTTGTAATTATTCTGCCCAGGTCACTGGTCTATAGTGTCTATATTTATCATATTACAAAAGTGTTCTGGTCATCCAAAGACTGAAGAGCCTTTCTGTAAAATCTGCTCCACCAGATATGAACTACTGTTTTTCTGTTGAAGTAAATAATATGAAATGTGGAAACTGGAGAGTTTTACAGAGAAGTTTGAATGCATAAGCTACATCACTCTTTCCATATTTTGCAGGTTCTGAGAACTGTAGAGCTCACTCTCAAAAAAACAAAAAAAAACCAAAAAAAAAACCCCCAAACCCCAACCCCTAAAACAACAAACAAAAAAACCCAAAGTGCCCCACTTTCCCATCAAGGGAGCCATGCCCTCTTCTTTATTGGGTGTTATCTTGTTGAATGGCTGTAATTACTATATTAGTGAAAAGTCCTGTGTTTCAGCTAGTTAAGTTTATTTCACCCTTAGATAATGGTAGCCCAAGTGTTCTAGTCATAACTTACTGGATGTATTTGAGATTTGTGAATACCTTGAGAGTTCTGGAAGAGACATAAGTTGGAGTTATGAGTGCAAGACTGTGGCTTTCTGGTGGAAGTTGTTATGATCAGTAAGTCAGGGAATGAAAAGTGTGCTGCTTTCTTTTTCCATGTTCTCAGTTGTTACCTAAGTTATAACTACAGTGCACTTGCTATTTATTCACCCTTCAGATAGTGGTGCTAGCAGATCACTTAACCATTAGAAAATTCTGGACTGGGACATGATGATATGTGAGGGATACTGTGAGATTTTATTTGCCAACATTTATAAGGTAGTATAAAATATAAAGAATTATAAAATGCTGAGGTAAAAGACTTTGGCCTTAGCTTTCAAAGTGGTTTTAGCTGTAAGTGTATACCGAACACAGTTCTAATTACTGACAATATTTTTTTCTCTTGTGAAAAAATACAAAAGCAGGATAATTATTGACCGGTAGTGGTTAATAACAAGCAAAACAGTTTTAGTATTTTCATAGTCTGGTTTTGTATTTTCAGATGCTGAGAACAAGAGTAAAGTAGTGCAGTGAATATGGTGAAAATAGTTATCTCTAGATGATGTTCTGTGATTGAACTCAAATCATCTCAACTGTTTGGTCTTAATTTCTCCCTGTACTTAGTGGACCTTGTTGCTAATGTATCCCCCTGAGATGAGCTGGTGACTTCTGAGAAAATAGCTGTATTCTTTGGTAGCAGAGCCCATGATGGAAAGCAGTCTTATACTGTATTCCAGTGTGCCTTTACAAACAAATTCCCTTCTTCCAGCAAATTTCCATGCTGTGTCAGATACAGTCTAAACCTCATGAGGGAGATTTTAGGTAACTGTAGGCCTGTCACCTGACATACATTTTTTTTTTGTTTTTTTCTTTTCCCCCTCTAGCTGCTTCTGCAAAAGTATTCCTATTTATTCTGTAATACTCTGTGTATGGTGCTGAGTGGCCATCTGAGTTGCAGACACAGTTATGTACAGTTTCTGTACCTTTATCCATAATTAGTTCCCACAAAGGATGTATAGCTAAAGCCTGTCAAGAGTCTGGAATTTCCTTTCCTGCAGCAAAAAAGCTACCTTAACTGGCTATAATGCAAGCTCTTGGACTAGCAGAGAATGTCTTGGCAGAGAGGAGGTAAATACATCTTTGGCACTAATATATTTATATTTTAATTATAACATGATGCTGTTCAGTTGTGTTTCGTTATAATGTGGTGCTATTTACATGTAATGAATATATGTATTATCATAGCTGGGGAATAGACATAGCTAAACAAAAAGTTAAACAGCAGAGACAGCTTACCAGACTTTAGCTCTGAGCAATATAGTACAAATAAAATGAGCTGGGCTTGATTAAATGGCACCAGGATATGGTACTGGCCAATAAAAACTGTGGCTTTGCATTATACATTCTCCCTTTTAAGTCAGCTCATTAGCTTTATATTTATATTGCACCCTGTGCTCCTTTGAGCCATGTTAATTATAAGGTGGTGCATAACATAATCAGAATGCTTAAACATGGATTTTGTGTGAGCAGAGGAATGCTTTCAGAGTACCTGGGGGAGATATATTTGAAGTTAGCTTTGGACATTTCTTTTTTTCTTTTGAAAATTTTCTAAGTTTGAGAATGGGACATCAGTCTGCGAGGTGTCAGTTCACCTCAAAGCCAAGGTGCTGAACTCAGCCTCATGTTTGCTTACAGCTAAGGCTGCTGCATCAGAAATCCTGCTCTTGTGGTGAAGGTTGGAAAGTTGAAAAAGGAGTCTGTTATGAGGCTTGTGTATATCTAGAGAGTGTGTGTGTGTCTATGCACATGCCTTCATAAACACACACATGCTTTAGGGCGGTCAGTTCATGGGCTACAGTGTGTTTATGGGAAAGAACAGTGGCAAGTTGGTTTTGGTTTTCCTTGATGCCGTAAAGAGGTTCTCAAATTTTTCTTTCAGAAGAATACTACTGCTGATTGGTGATGAAAAACCTCCACATCACCCCTGCCATGCGGTTGGCTTTGCCAGAGCAGTAAGCTGCCAAAGGCCCAACCTTCAGTGACACCCAGCTCAGGCACGTGTAGGCTCTGATGATTAGAGATGTGCGGGTCAACTACCCTTTGCTCTGCTCCCCAGGCCAGCTGTGAAAGCTGGGTGCTGGTGTGAGGAGCCAGAGAATGGTCTGCCTGAACTGTTCATGCCACACCTGCCTGGGATTGTGTGTCATGCCAGTGAGCAATAGACTTCATCTCTTGCCTTAAAAAAAAAAAAAAAAAAAAAAAAAAAAAAAAAAAAAAAAATTCTTCCCCCCCAAAAGATGTTAAGAGATAGTGATCTTGGAGGAAGAGGAACAGTGCTTCACTTGTTCAGACAGCTTAAAATGCCTTAGATGGAAATAACAGTGGCATTCATGTTTTCAGTGACAACAAAAGCCTTGACCCACTGTTTGACCTATGTGCTTTTTTCTCTTGTTTCTGCATCTTCTAGCCAAGGAAGAGCTGAGCTGAAGCTCAGGGCTGCCTACAGGTTTTCAGGAAGCAGTGACGCGTAGCTCCAGCTGCTCTTCCCCCTCTTTCCATATATTGTTTCTGGATTTGTCAGAGAACATGCTGAGATGAGAGGCTGCTTTATTTTATTTTATTTGGTCAGGTCTGATGCTGAATGGAAGCAGCTGTTTTATTTAGAATATGATGAAGAAGAAAAACACAGCTTAAGGTTAACACCCTCCTGGTGTTTATCCATAAATATGAAATAGAGCAAGAAAGCTAGATACATATGGAGCACTGTGATTGGCTGCTGCTGATGTCGTACTGATGTCAGCTCTCTACCCAGTAAATGAACAGATCAGCTTTCCTTATTTGTTTGTATAAATTCCATTTCATAGCAGCATATTTTTAGGGAATTATTACACTTTTTACATGATGGAGGACATTAGGCCTTTTCTTGAGTCTGGCAATATTATGCCTCACCATGCAGAAACATGCACCTGTGCCCTCCTATTTGCTTTTTTTCTTTTAACACTTGTATGTGAGCAGCTGACTCTTCTCTAAATTAAATGCTAATGAAATAGGTGGGAGATTGAAGCTAGCTTTTAAGCCTCACATGCTGTGATTGCAAATTTAGGGAATAGGAGTGTGTTTTTTGGGGGATGGATAGATGTGGATGGGTGGAATTGGGTGGGGAAAGTAAGAGGTAGATTTATGGAAATGATCAGGTTTCTATCCACCTGTTCCTCTTATATCTAGGTCAGTGTATGAATACTATGGTGTTTTTCTACCCAGTGGTGGTGTATTGTAAGATTATCAATGCATTTCAAGGTTATTTTGTTAACATACCAATATTCCATGACATGCATGTCAAATCAGTCAATATCTAATATGTTTAGGTGGAAATAGAAATTCTAAGAAGTGATAGTTTACTCTTAATAAAGGACAGTAGAAGGGCACATAAAAAAGAAAACCTCTCCAAGTTTGGGATTAGTTGGACTTTCTCACATTTTAAGGCTCTCACTCTAATCTAGTAATAACATTTTTTTTTCTGAAAGTTGGGAAACTCAATTTCCAAACAAAGCCTTTAAGTAGAATGAATTTGCTTGTTTAAGTAGAAGCATATTGGAAAATGGTTATTGCAATATTTTTCTTCCATTTCTTTTTATTAAAAACTCCCTTTCTGTAATCCATCTCCTCAATTGACCAGAAGTGACTCTTAAACTGATGCGGTAGCCCCTTGCATGGTTGTAGGAGCTGTATTTCCGAAGGACTAAACGTAAATCATTGCTATCTCTACTCACGTGACTGCTCAGGAATATTTTGAATGCTGTAATGTTACAAGGTTCTTCTAGGACTAGCAAAATTTGAAGCAAGCAGCTTGACTAATGCCTTAGAAACATTCTTAGTGCTAGATCTCCTCTGCCCATATACTTCTGAATTACAAATGGCCAGTGACCATATAATATTCTGATTCAAAAGGAGGTGAAAAAGTCAGTACAAAATGCCATGGGCTCTTAGGGAGTATTTCTGTGTTTCAGGCTAGTTCTGTGTCTCTGACAGGCTGTAATTATGGGTGAGCCGCAACCAACACTGATATGAACATACATAAGAATTTTGCGTGCAAATTTTTGCAGGTGGTGCCTTGGACAAATCTAGCAACCTAAATCAATATTATTGCTTATTCTGTCCAAGCAGGAAAGCACTGCTCTGCTGTTCCTTCTGCTCTTTTTCTTCCTTCTCCTCCTCCTCCTGCTGTTTGATCTGGTGCAAGCTGTTTCTGACTGAGCAGGCAAGGCTATCACTCACTATCAGGATACTTAATCCGTCGCAGGTGCAGTTTGAGGAACTACAGAGGGCCTGAAGGTCATGCTGCTGCAAAGCTGGGCAGAGCTGGGCTCTTCCAGACTGCCTGAGTGGGAGGGGTGACAGTCAAGAACATTTCACATCTGGAGCTTCCATGCTGCTCAGTGCCATTTCCTTCTCCTCTGCTCTCCTGCCCCTTCATAGCCTTTCTCAAGGCTTTCCTACAGTGCTGCAGCAGCTCTGGGGAGCTGCAGAAGTGAATACTGCTTTGCAAGCAAGCAGTTAAGTAAGGGCTGCTTATACTTTTTATGTAAAAATGTAGTCAACTGAAAGGAAACTGTAGACAAGTAGACATCTTTTCTTTCATTGATGTTGGTGGTCTAACCTTCAAGCCAGCTCTTTTATTTGCTTCCCTGCCAACACTTCCTAAGTTCTCTCTCCCGGGTCTTTTCTCAAAAAAAAAAAAAAAAAAAGCAGGATGTTGCCAATGGCTGCATCTCTGCTCCAAATCGAGCCCTTCCCCTTCTGAAGGGTTGTTTGCCAGACTCCTCGACCTCATTCCAGTCCTAGCAATCCATTCTTGCTCCATCCTTGTCTTAAAAGCTAGTTATGTGTCTTTTTTTTTTTTTTTCTTCTTTTCTCTGAGAGGCCCTTTGTATTATTGTGCTGTTACAGTTCTGTGAACTGTTTAAAGTGCCATGTCTCCTTCACCCCCCTCCCCTGAAAAACACACCGGAGACAGCCGTCACAGAGATATCTTAGGAGAAAAGACCCGGGAGAGAGAACTTAGGAAGTGTTGGCAGGGAAGCAAATGAGCTGTGATTAAAGTGTATCTGGGCACTGAATAAAGGATCCTTAAAACCCTTTAAGTTTTAATAGAAGTCTTCAAGAAAGTTGGACAGGGTTTTGGGGGAGGATTTCTAACCTCAGAGTCATTGCTGCTAAGAACTGCTGCTTCCCTTGTGGCTTCAGGCTGGAGCATGGATTTCCACAATTATACTGTGAACAGGAGCATGAACCTATATTTAGGATACAACACTTTGTGGTAAAAAAGCTACATATGGCATATGAGCACCCACTTACGAGCTAAAAATACACATTGCAGCCCAGTTTATCTTTGAATGAAGTCATGCTTAGGACTGCAGTATTTAAGCATAGTTTTATTTCCCACCTCCCTTTCCCCCCTTTCCTATTATTATTATTATTACTACATTTTTAAAAGACTTTATTCAGTGAAAAATTGCCTAGTCAGATTTTCAGCATGTGGCTGCCTCTACACGAGGCCATATGTACTCTGTACATCAATTTAGGTAGGTTTTATGTGATTTTTTTTATGGCAGAGTTTTTTTATTTATTTTCAGGCCAAAGCTACCTCTTTTTTCTCCCCAGTCTCCAAACTTCTTGTATGGTAAAAAAAGGGGGAGGAAGAGGGGGGAGAGAAGCTCTGTAGTATAATGCTGTCCTTAAACAGTTGTATCTGTTACTGGGAGTGGAGAAAGGTAATGCTTGCTCTGCTTGCTGGTTTTCATTTAGCTTTGAAATATTCCTCAGCTGGTGACAAAATTAAAAGAAGTCTTAATATCTTTCTTTTAAAGAGGAAGGAATATTGTCAGTGGTTTGGGATATGATGTAAAGTTTTTAATGAAAGCTCTTCAATTTGCCCCTCAGCAAGGGGCTTTCTGTTCCTTTGCCACTCCTTTGCATGGTGGCATTGGCAGTGTTTCCTCAGTGGGAGTCAGGAGATAGATGGTCAGATCTTCCACGAGGGCAGGTTAGGCATAGGAAAGACCAAGACACAAACTCTCTGGTTACTGTGAAGTATTGTACGTTGATGTCTTGAAGGTGCAGTGTGAACATGTGTGGCATACATTGAAACTTAATTTTTAATGTCATTGGATACTGTTACCTTATTCTGCCAGTTCCTGTCCTTTAGAGACATTTTTTTTTTCCCCTTCAGAAACACAGAAAGCAATCTCTTATACACAGAATGCTTAAGATACTAAATGGGCTGTCTTCTTGCTTCAAAGCATCCTTGTTTAGATTCAGAGGGGGGATAATAGAATCTTAATTCCTTCAATTTGAAAATGTTAGGATTAAAAAAAGAAGATATGCTGTTTGTTGATGTTCTTCATTCTTTCAGAGCTGCTGCCAGCAGCATCTCTCCAACTTGATCACTCTTCAAGAGAAAGCTGCAAATGAAATATCTGTAGGCTTTCCAAAATTAAGTTAGATTAAAGGAAGAAGGTGTTTTTCTTCTCTCTCTCTCTTTTTATCCATAAAGCAGAATGTTCTGCCTGTTCTTTGAAACACTTATTCCAGTGATAAGGACATAATTATATAGCTCTTCAGTGCTTATGTAAATGCATTCAGCAACAAATTTTGGAAACTGGACTTCTGCTCTGTCAGTCTTTGTTGCCTCATGCATTTTGTTTAAACTAGAGATACTCTTTTTAACTTTGCTCTTCAAAAAGAGCACGAGAGGAAAGCTGTTGTTCACTATAATGTCACATATTGATGACATTTCAAAAATTTTTACTGGAGAGACAAGGGGAAAAAAAAGAAAACACCCAAACTTTGTGGCAATATTGGGGCAGAGAGCACACTCAGAATTGTAGATATGGTTTTTTTGAGGTTAGAACAGAAGTTTCCAGGCACACTTGGGGTGTGGATTATGGGTGGCATAAGCAGGTGCATTTGTTCTTCATTTTGCAAGGATGGGGTTGTAGACCTTATTCCTGTGCAGATCTGTGATTGGTTGCATGCAGCCCCCCCCACACCTGCATATCGAGATGGCAGCTCCTGGTTCTCTTTTGGAGAGCAAGAGAGATACAAGGTTCTTGCTCTGCATATACATTTGAAGTAGCTTGTGTACTACATTTTGGGAATTCCTTGGTTAGAAGAAAGCAGACAGGAAAGAAAATATTCAGAATTTTGAATTTGAATTCAATTTTTGAAGAGATACCTGTTGCTATTCCCCGGCATTTAAATATGTTGCAACTTTACAAAAGCTTTCTATGTGTCTCTTTCGGCTTTTGAGACCTGCTTTAAGTATCCATTCTGAGGCTCCAGGGATCTCTTGGCATGGTTGTTTCCAGCTCCTCGTTTACTGCAGGGCCAAGTTATCCTCAGGTACCCCATCTTGTTTGTTTGAATTGCACTTTGTTAATTTCTTTTCTGGATTCCTATTCAGAGTGAAATGAAAATTCCCTGCCCCAGTCAACTTTTGGCAGTTGATAATCTTGTTTAAAGTGCTTCCATATTTCTGGAAGAGGTGTCATTTTGCAGACAGTAAATTGTGGATATGTATTGCCAGAATACCTGTTTAGAAGTGTGTATCACCATGTAGAAAATAAAACCTATTCCAGTTATGGGTTTCAGGTTGCAATGTGAGGTTTTGCTAGGAGAAAACATCCCAACTTCAGATGCTGCTATAGTCACTGTGAGTCAGCTTGCAGAATTATGTGCTCTCTTACACAAACACATTTAAACTGTCAATAGTACCAAGGGGTCTAAAATGTCTTTTAAAGGTGAAATTACATTTGAATTTTTGTAACTTCTTGGAGGTAGTCAAAAACAGTGGAAAAATCAATGTTCAGCTCATTGGTGAACTGAGTTGACAAAGGAGTTTGAAATGCAATGCCATCTGTCTTACTAGATCCTGCCTTAAAACAACATCAACAGACTGTGTCAATCTCAAAGCTCTGCTTGATATATTTTTAGTTGTCACAGAACAATCCATTCTTGAATCCTTCTATCTGTATTTTCTGGGAAATACCTTCTCACCCAAGACAAAGGAAAATGTTACACATGGAATAAAACTACGCTGGGATGTGATAGGTCTTTGAATCTTCAACCATAATATTTTTGGGGATGTGATAGTATATCAAAGAGAAAATTAATTATGTAGTGATTTTTCCTAACACCTGGAGCTCATGCTGTTGCTGCTTCTGCTGCTGGCTAGCTGTTGTTTTTCATAAATCACCCTGTAGGAAAAAAAAATTAAATCCACTGAAATGATGGAAAAAAGAAATCATGGCTAGGAAGGAGGAGAGCAACAATTAAATATTTAACTACCACCCAACAAGTTCAGAATCTTCAGGAATTTCCATTTTTCTTGGCTTGTTTCCTTGGCTTACAGCTTGGAAAAGAAACCTGCCTAGATATCTAGGGTCGAAAACCAATAATCTCAGTTTATGTTCTGGATACTTTAAAAAAAAAACAAACAACAAAACCCCAACACCACCACCCTCCCCACCATCAACAAACAAAACCACAAACCAACCCCCCCACCCCCCCAATAAATTAACCAGAAATGTCTCCAGTCATATACTTTATGATTTTATCTCTGATTTCAGTGAAGGCCTTGTATCCACTCCAGGGACTTTCATTGATGTATACAAATGAGGGCATTCAGTGAGATCTGTGACAGGATATTTTCTTTCCATTATATTTTGATCTTGACAACTCTCATTTTGGCATTTGCTTTACACATGCAGGTTCTGGGGAACTACTGTTTATAACACTCTTTTTCAACAATGGTAGGGGATCAAAAAGGGTGGGAGGGATCTTAGTTCCTAAACAGATGCTTCTTTCAGCCAGATTCCTGAGATGTGAAGTAAGGGGCAGCATTATTTTACTTATATTTTGTTTTTTCCAAGTCAAAGACTGCAGAGTTTGTGAGTGGGAGTGCTGTCACCTTTTACACCCATAATAACCACTATTTACAAATTATTTTTGCATGCTGTGCTATTTGACTTCTGAAAGTGCTGAAGAATCAAGGCCTAAGAAAGTAACAAAACTTCTTATACCATGTTTGTTTTCTCTGCTTGCATTTTTCAGCAAACATGAATTTATTTACTAGGATAGTAGTGGCATCTCTAACACATTTTTGTGTCAGTGCTGACCGGGTGATTAGTTGTTCTTGTTTTCAAATATCTTTCAAGGAAAGTAAGTGCAAGCATCAAGGACTACAGTAGCTTTTCTAAGAGGTTCCTGTGTTGTTGTCTTTTCTGTGACATTTTCCACAATTAGATGCATTATTTGACTGATTGTCACCAAAGAATGTAAAGGATGATCCTTGATTTCCACTATGTGCATTGTTGGTCCCTGGGAGAGTACCCCCACAAATGCGTTAATCTATTTTAGTAAGTGTAGTCTTTGCTTGTATAGAGAAAGAAAATGCTCACAAGGGTCTTCTCTAGTGGAGCATGGTGGGTTTTTTAAAAAAATTTGTTATGCTTGAGAGCGAGGAGGGAATGTTATGATTGTCACTCCCTGCTGCTAGAATAAACACCTGGATTTATCAAAGCATTTATTCTAATCAGCAGGAGATGTTTATCTGTGAAAATGTTCTCTTGTCTTATGTATTGTCAATGAATTCTATATCTCTACCATGTGTATAGGAAACGCTGTTCTTTTCCACTGCCTGAGACGAATGCCCTGTACTTCACCCCCAGATTCCTATATAGGGATTATTCTGCGGTCATGTGGGAGACAAGTTAGAAGAAAGACACTAGTTTGGTGGTGTTCTTTGTAGACTGACTCCTTTCCTTTCTGTTTTTACATTGCATTAAATTTGTAACCTTATGTTAAACTGAAATTCTTCAAGCTGGTATAAAACAGCATCCTTTCTTCATCATTCCTGATCTACTGATGGATGTCATTCCATGAAGTTAGTTTTGTAGAAATGTTGAGATAAAGGAATTGGACTCTTTAGAACAAGGACAATATAAGATGGTATGAAACACAGTTAAGTTATATTAATATAATTGCTGTCTTCATAAATCATGTATTCAGTGTGATTAGAAAAACTAAACTAGTATGATATATTACACTTCTATTTGCAGTCATTGCAATTATACATTAGTTTCACTAATCGTAAACTGACAGCTTTAATTTTTGATAGGGAAACCCCCTTATCCTAAACCCTACAGCTTTCTGCTTTTCTTGCACTTCTAGTAGGAGATCCACAATTGTTACTTAGAATTGTCTTGAAATTTGTGTCAGCCTTCCTGCCTGCCCTCCTTACTCTTCACATGTTGCCTTCCCTGCTGTGATGCTGCTATTGAGACCCCCCTGAGTTGTCTTTTCTCCAGGCTGAACAGTCCCAGCTCTCTTGGTCTTTCCTCATATGACAGAGGTGCCCAGGGCAGGACTTGGCACTTCCCTTTGAACTTCATGAGACTCCTGCCATCCCCTTCTCCAGCCTGCTGAGAACCCTCTGAAATGTTTTCCAGGATTACTTGTTCTATCACCTTACCAGGGAGTGAAGTGGGGATTGACAGACCTGCCCAGATCCTCTGTCTTGAAGTGACATTTTCTTTCTTCTGCTCCTTGAGAACCTTTCCCAGTTGCCATAACATTTCATAGATTATTGAGGGGAGCCTCAAAGTGGTATTAACCACCTCCCTCAGCACTTTGGGTACATCCCATTGTGCCTCAAGGACTTGAGTATGTGGAATTTGTTAAAATCTGATACTAACCCGATCCTTTGCTGCCAACAGTAAGTCTTCCTTTCTCCAGACTTTCCTATTGGTCTTAGGGACCTGGGATTTCTGAAAGCAGAAAAGTACCTCAGCCTTATCCATGTCCTTTGTCACCAGGTCCCCATGCCCATTGTGCAAAGGGCCCACATTTTCCCTCATCTTCATTGTATTGTTGGTACTTTTGTAGTAGTTATCCTTGTTCCCTTGGCTCTTCTTGCCAGGTTCAGGTGGGCTTTGGCTTTTCTGGAACATGAACAAAAACTGGAATGCTGCAGGTTGGCACTTTGCCAGAAGCACTGGTGGACAAAATAGTCCTGAAAGCTTCTGGGTAATGTGTGACACACACACACACACACACACACACAAATAGCAGCAGGGATGAAGTAAATTGGAAAAGAGTAATTTGAGTGCAAGGTCATATGCAATAGTCTTGATGGAAGAAGAAAGTGTCTGGAGGTTCAAAGTAAAACTTTGGTTCCTTATTAAAATTTCCATATCCATGTACTCTGATCAAACATTTGGAAAGTCACAGAATGTCATCTTTGGTTTATACTGGGCTGGGGAGAGTAACATATGCAGGGCTTTTGGGCAGAAGGACAAGATAGGAGTACCACTTGGATCTCATGACATACTTCAGTGGGAAAGGGTAGCAGGCAGCAGGGCTAGCACTTTGTTTCCTACACCAGTATTGCAAGGGGCAGGAAATGCACAGGAAGAGTCTAAAAAGGTTCATTGTGCTTTTCAGGCAAAGCAAGTGGCCTGCCTGACCTTGTGAACATCTTGGATCCTAATAGGGCAGAAAGCTACAAGGCACGTACTGTAGAGGAGGAGACCTCCTCTACAGGAGGAGAAGGTGATGGTAGCCTCTGCAGAATCCCCACTAAGCTTTGCAGAGTGCTCCTAGGCTGGGCAGACATTTGAATATCATCCTGATCCAGTGAGGTCAACCTTTCTGTCATCTTGTTTTGATACTGGGGAGTCTTAAGACTCCCCTAGATTTTGGTGCACATTGACAAAAATTTGGAGTGCAGCACTGGATCGTGGAAAATAGGCCTGCATGTTGTTTGCTGTGTCTGAGCTGAAATCACTCCTGTGTCATTCCTGACAGATGTTTTTCTAACCTGTTCTTAAAAACCTTCACTAAAAGTAATGTGCCAGCCATCCTTGGCAAACTATTCCTATGACCATCTATCCTTAACAAAAGAGAGATTATTTTTTCTGAAATTCAGCATATAAATGTTTTTTGTTACAGGGCTGGAGTATGCATCGTCCTGAACTTTTGCTCTGTGTATCTGGGTTTTTGGGTCCCTCGCCCTGGGGAAACTTCCAAGCTTATATACTTGTTAGACTTTTCCAAAGAGACTATGGCACCTCCTAAAACGACCTCTGGAAACAATGTTAGAACATGCCCCAACCCTCATTTGGTCTGAACACTTTGGATTTCCTTTCCATGCGAGCCAGGTCAGGTAGGTCTAAGGTCTGGGGAGCTGATCTGCGCTTGGGGCTTGACCAGCCAGAGGGTTGGACTACAGGTGTGGTGGGTGTGCAGACCCTGAAAATCAAATTGTTCTTGGCTCCTTAGTTTGGAGATAAACTGGAATTAAAGCTTGTCCATCTGCACTCTTATTCCCCTTTTTCTGGGCATTAGGTGCAGAGGGTCTAGGGAATGGTGCGAAAAATGCTTAAATACCTACAGTCAGTGGCCCTTGCTTGTGGAATGAAACCTCTAGGGAATGGTGCGAAAAATGCTTAAATACCTACAGGCAGGGGCCCTTGCTTGTGGAATGAAACCTCTAGGGAATGGTGCGAAAAATGCTTAAATACCTACAGGCAGGGGCCCTTGCTTGTGGAATGAAACCTCATGGCTATCGTGTTGAAATGCAATAGGCCACTGTTTCACCTGGAGCCTGAATTACCTCTTTGGAATTATACCAGCTTGATAAGCAGAGGCAGTGCATCATAGGAGATGGAAGTTTTTCCTGGGGAGTCTTTCTCTGAGGGGCAAGAGAGGGCTTGAAACACCAAGCTGCAATTTTTGTGAAGTTAGCTGTGAATGCTTTTGGCTTTTGAATGCTCTTTTCTTATGAAAAAGATCACACAGCATTTACCGCATACCAGAATGGTTTTGTTGGAAGCCCAAAAGTCTGTTGTAAAATGGTTCAGAAGGGCAGCTGATTTAAAAGCCTGCACTGGGCTCACCCTGCAAAAAGATAATGTAGAGTACATCAAGCTGTGTGTCACAGCTTTCCTTGTGAGAAGGTAAACTCCACTGAATTGGTTACTAAAGTGCATGGCACCAAGTGCTTTCTACTCCTTACATAAGAGATTTTGTACATAGTTATTAGGCTTCATTACCTGGTTTTTAAGTAGATGTGGAGGGCATTTGGATCAGTTGTCACGGTCTAAGAACAACTTTTAAAATAAAGGCAAGCAATTTGTGCTTAATGTAGTAGAAAAAGGGGGATCCAGTAGGAGGACTGGCAGGATGAAATAGGGTGATTGTGCTTGAGGCAGTAATCCAGAAAGATGAGTTTTGAATTTGCATTTTGAATGGATTTCAGGGGGCAAGATTGCTTCTGTCATGGCCAAAAGGAAGGAGATTATCTTGCATCTCAGCAACAGTAATGAGGGCCTGGATGAGTGTTTTGGTTTTATGAATAGAAAGGGAAGGAAGGCAAGGTGCTAAAGATGCTAAAGCAGGCAGGATTTTGAGCCAGTTCTGAGTGCATGGAGGCAGATGGAGGTAGACAAAGCCAAGAGTGACACCTTGACATTACAAGAGAGAAATGATTTAAAGAGAGAATGTGAAGGGCAGCTCCATGTTCCCTTCTGGTATTGGGGTACATTTTGGTTGACCTGCAGGAAGTTCCCTTGGGGAATTCAGCTTTCAAATGTCTCTAACTTGACATTGTGGTGTTGTGTTATGTTGTTGTCTAAATTCTGCAGTATGTTTACAAACTCAGATTTGCAAGATACTGCAGCTGTGCCACATGGGAGTGTAGCTCACTTTTTCTCTGTAGATTAGGATGCTGATCAGACTACACCTTCAGTGAAGCATTGCCTTTTATCCCCCTGGTAAGGGAAATAGTGCATATGAGGCTCTAATGTAGGAGGGGGGAGCCTAGGCTGTGAAAAAGAATGGGCTATTACTTGGTAGAAGGACAAAAGCATGAAATTTTAAAAACAAACATTTTGGGTTCTGGTTACTGTTGTGGGGGTTTTTCAATATCTAAAAGAAACTGAAAATTTTCATATAAAACAAATATATATTTTAAAAAGCATTGCTTACAAAAAATCTCATTTTTCTCTTAAAAGGCAAAAGTCTTTTTCTGCCCGTCCTATTTTAATCTCTATTTCCTGTTTGTTTTCACCATTTGTAGACTGGGAGGGAAGCTACTGTGTCTTACAGATTTTACACACTACTGTTCCTATTTCTGCTATGACAAATTAGCCTTTAAAGCAGTGTAACAAAAGACCTTTTTGTAGTGTTTTTGGTGGGCTGTAAAGAAGTTGGATCCAGTAGAGAGAACAAAGATCAGAAAAGTCAGTTTTCTCAAAGTTCATGACAAGTAGGAAATGGAATACAAATTGTATTGTAGAAGGCTTTTCAGTGTGTTGCAAGTATGATAAGCCCTGGACAAACACATGATGCCTCTGAAGGAACTTTTCCACTAAAGCTGGGTCTTGTTTCAGGCAGGATGCTTACAGTGATATAACTTTAAATCTTAAAATATATATTCATTATTAAAATTCTTTATTGAAAATTCTTTTTGCTTATTAAAACAAAATATTTTCAAGTAGTATACTAAATCATTTTACCTGCTGGTTTACTTTTACCCTGTCAGGCAGCTTGGATTAAGAAATTTGACTGGTTCTGTTTTATGGCTTTTTTCCTGCCGTCACAGAACAGTACTCTTTTGTTTGGGCTCTTAGCACTTCAGGTGAAAGATTTTAAATTCCTGAAAACCTGTCTTTCCACTTATTGAAGCAGTTTGTGAAAATATTACTTTTCACAGTAAGATTTTTATAATTACAATGCGTTTGCTTTCTGTGTTCTCCCCAGTTTCTCAAAGTACTCATTTCTTCTGTAGGGGAATACTTTCAGTGATAGATGTGCTGTTTTTTTTCTATGATAACAGGTCTTTGATCACCTTGACTGTATGAGGAGCAGCTACAGCAGCGCGTAGCCCAGGGCTGAAATCTGTATGTAGTAGGCCTGCTGTATTTTTTTCCGGTTTTGGGCTTAGTTAGGGCCTGAGAACTAGCAGAAAATCTGGGTGCCATCTGGACTATCTTTCTCTGCTCAGGCGAGGTCTAGGAGGCTGGGAATCCTGCATCACTCCTAGAGGGAGTGTCAACTATTTTTTAATTGCATTGTGGGACAACCCCAAGCTTTTCCCAGGATTATGAAAACACACAGTCTGCCTTTCCCAAATCTTTTGAGGTTGCCTTTTTTTTTTTTTTTTTTCCCGAGGAAGGCCATGAAAATCACTGCATAATGGGCTTGGTTAAAACATTAATGTCAGATGTGACTTGAATAAACCCTGGAGCGAACTTCACATGAAGCCTACTTATTTACTTAAACTGAAAGAAGAATTAATAAAATAAGTTGATTTCACTGAGGTTTTCTAATCAGTTGAAAATACTTCTTTAGTCCTGTAACACTAACAAATAATTTCAGAGAATCATTCTGAAGGCTTCTGTATTTTCTCCTCCTAAAATACAAAATCATAAATGCAAGGACATTGCGTATAGAAAAGACATAGTGTCCAAGTATGTAATTACTGGGGGGGGAAAAAAAAAAATTAAAACCAATATTCACCTTTTCCTGAATGTTTGCTTTGGATTCAGGGTTGCAGTAGATCCTGCTATATGTGTATGTCGTGTTGCAAGCAGGAATATGCTAAATACTATCCTTGCTTTACCTAATACAGCTGACGACTTCACTTCCTTGAGAAAATGATAAAGTGTGTCCCTTTTTTGTCAGACACTTTAAACCACATCCATTTTCTGCAGAAGACTGAGTAGTAGAGGTGAAAGTCGCTGAGAAGGCATGACAGTGAAGACTTCACTTTGCCGCCTCTTTCTCCTCCTTTCACTCCCTCACCAAAGTACCACAAATTAATGACCTAGTGTTAGTTATCCACTTGCAAAAGCAGCGTTGATATGAAGCACTAAAGTTTTACTGGAAGGTAAATTAAGTGTGGAGAGCAGTGCATAAACTGAAGACTTCATTGTACTACCTTATTATCATAAGTGCCTTTTGTAGCATGGATTTACAGTGGATTTTTAAGGGTGACCCTCTCATACTAATCTGAATAACAAAAAAGCAAATTACATTTCTATTGCTGAGGACAATGCCAGAGAATTCCTGATTCACTCCTACTGAATATGTTTTGTTTTGTTTTCCCCTGAAACTGGACCATGGGGATGATCATGACTTAGAGCATCTGCCCTCTGGTAATGACAGTGCTGTTTTCTCTAACTCAAATTGGAAGTGGGGGTTGTGGGACTAAATTTCCTATTCAATGAAAATTCAGCACAAATAGTTCTGTAAATAACCCTATAAAGTACTTCATGTTGTCAAGGTACCTAGACTAGCCTTTTGATACTACATTATAATTTATGATCTTTTGATACTACATTATCGTTTATGATGATGCAAGTTGAAACATTTTGACTCTTAGAATATTCAAAACATGGTAATTATTTCTGGTGCTAAATTTCAATGACGTTAGAGGTCTGGAAGAGTTCAAGTGTCCACTTCCAGTGTGCTAATGTAGTACATTCATTCTGGTATGATAATCTTATACTGATGTGTGAAGTATCAGATTGAGGGTTTTCCTGTAATCTGAAGCGTTGTGTTTGGTTTTTTTAATACATGTTTTTAAGAGGTTTCTCTGTCTTTTCAAATGTCTGACATTGGTCTCTTCCTGGGACAGCATGGCTGGCTTCTATTGCAGCAGAAAACCTTTGTATGTTGCCACCATTAATGTATTACACTGAACAAGGCATCAAGTGTTAAGATGTGATCTGCTAATATGCTCAGGCAGAAGGCTCGTCCATATATAGGATACTAGTTGTCAAAATGAAAGCCGGTGGGTTTTGCTTCCTATTTCTTAACACTCAACAGGATCATTGTGACCCTGACCACGCAATTATACCCAAATGAGAGATGTCCCAGTTTGTCATTGAGATAGCTTTGGCAATGGGGGCCAATGAAGCAGTCATGAGGGGAAAACTGAGCATGCTGTAGAATTAAAGTTTGATAAGTTTTAAGTGGTGAGTTTTAGCAATCCACCAGCTTTTTACAAAGACTTAGGAATGTTTTGCCACATCGTAGCTTACGTCAGCTTTCTTCTCTACTAAGACCTCAGGTGGAAGAGTTGTCTATTTGCCAATATCTTTTCTTAGGGAATTCTTGCCTAAAATTGTGGGGTTGTTTGGTTTTTTTCTTCTTCCTCTTACTGCAGGCCAGGGAGGGGTATTAACATCTTCAAGTAGGTGGTTATTCAGTATTTAAAGCTATTAATTTGGGGTTGATGAGGCATTAATAAAGGTAAATATTGCTATCATCTGATGATAAACTTGAAATATGGTAAAAAGCAGTAGATCAGCCAAGCTTCCTCTGACTTGTATTTTTAGGACCTGAATTTTCATCTGCTTAAATAACTTATTCTGTTGTTTCTCTGACTTTTATTGTTTGACTTGCAAGTTTATGCTATTGCCTGTTTAGCTTCCATGCCCGTGAGTTCATTTATCTTACTTTACATTCTTCAGGTGCTTAAGGACAGAGTGAGTCAGTGTTTTGCAGGTGAAGGTTTAGACAAGTTATGGATAAAATAATAATAAAGGCTCTGTCTAGATTTTTATCTCAGTGCAGAGAGGCAGATGGTTGGGGGACGAAGATTAATATGGGTGGTCTTGATGCCATGATGATGAATGTTGACAGCTGAGGTACAGGAGAGAAAAAAGATCCCAAAACTCTGAAGTAAGGCTATTGGTCCTTCATTTTGCAGTGCAAGAAGCCTATCTTATTTGAAAGGTAATTCAACTAGCTATTTTTGCATTAGGTAACAGTAATGCAGTCAGGAGTACCTTGCTTACTGTGAGGGTAGAAACACTGATGCAAGAGTAAAGATCTGCTGCAAGTTAAGCCACATCACACCTCCCATACATTTATTTGCTTTTTAACAACTTGGGTTTGTAACAAATGAGAATTAGACCATTTCAGTGATATAGAGAAGTTTATGAAAAAAATGCATTACTGGAGCTGTAACTGCAGTGATTTCATAGTTTATTTTTAGGCACTTTGGATTGAAGCTTGCTAATTGAGGGCGGGGGTGAGAAAAGAAGGTTTACTTGGAGTTGGGTTAAGCCAAGGTTATCTGTATTTGCCTCAAGCCTGGAAGAGTTGGCAGGAGAATTGACTAAACTTTGTGAACTTGCATAGGCCTGGCCCTTAATACACTCACGCACACATACGCGCATCCTTAAACGCTTTCTCAGCCTTCCACTCCAGCCAACTTCTCTAGCAAGCATACTGCAATCCTTTCCAGCCCACGCTGGGAGGATATTAAATACTCTTTAGCCTAAAACTCCTGCTCCCTCCTCCTCTTTAACTTTCCTGTCCACCTCCTGTATGCTCCTGCTGTGGGGAAGGACGAGTGCTGTTTTCTCTTATCTCCTTGGCTATGAGTGTAGTTTCACAACTGCTGTGTTTCAGTTTTTCACCTACCACAGACTTAATATATTAAAGTGGGCCAAATCTGGCACTCCTTATCCCAGACAAAGGTTTTATTGAAGTCTTTGGGAACTGTGCCTGAGACTTGGTGAGATTGCAGGCAGTGGTATGTAAAAGAGGTTTCCACAGTGGCTTGATTTGATTGAAGAAACTTTTTTTGGTTTTCAGTGGAGGTATCTTTATCTAGACAGTGCTTTCAAGTCTGAAATCATCTCTTATGAATCTACCTGGGAAGAGGTTTGAAATACCTCACTAAATGTTTTCAGGTCTTGGTGCATCAGTTCCCAGCCATTTCCTCTCTGTGCCTTCTGTTTGAAGGCAAACCCTAACAGAGATACCATTTATTTTATCTTCCTCCTTCAAGGTTAGGCTGGGCAGTCTTGGAGGGGGTATAAGACAAGCAATATCATTCTGAAAGGAGAAGCTATGACAACTTGTTATCAGGTGCAACTGACTGCAAGTGATGTGATGAAAGAAACAGCCTGGATGATACTCTGACTTTGAAGTACTAATAAAAGACTTAGGAGTGGGATGTGGGGGATTTAAACCTCCTGTGCATGCACACACATACACATGCATTCTCTCACTCTGTGATTGATGCAACAGTAGCAGGGCAAAATTACTTTGGGGAGGGGAGGGTGGTGTGTGGGGTGTGTGTAAGTTTATACAGTTGCTTATGCACTGGGATCCAAAATAGCGTCAGGGTGAATTGTCAGTGAAGGAGGAGTTAGTCTGTGGAATTAGTACTGATTAGCCCCACATGGATTCAGGCAGGAGATATTGTCCTGACCATAGAGCATCACATTAGCAAAACTCGGTCAGGGTAATATTTCAGGGCATCAACCTATTACCTGTAGAGCTTGTCTGTATTTATGGTGAAAAGATGATAGATATATTTCTTTTAAGACTTAAGAGGAAGAAAAAGTTCAACTCTGTCAAAACCCACCAAAATACCAACATAACATGTCATGTCCTGAACGAGGTGTGCAGTGTGTCCTGTGCAGGGAGGTGCTGCTGTAACCAAGGGAAATCTAGAGAACTGAACTATGGCAGATATATTGGTTTCCTATTAAGCAGTTAAAAGAGAATACTAAAATAAAGCCTTCTCTGAGAGAAAGAAGTTGGGAAACGGTGCCTTTGCTGACAAGACATTAATTTCTGTCTGAGGCATCATTCATTATAAGGTTATAGGACAGGCCAAGCTTAGTGGCATGTTCTGCTTTTTCACTGATGCTCATGTTGCAAGTGTCTTTTTAAGACCCTTGCATTCAGGTCATAGCTGCAGATCTGACCCTCAGCTTGTGGATTGCAGCAGGAGATTTACCATCTAGAGTGGGAGCTCCTTTTTTTTTTTTTTTTTCCCCTCAGATTGAGGCCGTCTGAGAATCTAGTGTACTACTTGTAGCTGGAGAGAAGCTGGAGAGCAAATTACTTCTAGTTGGACTGTGGTGAGGCTGTGAACTCATCCAGCATTTCATGAAAGGATTTTGTGGTGGGAGGAGGTGAAGGCAGAAGTGGGGGATTCAGCCCAGTGAAAGAGGCCACAACATTGCAGCTGTGGCAGGTTGATGTAATGGCTTCTGTAATTTACTGGTGTCGTATGTGTGGGTCTTTTCCACTGAGCTTAAAAAAGATTTTCCTCTAACTACTGGGTCTCCCAGTAGAAACTTGTTGTTTTTTCCTGTGGAAACCTTGGTGACCCTCTTGGTGTCTTGTTTGCTGACTCCAGCAGTCATCTTGGCATCGCTGCCTTGTCTCTGAGTACTTGGTGACTTTTCCCGGTAGTGCCTGTCTTCACAACTCATGCAATGATTGTATGACTAGAATAGTGTTCTTGGCCACTTACGTGTATGTTTAACTGAAGTTCATGAAGGTCCCACTGAATGAAGTAATGAAGCTATCAAAACTATACTATAAAAATGTACTACTTTTTTTTTTTTTTTACATAGAGACACGTTTTAATTATTGAGTTGTGTCCGGACATAAGTATTGGGTGTGGATTTGTTTTAGTTTTTTATAGCTAATGGGTTTCTACATAGTGTGCATATGTAAGAAGGTGCTGGGGCAAATGCCTTATAACACAATAAGGAAAAATAATCATCGTGTTTGGATGGGCTATATTTTTTTGAAACAATCATATCCGTGTCTTTTAGAGATTAATCTGTGCCAAGATTTCTGTTTGTGGTTTCCTCCTGTGCTTACATTGTGCCACTTTATCTCCACAAAAGTTTTTTGGCCATGTTCAACTTTTTGTTTCAGTTGTGTTATATTTTTCCTTTTCTCCTACCTGAAAACAACACATGTTTTGATTTGTCTTTATTTTTTCAATGATGGAAACAGAGCTGAATGTGTTGGACCTAGTGGCTGAATTCCTGTTGCTCAGCTCTTTTTTATGACATTCATTTTTACAGTGTGATTTCTACAACAATTAACATTCCTTCAGGCTGAGAATAGCTTTTATGGAAGCCTGTCTGTGAGCTGAGAGAGCAGCAGAAGTGGTCTGAGAGTAGAAAACTTAAACAGTGAGGTTAAACAGGTCAAATGAGAAGAAACAGTCAGAAGAAGTGAATAGTATAGGGGATTAGGAGAAGGGATGAAGCTTAATGGCCAGATTTTGCCGTGAGGTCGTTACTTACATGTAGGTAAATCCTCTTTGTTTTGACATCAATATTCAGAGGTTTGGTTTTGTCTCTGAAGCTCAAAGTGTTATTTTGTAGAAATACAGAAAGTCTGATTCCTTGCATGTTTTCTTTCCCACATACCTCTGACGGTGAAATTCTACCATTCTCCATAGAGGTAGTTCTTTTCAGACTTCTGTTCATCAAAAAAGAAAATACCTTCAGTTGGCAAAGACGGGTAATGGTTTGCAATCTGCCTGTTGCGCTTGCAGGTGCACACAAACTCTGTTTCAATAGTAATACACCACAAATGTTATCAGCTTGTTTTTCCTTTGTCGTGTACAAGCAGAGTCCAAGATCAGATAGAGGAAATGTCATGTTGACCTGTGGTTCTGTTTGAAATATTTTTGACTCTTGACTTCATGAGTTAGTTGTCTTTATCTACTGAGGCAGATTTCTTGTCTGTGATGGTGAAACCAGTTTTTCCATCATGCGTTAGTACAAATGGATGCTACGGAAGATCCCTATAACTCTGACTAAGAATTATTCTGCTGTCTGTGCCTTGAAAAAATGTCAATAAGCTAAGTTTCTGGTATGTTTTGTGGCTGAAATACATTGGCAGTGAATTTCAGGAAGGACCAAATTTGTAATGTGTTTTACACTTATTTCTCTTATTCTTTGTAGATGACTTCCCTATATTTAAACGTAACATGACAAACAGAGACTATAAATGTGTGCTGTGTGTGACCCAAGAGTGAGAACTGGAGGTTGCAGCTGGATGGGGTTCCTTGGTTTCCTTCGAGAGGAGATCTGTTGAGTCCAGTGGAAGTTTTGCACAGGATATTCAGGGTTTCAGTGGGATGTAGTATTATTTCTTCAGTGAACAGAAGTTAGAATTGGTTTATTTTCTAAAATTTATTGAACTTTTGCTGATTTGTGATTCTATGCTAATGGTTTTCCATTTTGTGCAGAAACATATTTCCTTGTCTTGTTTTGTATAATGATAATGAGTAATGAGGAAATGGCTTCATATGTGATAAAGGACATTACGAAAGTCCTGCTGTGAGTTAACTGTAAGCTAAATTGTGTTCAAATCATCAGCTTTGTGCACAGCTCCCCTGCTGTGTTTCATCCTTCCTTCCTCCATTCTCTGCTTTCTGATAGGCTTTGCAGCCTGGTCTTTGCCAAGAAAGCATAAAGCATTGGAAGGAAAATGGGAGTTAATTGTATTTAATAGCGGGTCAGAAAGGGGGGGGG
>NW_020799095.1:54805497-54812583 GCF_003259725.1 Athene cunicularia | reverse complement strand
GGGGGGGGGAGGGAGATAGGGTTTTAATATCAAGAGCCAGTGTCAATTCTGAATATACACATGCTTTTAAGCTCATTTCATTAAAACAGTTTCAAAAACAACTCCCTCAGAAATATTGGTCATCGTGGCAAAGTACCATGGTACTTTTTTCTGAAATGTGAACTGTGGAGGACCTAACACTGGGCCCACTAAAAAACCCCTTTCTTTCCCCATCCTTAGAATCATAGAATTGTTCAGGTTGGAAAAGACCCTTGGGATCGAGTCCAACCATCAACCCTACTCTACAAAGTTCTCCCTGACACCATATACCCCAACATCTTATTTAAATGACCCTTAAGCACATCCAGGGATGGTGACTCCACCACCTCCCTGGGCAGCCTATTCCGCTGTCTGACCACTCTTTCTCTGAAAAATTTTTTCCTAATGTCCAGTCTGAACCTCCCCTATTGGAGTTTAAAGCTGTTCCCCCTTGTTCTGTCACTGATTACTTGTGAGAAGAGACCAGCACCAACCTCTCTACAATGTCCTTTCAGGTAGCTGTAGAGAGTGATGAGGTCTCCCGTCAGCCTTCTCTGCCTCAAACTGAACAGTCCCAGCTCTTCAATCACTCCTCACAGGATTTATTACCTAGGCCCTTCACCAGCTTCGTTGCCCTCCTCTGTACTCTCTCCAGCACATCGATATTTCTTGTATTGAGGTGCCCAAAACTGGACAGGTGTGGCCTCACCAGTGCAGAGTACAGCGAGACTGTCACTTCCCTATTTCTGCTGGTCACACTATTCCTAATACAAGCCAGGATGCCGTTGGCTTTCTTGGCCACCTGGGCACACTGCCGGCTCATGTTCAGCTGCTTGTCAGTTAGAACCCCCAGATCCTTCTCTTCCAGACAGCTCCCTAGCCACACCTCCCCAAACCTGTAGCCATGCATGGGGTGGTTGTGGTCCAAGTGCAGGACCTGGCAGTTGGCCTTGTTGAAGTTCATCCCGTTAACATTGGCCCACCGATCCAATCTATCCAAGTCTCTCTGTAGAGCCTCTCTGTCCTCATGCAGATCGACATTCCCACTTAACTTGGTGTCATCTGCAAACTTACTGATGATACGCTCTGTGTCCTTATCAAGATCATCAGTGAAGATGTTGAACAGAAATGGTCCCAACACCGAGCCCTGAGGAACCCCACTTGTGATTGGCTGCCAGCTGGATTTAGCTCCATCAGCCACCACTCTCTGGGACCGTCCAGCCAGCCAGTGCTTGACCCAGCAGACTGTTTGCTCATCCAGGCCATGGGCAGCCAGTTTTTCTATGAGAATCCTATGGGGAACTGTGTTGAATGCTTTTCAAAAATCCAGGTAGACAATATCTACAGCTTTACCCTTGTTCAACAGTCATGTCATTTTGTCATAAAGGAGATCAGGTTTGTCAGGCAGGACCTGCATTTCATAAACCCACACTGACTAGGGCTGATCGTCTGGTTGTCCATTATATGACATTTAATGGCACTCAGGATGCCTTGCTCCATGACCTTCTCTGGCACCGAGGTCAGACTGACAGGTCTAGAGTTTACTGGATTGTCTTTTCTGCCTTTCTTGTAGATGGGTGTCACATTTGCCACCCTCCAGTCCAATGGGAGCTCCCCAGTTAGCCATGACTTCAGGTAAATCATGGACAGTGGCCTGGCGAGCACATCTGCCAACTCTTTGAGCACCCTTGTGTGTAACCCATCTGGTCCCACAGACTTGTGTGCATCCAAGTGGTGCAGCAGGTCTCTGACCACCTCCTCTTCAACTGTGCTGACCTCAGTCTGCTTCCCCTCCCCATCTCCCAGCTCCTGAGGCTGGGTGTCCAGGGAACAGCCAGTTCCACTGCTAAAGGCTGAGGCAAAGTAGGCGTTGAGCACCTCAGCCTTTTCCTCATCCTTAGTTATCATGTTTCCCTCTGCATCCAGTAAGGGAGGAAGATTTTCCCTAATCCTCCTTTTGCTGTTAATGAATTTATAGAAACATTTTTTGTTATCCTTAACAGCTGTGGCCAAGTTGAGCTCTAGCTGTGCTTTGGCTCTCCTAAAGTTCTCCCTGCATAATTTCACTACAACTTTATAGTCTTGATGAGAGACCTGACCCCTCTTCCAAAGGCAATAGATTCTCCTTTTGTTCTTGAGATCTAGCCAAATGTCCCTGTTTAGCCAGGCCGGTCTCCTTCCCCGCCTGCTTATTTTTTGGCACATGGGAACAGCCTGCTCCTGTGCCTTTTAGACTTTGCTCTTGAAGTATGTCCAGCCTTCCTGGACTCCCATATCGTTCAAAGCAGCCTCCCAAGGGATTTTGTTAATCAGACTCTTGAACGGGTCGAAGTTTGCCCTCTGGAAGTTTAAGGTGGCAGTTTTACTAACCTCTCTCTTTGTTTCTAGAAGGATCAAAAACTCAATCATCTCACAATCACTTCACCTGGATGACCTCCAACCTTTACCTCCCCCACAAGCTCTGCCCTGTTCACAAGCAGCAGGTCCATGGGGGCACCTTCCCTAGTCAGCTCGCTCACCAGCTGTGTGAGGAAGGAATCCTCCACACATTCCAGGAACCTCCTGGATTGTTCTCTCTCTACTGTGTTGTGATCCCAGCAGATACCCGGGAGGTTTAAGTCCCCCACAAGAACAATGGCAAGTGACCGTGAGATTTCTCTCAACTGTTTGTAGAAAGCTTCATCCACCTCACTGCTTTGGCTGGGGGGTCTATAGCAGACTCCCACAGCAAGATCTGCTTTATTGGCCCTTAACCTCATCCACACACTCTCAACCCCATTATCACTATACTTGATTTCTGAGCTGTCATAGCATTCTCTTACATACAGGGCCACTCCCCCACCTGTCCTTCCCTGTCTATCCCTCCTGAAGAGCTTGTGGCCATCGACTGCAGCACTCCCGTTGTGTGAGGTGTCCCACGATGTTTCTGTTATAGCTACTATGTCATAGTTCTCGTGCTGCATCATGGCTTCAAGCTCCCCATGTTTGTTGCTCATACTGTGTGCATTGGTATAGATGCACTTGAGATGAGCTAATGAATCCAACACCTTTTCGTGGGTGTGGGCCCCATTCCCTACCAGACCCTTCTCAGGTGCTTCCAACGTTTCTAAACATCTATCCTTTCTTTCAGATGAAGTGGCAGAGGAAGAGTCCTCACCAGTCTACCATCCTTCAAGCTTTGGCATGCTTCCCTTGAGCTTATACCTAACAGGCCCAGTTATCATCACCCCCCCTGTCAATAAGCCCTGCTAACTCCTGCCCCAGAATCACTTTCCCCACTGGGACAGCTGCATCCCACCTGTCTCATTTGTTGCCAGCAGACCATGTGCCTTATAAACCTTGCCATGATCAAAGGACCCAAAATTCTGATGGTGGCACAAGTCTCTGAGCCATGTGCTAATCAGATATGTTTTCCACCCTCTTTCAGTGGTTTTCCCTTCCACTTCATGGATTGATGAAAACATGACCTGAGCTCCTGAGCCTTCAATTAGCCACCCCAGTGCCTTGAAGGTTTTTTTGAGTGATTTAAGACTTCTCTCTACCACCTCATCATTACCTGCCTGGATAACCAACGAAGGGTAGTAATCAGGGGGCTGCACCAGAGCAGTGACCTTCCTTTTAATGTCTCTAACCCGGGCCCCAGGGAGGCAGCCGACCTCTCTATGGTATGGATATGGTCCTTGTATCTCTTCCCTTTGCTCCCTAAACAACCAACCAATAAGCAAGAACCTCAGAACTAACTGCTCCTGCATTGGTGATTGGAATCGCTTTTCCTGCTGTAGTATACATTAAGCTCTGCCTGCATTGACCTCTGAAGAGGTCATCTCTTGTAGATCTTCATCTCTTCTGGTGTTCATCTGCTCCCTTGGCCTTTCAGCGATGCTGGCATGCTCCAGTCTGGCACCCGTGCAGCGTTGGGACCATGGCATGGGGTGCCTACATGGACTTGGAAGCACTCCTAAAACACAGATACCTATATCTTGTGGCGTGGCACGGTTTGCAAGGAAAGGTTTTTGGAGAATTCAGGACCTGTCTCCCCATCACCTTGGTGCTTTTATGTAGTGTAAGGTAGAAATACCAAGTCAGGTCCCAGAAGTGGGACTGTACAGCTCTAAGCAGTGCAGAGTTGATGTGGCTGTTAGCAGTCCTGGAGCCAAGTCACTTACTACCAACTCAAAAATCAAGTCACGTTTGATTCTAGCCTGTCCCATGCAGAGCTGCAACATGCTGCTTTCCTACCTCTCCATCTGTAGGCATCTGTGGTTTTGGCGTACCACAAACAGATGCCTCCTGTCCTGCTGCTGCCCATGCCATTGTTGCTGAAACAAGCTGCTTGGCACTTGATTTATGGCTGCAGCATGCTGTGTCTCACAAACTAGGGATGTCTGTCTCTGAATCCCATTGGTCATATTCTCCCTGGGTCATGCACCAGCCTGATTTGGGGAGCTGCTTGCTGCAGACCCAAGAGTCGATGCATGCCTTCTAGGCTGGGGAGGGTGGGATCCCTCCTTGGCTTGCCAGGGAAGCCAGTGAGAAACAGAACACTAGGGTCTCTATTTCCTCAACAGCTATTTGAATCTGTTGTGTTTTCATGAAGCATTTTTGTTCAGCTGATGAGGCTTTTTTTTTTTTTTTTTTTTTAATGAGATTCTTGCCAGAAAATACCAGAAAACATGAGTTGGGAAAGGAGTTAAATCGAAATATATTATTATAACAAAACCAGAGAAAATTTCCAAGCATGATCTGAATGCAAGTCTTGATTTCTTTCGCTATGGGTCAGCGAAGTGTAAACTACCCGTTTAATCTCTGTAGTGCCAGATTCTGAGACAGAAATGTTTGGTATTTAATATTTGGTATTTTATATTAACTATTTCTCTGATGAGAAGTAATAAAGATCCAAATAGTGTCCATTTTTGTAATAATATAGTGTCTGGTCCAGTCTCAGTAATTACAAGCTTCTCATCAGTGAAAATCTCTGATAACTTCTCCTCTAGCTATGGAATTTATAGCAGAAGGTGAGATTCAGGATGACATAGGTTAAGTAGAATTTGATATATTAAGTAATGCAAGAGGCGTTATAGAGAGCTTGTTTCAATTGTCATGGTATTTGGTGGAAATAAAATGAAATTTCCTTAGTTTTTGTCTACAGTGCACAAGGCTGGAGTCTTAGTATGCTGCAATTTTACTGAATATTTGATATCAAATATTATAGATAAATTATCTACTAACTATTGGATGAAAGTTTTGAGTAATGCAGGACAACTTCCTTGAAAGTGTCAAAATGTGGAACATGTTCCTGCTTGCATGTTTTTGACTTCTATCCCATATACTAGGTTGGCTGTGGTAAAAGCTTATACCCAGAACTCATTTGCTATTCTGAAGCTGATGGTGTCTTTCTGAGTTCAAGATATTTTAATGATTTTTATATTTTAAAAGAATGATAGTTGAAGATAAGCTAGATTTATTCTTCTTCCCCAAATGAGGGCAATTAAGATTGTCATTTTAGCTTTTTTCCTGAGTAGTTGCTAATTCTTTCTTTGAAGGCTCTACATTAAAATAAAAAAAAAAAAAAAGCTTGCAGTTCTGTCTTACATTAAATATTACTCATTTGGACTCAAATTGGACTCATTTGTTGCCAGAATTAATTATGCATATTAGGAAAGTACATAGCTAAAAGGAAGCGGTGGAAGCATAGGAAGCTGTTTCCTTTTTTAAATCCAACCACTTGAAACCACCAATAATGTCTGGAAACCTGGAAGCTGATGTAATGAAGTTTTGTTCCTATGATCATTGTATTTTTTGGTGCACATAATTATTTTTTTTTAAATAATGAATACTGCAAAAGTACAATAGATTAGTTTCATATTTTTTTTTGCTTTGGTTTTCTTTCGGTGTTAAAAATTAATGTAGAAGATTAATTTCTATATATTATAAACGAAGCTCATTCTCTGAGCACTTTGGAGCAAGATGTTCTACTAGCCTGTGCTAAACTACCACTTGATAGAACGAGGCAGAATCACAGTAGTGTCAGTTTTGAGGCCACTTTTACACTGGGTGATCAGTGGAAGGATCTGAGAGTGTGGACATTCTTGGATGTGTTGTGCTATCCACAGCAGGGATAAAGTATTTATCATGTGCCTTGTTCATAGATAGTTATTATTGAGATTATACCTAGAATATTTTATATTTTAAAACAGAACAAAAACCACAACAGATGTGTAGCTGACAAATTGTGGAGGCCCTGCAACTTTTTCCCAGACACAGAGATGTTACTTTGTAATTAGAAAGGAACAAACTTCCAAGTTTTACTCCCAGATTTCTATTCTGATGGATTTAGTGTCCTGCACTTGCTGAACTTTCATGTGGAGATACGTTTAAAGTATTTTTTAGTCTTTTTGTAATTTAAATGAAATTTCAGGTAGCTGGCTTGCTTTACAGTTAATTACTAGCTTTACACTTACTTTTCAGGGAATGTGTGTTTTCCTGTCTATTGTGGTTGTATTAGAAAAAAGAAATTATATTTTTATACCAAGAAGAAAATGAGCATTAAGAAAATGGATCACCTTATTCCCCTTCAAGTTGATGCTGATGCACAGCTAATTAACACAAAATTTTTGTGTCTAAGAGATCAGATTGGCAATTCAGGGCTGTGACCAGCAATTAAGTGGCAAATAACCCGAGTTATGCATTTATGTCTGCATAACAGGCCTACTGAAAAACGGTGAGCTGCTAAGAAATCAGCCTGTTGAGCATGCATACTTTTCAGCCTTAAGTTTCCTGTGGAGGAGCCCAGGAGAAGAAACACTTCCTGCAGCAGTGGAGTTGAATCAAGTGTGACTGCAGCAGTGATGGCCAGGTCTGCAGGCCCCTGCATAGCCCAGGATGGGATCATCTCAAGGCTTGGTTTCACATACAGGTGTTTGCAAGCAGGGCCCCTGGGTACCTGCAGCAGCTGTGGCCCATGTGCTTTGGGCTAGGTTAGGGTACAGCACACATGCAGGAATGTGCCTTTGAAAGTTATGAAGTGTTGTTGGAATATGTTGGGGTTTTCCCCCTCCTCTTCCCCCC
>NW_020799095.1:54790330-54805447 GCF_003259725.1 Athene cunicularia | reverse complement strand
CCGAAGGTGGGTGTGGGGGGCAGGAGGGGGTAATGTTTTGGGATGCTGTGCTAAAAACCTGAGGCTAGTCAGGTGTAATGAAATTTAGGATGTCTGCCTGAAGGTATTTGCAAACTTAGTGGCAGCTGTGAGGGGCAAATTACAGCTTTCATCTTGCCTGCATGCAGGAGATGAGCTCAGTGGGAGATAACTCTTGCAGCCCATACTTGCTTGTGGAGGCAGAGGTGAGCCTCCACTCTATATGGGCCCCTATGCTTTATCTTTTGCTCAACCCTAACCATATCTCTAACCTGAACTTTGCACTGAGCCCTAGACCCGGTCCCCCAGACATGGCTCAAATGAGGAGTTTCTGGCCAGCCCTGTATTCCTGGCACCTTGCCTGGGGCAGCTCCTATCCAGCCCCACTCCTTGTGGGCCCTTAGGCTTTCTTGTTCATCTTAAACCCTCATTTTATATTGGGCTCTGAACTAAGGACATAAATAACAGGCATCTTCTCTTTGCTCCTATGTGAGATGGCACAACAAGGTAATCTTAATGCTACTTTTCCTCTGCGATAGAGGATGAAAGGATTCCTGCTGCTGTTGTTCTTCCTCCTCTTCTGCTCCAGTGGGGGATGATAGGGGTCACAGCATGAAGTAGGACAGTGAGGATGACTGTCACAGTATATATGGTCTTTGGATTGATGTGACCCAGATTTTGTATGGTTTGCCTCCTCCCCTATTGTATTTCTTGATGGTGAGGTGAGAGGGGAGATCTCTGGCTCACATTACGTATGATCTTTATTAAGAAAGCAAGCCCCAAAACCTCCCCTCATGGCCCCCCCAACAACAACAAGGATAGGATTGAAATAGGCATAAGCAAATATGAATTACTTTTCTAAGGTCCTGAGCCTCAATTTGCCACTTTGATAATATTCTTGGAAGCAATACAGCTAGACTCTAGGTCATATCAGCACTGTGTTGACAAAGTGATATGATTTTATTTGTTAAAATAACAGTCAAAAGATCATTAATGGTATTGATGGTTGTGAAAGTAGTCTTTCAGGAAACTTTCTGATTATGGGACAGGCATAACACCTTGGAGGAGAGAAGAACATCAAGACTAATTTCTGGAAGTGTATTTGTATTTCCAGAAAAAACTCACAACCAGTTGATCTTTAACTTGTCTTATTTTCCAGTGGTTTTAGAGTATAGGTACTGCTCTATACCCCCCCTCTCCCTTCTGCATGTGTGTGCATGCACATGGGTGTTTCTGCAAGTATGTTGTGTTTATAACGTGATTGACGTTTACTTTCTGCATCTGAAGCTTCTGCTTTTGGATATTTGAACTGATTTCATGCATCCTGGCATGTACAGATCTCTAGCCTGCCCCTGACTGACTCTTCATGTGTGAGCACCTTACAGCTCTGCATGCCCAGCGTGCAAGGGCAGCACCCTGTCAAATGTGGTGTCATGGGAGAGGGGTTACAATGGAAGTTCCCCCGTGCCCTGTGCAGGCAATCCTGTCTCTTGCTCATGTGTGAAGCCATCCTGCATGACCATAACTGCATGCTGCCCATTAGCTGATCACTGCCTTCAGCTGTGGGCCCAGGGTGGGCAGGATCTGTACTTTTTTTTATGTTTGCTTGCACTAAAAGCAGGGGAAAAGGGGAATTTCATCATACTGCCTAACCAGTGGTGTGATGGGTAGCCAGGGCTGCTTTGGCAGGGCTAGATCCCACCCCTTCACAAGTGCACACCCGTGTGTGTGCATACATGATCTTGGATGAACATTTTGTAGGAAGGTCCTGTGGAAGATGATGTATGCATTTAACTGGTCTGATTTATTCTGTTGAGCTTTATTTGAGCAGTATATCTCCTCCTCTCTTCCCTCATGTTCTCCCAAATGCTAGGAAGGTCCTGCATTTTTCTTTGCTATGTATGTTTGACAAATGTGTTTCAGATGACTTTGACAGGCTTTGAAAAGAAGGATTGAGCTTCTGTGACTATTCTATTTTCATTTTTTTTCTTGTAGATAAAAGTATTAAAAGATACTTACTGTTGGTTGCCTGGGTAGTAGAGCTTATGCAGAGAAGGGGATTTAGCTTTCAGTATCTCAGCCATGTATCTTGGTTTAATTATTCAGTTAGCTCCTTCATGAAATAGCACATGGTTGCATAAAAAAATAAAGTGAAGTCTTCTATCTGGCCATCTTGAATCTTAAATAAAGATGGTATTGTTTTGAATGTGTTAAAAAGAACAGAATTTTCTTTTCTTATTAGCAGAGATTATGTAAACCTTAAATCAGATCATTCAGAAATAGAGACCTGAAATCAGGCAGACTTTCAGACCCAAATTTCTTAGATAAATGGAAGATACATGGCAATTATCTAATATATTTTTATGAATTCCTGTGTTTCCCTGTCTTTTAAAAGTATACAAGGAAATGTAATACATTCGATTTGTGTGTGCAGGTTTGCTTGCACAAAAATGAGGCAAATACTGTGGTCTGTAGTTTGCTGTTAGAATTTAGGGCTAATACAAGAAATCCAGGTTCCCTTTTGTTTTAGTGGGTCCAAGCTTGAGAATGAGCCTCAGGGTCTGTCAGCAGATTTTAAGGTGTTTGTCCCTGTGTGTTTGAAAAAGCTATCATAGGTATCAGTGACAGCTGGGTTTTGAAATGTTTGCAGCCAGCCCAAAGTGCATGGGGAGGGAGTTGTCATGAACATTTACAGACCATACTTGCCATACTTGCTTCTTGAGTCTTCTAATAATGAACCTTTGTGTTTGAGTTGAGGAAGCTACAGGACTTCCTCGTGGTCCACAAAAAGTGATCCAATCATTAAAGTCAAGGATCTGAGCAACGTTTTTTATGATAGTAAGTTTGATTAATCAATCAAATTGAGGTTACATCTTTTCTTTGTGACAGCCAGAGGTGTCCAAACTTACGTGATTTTCACACCCCAGAGGCTTCCATGGGTATCTTTCCTTTTTTACAGGTTTAATTTCCTGTTAGAAAACACAAGGCTGTACATTTTGAAGGTAGGATTTTCCAATTATAAAGTTCAGTGATCTCTTCTGCATTACTAGTTTAATGTGCAGTACATTCCTCAGCAAGGTAACTGAATGCAGCATTTTATGTTTACAAAATCATAGAATCATTCAGGTTGGAAAAGATGCGATCATCGAGTCCAACCATCAGCCCTACTCTACAAAGTTCCCCCCTACACCATATCCCCCAGCATCTCATCTAAATGACCCTTAAGCACATCCAGGGATGGTGACTCCACCACCTCCCTGGGCAGCCTATTCCACTGTCTGTCCTATTCCGCTCTCTGAAAATTTTTTTCCTAATGTCCAGTCTGAACCTCCCCTATTGGAGTTTAAAGCTGTTCCCCCTTGTTCTGTCACTGATTACTTGTGAGAAGAGACCAGCACCAACCTCTCTACAATGTCCTTTCAGGTAGCTGTAGAGAGTGATGAGGTCTCCCCTCAGCCTTCTCTGCCTCAAACTGAACAGTCCCAGCTCCTTCAATTGCTTCTCACAGGATTTATTCTCCAGGCCCTTCACCAGCTTTGTTGCCCTCCTCTGCACTCGCTCCAGCACCTCGATATTTCTCGTATTGAGGTGCCCAAAACTGGACACAATACTCCAGGTGTGGCCTCACCAGTGCAGAGTACAGGGGGACTATCACTTCCCTATTTCTGCTGGTCACACTGTTCCTAATACAAGCCAGGATGCCGTTAGCTTTCTTGGCCACCTGGGCACACTACCAGCTCATGTTCAGCTGCTTGTCAGTTAGAACCCCCAGATCCTTCTCTTCCAGACAGCTCCCTAGCCACACCTCCCCAAGCCTGTAGCCATGCATGGGGTGGTTGTGGCCCAAGTGCAGGACCTGGCAGTTGGCCTTGTTGAAGTTCATCCCGTTAACATTGGCCCACCGATCCAATCTATCCAAGTCTCTCTGTAGAGCCTCTCTGTCCTCATGCAGATCGACATTCCCACTTAACTTGGTGTCATCTGCAAACTTACTGATGATGCACTCCTTATCAAGATCATCAGTGAAGATGTTGAACAGAAATGGTCCCAACACTGAGCCCTGAGGAACCCCACTTGTGATCGGCTGTCAGCTGGATTTAGCTCCATCAACCACCACTCTCTGGGACCATCCATCCATCCAGTGCTTGACCCAGCAAACTGTTTGCTCATCCAGGCCATGGGCAGCCAGTTTTTCTATGAGAATCCTATGGGGAACTGTGTTGAATGCTTTTCAAAAATCCAGGTAGATAATATCTACAGCTTTACCCTGTCATTTTGTCATAGAAGGAGATCAGGTTTGTCATGCAGATATAGTCATGTACAATCAGATAAGTTTGTAATAGGAAGAGATTTGTGTTTGTAGATGCTGTATCTGCTCCAGGTATAAACTTAAACACTAGAAGTCCATGAACGCAAAGCTGCCCCAGCCCTATGCAGTTATTCTGGACACGTTCCCAGAATTCTGCACGTGTGGAGAACATTACACGTACATACATCATGATTATATAAAAACTGATTGCAAGTTTCTGACAGCTTATCTGCATAAAGAGCAAACTGCTGGATTGTCAAGCCATTGACCTCAGCTGCAACCCTTACAGTGCTGTGTGTGCATGTGTAACATGGGGTCTTTCTGATATACTACAGTGGTCAAAATTCCGTATCTGGGCTTTTGATAGTGTTTCTTAGTATATGCTACAGAACCTTTCCATAAGAACGTGGAGACTGCTGGCTGCTTTGGCTGTGAAGCCCTGATTCAAAACTGGATGTTAATCATGCCTGCCCCATGTCTTCCTCCCCCCCCCCTTTTTTTTCCCCCCATTAAAGCTTGGCATTTTCTTTAACTCTTAAGTTTTTAATTGGGACAAGGATCATACTATCTAGGTGGCTAAGACTTGAACTTTTCCTCACTTGGAATGTGTTTTTTTCATACTGCTAAAAAAAGCAACAGTGCACTTAACATTCTTAGGTATAACAAAACTTTATTGTTGACAAAAGGTTCGTTCTTTTATCCTCCTCAGGATTTTTAGAGTGTTTTGCCAAAGTGGGCTTTTATTTGACTTGCTGAGTGTTGGAAGAATCTCTAATGCTCTTCACAGGGTTGACTCTGTGGATGTCACGAATCTGCCAGGCCTCAGTGTCTTTAGTTCATGCTGTGTGGTTCAGTGCCACTGACATGTACTTTAAAACTTGGTGTTTTCAGACTGGAATACCTGCTTATGTTGATTTTCTTTCAGGGTTATAGAAGTGGATGCTACACACATGCGCATTGATGTACACACAAATGAAGAGTATAATTGAGAACTGATATTTATAATAATGCTTTATAAAAATTAAGTATAAATGTAGGAATAAGAAATAAATGACATGAGAACATATTTTCATGAGAATATACTGACATGAGTGATGTGCAAATATGGAGTTTTCTGTACTTAATCTTAGCTACTTTGTTGGATCTTTTATTACTGTTTACTTAGTAAGATTTAAGTTTTGGTCTTCCCTTTTGGCTGTTAAAACTGCAATTGTCATCCCACTGTAGCTTGTGTTTCCAGGATGGAACGGAGTTATTGTGTGTACCTCGGGTAGTAGCAGAAGGTGGGATGTGAGGGGTGTTCTGGAAAGCTGCCACCAGGGTTCTGCAGTGTTATTGGGACATCGCCCACTGCTGCTGCCCAGCATCTTTGTCCTGCATTTGAAGCTGATTTGGTAAAATAAATCAAAGCAAGCCACTGAAACGTAGGGACTGCAGAGAACAAAAAAATGTGCTTCTGAGGGTGAATGTATCTTCCGTTGACACAATTTGGCTTCCTTTTTGTAGCATGAAAGTCCAATAAATTTTATTTCTCAAGGCTGTGTTTTAAGACCACATTCCAGCTTGTGTTTCTGCTCAAGAAAGTTTTTAGTAAGGAAGCATCCTGACAGAGATTTTGGACTTCTTCCAGTAACTGAAGAGCTTGTTGTGCCTAACTGGGATTTATTGTAACTGAACAGGAAAAATCCTGAAATATAGGACTATGTAGCTGTATAAAAGCATTGTCTTTTTTGTTGTCTTACAGTCATTTGACCTTGAATTACAGCTACGTCTTTGACTGGAGTGTCTGCAAGACATAATATAGTATGAACTAGTTGTTTTAAAGCACCTATTATAGTTTTTTTTTTATCAGTGCATTACATAAAGTTACTAGAGTGTTCACATCCTGTTCTTCTTTTCTTTTTCAGGCTTGAGTCACAGAGCAGCATAAAGATTTACACATCTGAAGTAGGAGGGTGAATGGGATTGAAGTATTTACAGGGAGGATTCTGAACTCCCCTCCTTCCTGCTCCAGGAAACACAGGTTAGTGAATTATGGAATAATTTGTAATTAACTCAGTCCTTACTTCAGAAGGTCTTTAGTCAAAACAGGAAGATACAGTTCAGATGGCTGTATGTAAGAATGGAAGAAATGTCAGATACTACAGATACATCTCTTAATTACAAACATTAGCCTTTAGAGTTTTCTGTTCCTGTTCAGCAACAAGAGGGTTTCCATAAGAAGTGGTTTGAGTTTACTTTAAATCCCCCCGATGTAGAATGTTTTATGTTTGGAAGCTTTTCATCCAACATCAATGAAATCTGAACTGAAAAAATTAATTTAGTTGTTCTTGAAGAAGTTCTGAGTAAGTCTTCCACCAGAGAAGACTTCAAGGTGGAGCTTTATTAGACCCTTACATGTATTTGTTAGTGAAACAGACAGGTCAGCTTCAGCACCAGATATGTCCATACCACATCTGGGCTGCTTGCAAAGCCTGTTAGGGTGGAGGTGATATGTGAGTGAGTTCCAGCAGCTGCAAACCCACATTGAGTATCTTCCTGCCTCCTTCCCTTGCTACTTCCCTGCCCTTAGAGGAAAAGAGAGAAACTAGGGCCAAATCCAATAGGGGGTATATGGGAGTTTGCTTCAGGTTGTCTTGCTTTGTCTCTGGCTGTAGATACATGTGGCCATCATTAGAAAAGGGCACATGGTCCTTTTGTGGAAATTAACTCCTGACATTCTATTTATTCTGACTTTGAGAGTACCTAATATATGCTATCTTCAGGTACTGACCAGTGAATAAGATTTATGCTTCTTAGTATGATCTGTTCAAAGTAGATCTATTTCCTGTTGGAAAAGCACAAGGTGTTGGAGTCCTGACGTTTGGCAGGGGGTTCTCACTTCTGCATCTATGCAGGCCCATCAGGAGCATGCACGTGGTCCTGTGTAGTTACCAACGCTAAGCAGTGCATAACGGGACGAGTTTTTCCTTGCAAGTATTGCTGAAGAGGCAGTTCTTGCACCAAGCTGTGACACCAGAAATAGGTAAGAACTAGTGAAAATGAGGTCTAACACTGGCAGAGTAGGGACAGTATCTTTCTATTAATTCAAACCTTATTGTAGCTTAGATTAATTTTGTCTAAGCCATGTGCAGGACTGAAAATGGAGGCTGTGACATCCAGGACAGCTTGAGATGACGTCTTGAGTCTTTTCCTTATGTGCATGTGGGCAAGCAATGCTAAAAAAGAAGTGTATCTGGACAGGACTCTGTCATCTTCAGAGGGCAGAACTGAGATATCATGCTGCCTACAACCCTGCAGCCCAAGGGAAGATGTCTTGGGTGGTGTAGGAAACAAAACCCAGTGATGTTATTGCGTTGAAGATGTCAGGGAGGAAGTCTGAGGCCTTGCCTGAAGCAGAAATTGGCAACAGGTGCTAGTGTGTGCTGAAGAGGAAGGAGAGGTACACGGTGAGGTGAAGCAGGCTGCTGTGACATACAGGGAATGTCCTGGCACTTGGTGGTGGAGAAGGATAGTCAGCAGACAGAGTAAAAGTGGGTGTCGGTGTGTCAAAGCATCTGGAGCTCAGTGGGTGAAGGACAGAAACAAATGGGAGTAGTAACTTGTGTGACTTCTCCAGAGCAAAGAGCAGGATGAAAGGATGCAGTAGAGTGAAGTGGGTGGGAATATTTCTGTTGAACCATGTACACCAGCCATTTTTTTCTCCTTCAGAGATGTTACTTGGTGGGCTGTACTTGAGAACAAGTATGAAAGAGGTCTCCCCTGAAGTTGGTGAGAGAGAAAAGGTGAGGACACAGTCAGGGAACCGGAAATAAGACATTTCTGAATAAGAGGAAAGTAGAAAGGGGGTGAGAAATAATTAGGCAATAATAAGAAAATAAGTGTTTTGAGGGGGAGTTTTGGAAGGTGATGGGGAGCAGGGATCTGCATCAGGAAAGATGCAATTCAATTTCCAGGTTTCTTATTTTTGTTCACCAGTATAATGTGAATGGCAGCTCTTATTGGAGTGAGGAAAAATCAACTTTCCTCAGCAAGGAAATGAAAAACCTCACTAGATTTGCTTGCATGCACAAAGAATGCTTTAATGTGAGTGTGGGAAAGCAATACAAACATTCTGATAGTACTTTCTGTATTTTCTATTTTTCCAAGAGCTACATTTCTATTTTTCTAAGGTCACACAGCTAACCATGAGCCTGCAAACCCATACCTGAGTGTCTTGTGGTGCTTTCTAAAAATGTGCTTGTTTTTCCTATCTTTCATATAATTGCTTGCTTCGAAAAAATGTTTTAAAACTTTATCTTGATGCTTGTCATAGGGAAGTCTAGTTATGGCCTGCATATTCACAGCTGATATTAAGAATAAAATGGTTGTGAATGTTCTAAAGGTTTGGGCTTTGCATGAGTAGCATTTGTCCTGTAGTGGGTAGGTGGGCTGTCACTTGGTGAGATGTGGCTCCTTCCTGAAACCAGAGCAGGTCTGAAGCTGCCCTAATAGCTCATAAATTGGCAAAATTGGCATAGTGTATCAAAACAGCCATCAGCTTGGCAAGGTATAGAGAACTCTGTGCTTGTGGCTGTATTGAGGTTTACCTTGTGCCACCTTTGCTTTTCCTTTGGCTACAACTGTGCTTGTGGTATATTGGTTTTATCAGGAGGAGACTGGAGGTGCCAAATATATACCAGAAAAGTACTTGTTACCTTAATCTGTCCTCATGCCATCCCTACATGGTGTTATATGGAGCTGGAAGTCTCCTATTCTGGCAATTGCTTAAATACATTGATAACGTTTGCTTCCAGCAGGGCATTACATTTTCCTGGACATTCCATTGTCTTCCTTTCAGCCTTGTCTGGGTCAGTCTGAGGGCTTTGTGAACTTTCAGAGGCCCCTGGTAGTGGTAAGAGGGAGGTGCTGATGACAGAGCTGTAGCATGGACAGGCCTGGGATCCCTGGTGCCATAGCACAGTGAAGGGTAGATCTTGTCCAACTGTAGCAATCCTGGCCTTTCAGGGAGCATCTCACTTATGCTGTATGTGCTGCCATCCCCTCTAAATGTCAGGGCTGATGCTTGTAAGGCTGACACCAAGGCAACGTGGCTGTATGTTTGCAGCTTTCAACTGCTGGAAGCAAGTATTGGAAACCTCCTTTTATGCCTAAGAGTGTTTCCTTTCCTGGATGTGCTAGCTAAGAAGCTTGTCCTCCATATGGATTGCCTGGTGTTGTTGCTCTGTGCCTGTTTCTAACCATATACATTCATTAATTCTATATTTTTTTCAAAACCTCTCAAAATATAGGTAAAGCAAGCATTCCACTGTATCTGTAAAGATGCTGACCTAGCATCAAATGGAAGAGTATGATGAAGTGATAAGTGTTTCAAGCCTTTTTTTTTTTTTTTTTTTTTTTTTTTTAATGCTTCTCAAACTTAAGTGATTGAAAAGCTTTCCAGATCTGATAACTGCAAAGATTTCAAGTGAAACTTTTGGCTCCTATCCCCGCATGAGATCATACAAAGTGATATTAGCTGAATTTGTACCAGAGTTTGAAAAGAAAATGAAAACATGTTACTGTTAGTCTCTCTCAGCTATTTTTCAGTTCTGCTAGGCAAATGCTTTCTAATTGGTTAACTTCTGTGTACCATTTTAAAGGTTTCCAAATACATATGTGTGTATATATACATTTTCTTCACTACTAATGTATTTAATTTATATTCTTTTGATCTTTTATCCTTGCTAACAGGACTCCCTGGATTTTTTTTGTTGGTTTTTTTTGTTTTGAATAGAGGTTTTAAAAGCTAATGTTGCTGAGGAAAAACTTACTACAAGAAAAAGGATGTACTGAAGCCCTCTTTCAATTCCAGAATTACCTTGAAACAAAATAGAGCTGGTGTATCTCTTCTTTAACCTTTCTTTTTGTCTGACTGCTGTGATAGATGTCAGTGAAAACTATGGTCTTGTATATGTGTGTGTAACTAATACAGATAAAAGGGTTTCAACTGCATGTGTTTTATGGGTTTCCTGTATATAAGTAAAATAAGATAAATAATGCCTTAAGTTAGGCCTTTAGATTACTGAATGGGTTTGAACATCAAGGTTGCAAATTCTACAATTAAAGCTATTCATTCGTCCTCTTGGTAAATATTAATTTTGATTGCCTTTAGAGGATTGCTTCACTTTTTTCTTTTTTTTTTTTTTTTTCTACAAGGCCTACATATTGTCTAGTGCACAGCATGGCTAATGCTTAATGAGTGGGTAGGTTGTTGATGTTTTGTTTCTCACCACTTCTTGTATGGCCTTATTTACTGTGTGGTTTGCAGGTGATTCACTGAATAGAGAACTATTTGTTTCCTCATGGAGTTTTTCATGGCATTAACACTATAAAGAGTTACTTTACTGCATGTTTTTCAGGGAACCTTAATCAGGAGTGTAAAGTAAGATATTGTGTATATTTAACCAGACTCTGGGCCTTGATTCTTAATTTTCTGGGGGGCATGGTTTACAGCACACAGTCGTCTTTGATGGAAGTCTTTAGTGGAGGAACTAGCAGGTTGTATGGACTGTCCTCCACTCTTCTTTTTGTAGCAGCAGACAACAGTGGTTCAAAGCTCATGCTAGGGCACAAGTTATCTTCAAAAATGAAGGAATTTGGTAGAGATGTAAACAGCTATAGCTTCCCTCCACCACACCAGTGTTTGCATCTTCCTGTCATTGATTGTACCTAGGAACATAGATTTCCCATATAGGAAGTTCTCTTCTGTAATTGAAGGCAACCATGCAGTAGATATTTTGTCCCAAGCTTAGAGTACTCACTCAGCAACCTGCTCTCCAGCATTCAGACCATATTTAGGACCCGATGGAAATGAGTAAAGCTTCAAAATGTACAATAAGCTACAGGAAGAGAACACACTTCATCTGGTTTCTGTCTTTGAGACTGTAAGATCTTCAGGCTGGAGGCTGTGCCTTCCCATATGTCAATAAAACATTTCAAGCACTATATTAGTATAAACACCAGTGGATGAGGTCATCATATATCAAACAACGTAATTAAATCAGTGCTTTATTCACTGTCTGTGTCTCATTATGGCTGCCTCCTAGGTCACTCTGCAGCCTTGAAGATCATGTAAGAACTCGAATGTTATAACAGCCCTCACAGAAACATTTGCTTTGAAGTTGGTGCTATTAATTTAGAGACCAATCTTCAGAAAAATGTACTTTTGTGAAATGTGGCCCTATTTTGAAAAAGCCATGTAAGAGGGAAACACTTATTATTGATTTTTGTCATAAATTGCCATGCATGAATGTCAGCCCACAGCCTGATCACATGATTGTGATGGGATTTCTTGATTGATTAGAAGTATGAAAGCAATCTAGTAGATGATGTATTAGAAAGGACCCCATTTCTTAGAGGGGAACATGAGCTTAAAGTGGTGCCTGCCAAGTAACTAGACTTTGGGCATCAGCTTGAAGCTCTGGCAGTTTTAGAATTTAAGTGATAGTTTTGCCTGCTATTTGAAAGTGCACTCACTTTAAAACAACATAGGAGAATACTCTAAGATCCTCCCTCTGCCTTTCACAGTTCTAGTACCCACACTTTAATTCTCATGTTATAGCAGCACCTATATGTGTTTTACAGCAGTAGATACTTACGTGTGTTTTGCAAGGAAGTAGGCTACCAATTTTGTCTGAGCAATAAGGTACTTTGAAGTCTGAAGTCATAATAGTAGATATGCACGTAAGCCTCCTGCCTCACCAAGTATGATGCCTTGGGCATGTGTTATTGCTTACCTATGCCATAATTACTGTACACATGTAGCTACAGGAACATGCCCATATGGTTTTCCTACTGTAAACTTTCAGGTGACTTGCTAATCTAGGCCAGTACTCAGAAACAAGGGTTGGTCTGAGATCGTAATAATTACAAAGCTGGCATACAAACTTCAGCACTTTCACAGATCCACTTGAAATCAGGTTAACGTTCATATTCTGTCTTGTTTTTGTATAGCAGCCTGACAGCATGTTGCTTGAGCTGCACTCTTCTAGTCTTGCTGGCAAGGGAAAAAGAGAGGAAGATATTTAGGGTTTATATTCTCTTGGTTTTGCCGTAAATGAAGGAGAATTTTTCTTTTTTCTTTATCATTTTTTTTTTTTTTTTAATGTGGGCTTCCTGTATTAATTCATATTAACTGATGAATTTACTGGAGTAGTACATGTTCTTCTTCCCTAATATTTATCTATTTGTCTCTATTGCTTTTCCTTAGTACCAGTAATGATGGCACAGAACAGTGAGTCAGTGCTATGTGTTATGGGCTGTTATTTGTTAAATTTGAGCCTGAAAGCAGGAAAGTGAAGAGTGAGCAAAGGCAGCTCTTTAGTGTTCTGCAGGACAGATGGGTTCCAGAAATCAAACATAAAAGCAAAGTTGTGCAGCTTACCCAAATAGTCACACTGATGATGGAGCATATCTGTCAGCTGGGGCTGCCTCTGGGACTAGACCCTCCAAAGCACTTCCAAGAACCTGCTGCTGCAGAGATGAGAGGTGGGAGATGATGAGGAGGAAGGACTTGCTGGGTCCTGCTGAAGGTTGAAGTCATTAATTCCTGCTAGGTAGCTCCCCTGCTGGGAAGAGCAACCCTCCTGTCGGGCTAGGAAAACTGTGGGAGGGCAGGGAAGGCTTCTTGCCCCCAGGCTAGAGCTGGAAATCACCTGGCTCCTGTGCAGGTAGTGAAACAACAGCAAGGAGAAGAGTTTGTTATCCTGCCTGAAGATGGGTGCCTTCATGTGGTTCTGGGGTGCTGGAGAGGCGTCAGTTCTCCTGTACTTATTCTGCTTTTGAGAACCCTGCTGTTCTTAGACGTTTCTCGTTTTCCTTTTCAATAACAGCATCTGAAAAAGATCATCAGCATGAAACAGGAGTATAGGATGCTCAGTATTAAAATTTCCAGTATCTTCAAAAAATTATTTTTATTATGCTGTCTTGGTGGCTTGACTGTTGACTGGTTAGGCACTTGATAAATCTCCTGATAAAAAGAATAGCCACTTTTATTGGGTTTACACCCTTTTTTAATGTCCCTGTTCATGTTCCGTTATTTTGCTGTGATTCTTTTTTAAAATAGCCAGAGTAAACCAAAAGTGGTAAACCCTAATTTAGAGGTGTTAGTAAGAGCTGGCTCACTCTGATAAGGGTCAGCCAGACTTCACTGGTTCTTTGATATAATCCACTACCCACTGTGGTTTATTCCCTCTGAATATTACTCTTCTGTTATACTTGCTATCATCTCTGTGCAGATGATAGCTTAATACTTGTAAATGACCTAGATATAACGAACAGCAAGCCAGAAAAACTCTAAAAACATACTCCTGTGAGAAGACAAGGGCAATACTGGCAAACTTGTTTTTCTTAGGACAAGTGTGAACAAGTGTTGAATGTAAAGACAAAACTTTTTTTTTTTTTTTTCTCTTTCTCCTTGCTACAGGGGCACAATTCTTATTTCTGTTTGCAGTCATCTAGGCAAGCGTAGGTCTGTTTAGTGGCCTGGTCTGTTTGCTTGTGCACAGCATACTGTGCCTACAATACAAAGCGATATACAGCTTTCAACCAGGAGCCAGGTTGGAGCACAAGCAAAGCAAGCTGAGGTCTGTCTGTACCTGCCTGCATACAGAGATCCTTAGAAGAAAGCAGACACCCATTTTCTCCTTATTACTGCATTACACCAGAGGCAAATGCTCTAATTAAAATTTTCAGTTAGCAGTGGTTTGTTATAACTGCTGTAAATTTCAGTTGTGTTAAGACTTACTGATGGTGGGAGGAGAGGCACAGAGAAGCCAGGTAGCACAAACAAGGGCGCTTGCATAGCAGCTATAGCACCCATGCCCCTGTCTGCCATACATCTTGTTAAGGTATCACCTATGGCACTTTGTAGCAGGAAAATTACTAAATAGCTTAAGAGAAAATGGGACTAATACTGTATAGTGGAAGAGCTAAGATCTATCCTGTACTGTAAGAGGTTCTGGTCACATCCTGCTTTCTGCTAGGCTGGGTGGGGGAAAGGTACTTGACAAGGCTCAAAAGAGCCTTTACCCTGGTACATTGCTTCCATCAGTCTGACATGGTGGGAAAAACTGGAAACTCAGATAACAAGGATGGCAGGATGAAGAAATATGCATTTTAATAAAGGCATTAGAGAATGCATATCTTACAACTAGAGAAATAGGAACCTGGAAAATGTGTCATATTCTGAATGAGTCTCAGTGTTTACTTTTTACTTTCTCAGTTACTGTGTTCATTTACTTTGCCTATCCTGATGGCTACTCAAGTGCTGTGCCAGGTTACTGTCTTCTGCTTACCTTTATGAACTGGATGGCTGAAAATGTCTTCCTTCCAAATACTTATTTACTGTCCTACACTCTGCTGTTTCCATCACCACATCTAGACCAAGGAGGAATGCCCAATTTGTTTCATTTCTGGGACAGGAGAACTTCATCATATGGGAGCTATCAAAAGAGGTGCAGTCTGACATGTAATTACGTCTTCTCTTCTACAAGGGTGCTTTTCTCTTTGGGGAGGTTGGGCAGAAAGCGGCCGGTCTGGACATGTTCTCTCTTATAAGCATCATTTAGTCTGTGTTTTAGACAGAGGAGCAGAACGACACCAAGTTGATGGGGTCATATTCACGTGGAGTCCCTGCTTCCTGTCTCACTGTATTTGACCTGACATAAGCAGCTGACATAACATCACCGTGGGTGTTGCCAGCATTTTCCTCTTTTAATATTAAATTGGGGGGGGGGGGGGGGGGGGAA
>NW_020799095.1:54786080-54790280 GCF_003259725.1 Athene cunicularia | reverse complement strand
GGGGGAAATGTTTTCTTTTCAAAAGGAAAGAGAAAACCCCAAAGGATCTTGGCTGGCTCTGCATGCCCTGTAGGTATGTCTGGTTATTTTTGATGAGTGAGGTGCTGTCCTCCTGTTTACCTCTCTCAAAGGAAGTGTCTGTTGACATAGTCTGCGTTTGTCATCTTTATTATACAGTGCTCTGGGAAGCCTTTGGGGCAAGTCAAGCCAACCCTAAAAGCAGCTTACTGGTCACAAAGAGAGATGAGCCTGACCAGATGCCCACAGTTTGTATTTCTTTATTTGCAGAGATCTGTGCGCTGATAACCTCAGACCCCACAGCAGCTGAGGTCAGCTTAATTTGGAGTGGTGTGAGAAGGGCAGTAGGCAGGTCTCCCAGTGGCTGCCGTAGTTGCCCTTGCACCACAGCCAGTATGATCTGGCTGTGCTGCTGGTGCTGTTGGGGAGCTGACCTTGCTGCCCAGCCTGGCATAGGCTGGAGTTTTACTGCAGCAGGAGTGCTGCATGGGTGCTACCAGGCTTGGAGGCAGCTCACAGGCATCCTTCTTTCTTCCCCTCCCCCCATCCCATGCCTTTTCTGTGCATGCTTTCACCATGGGGTGTTGCTTAGTGTTTGTTGCCCTTAGTGGGACTCAAATGTTTGCAAGACTTCATGTGCGATTACCTGCATGAGGCTCGTTTGCTGAACGGTATCCGAAGCATTGTACAGTGCAGTTTTGTATCCGGAAGGTTGGTCTCTGCATTCATTAGAGAACTGCTGTGGTTAATGATCGGCTGTGTCATCAAAGCTGTCTGTTAATGTTTGCATGAGGAGAGAGTTTTACTTCAGATTGATGTTTGCGCATCAGGGCTGAGCTGTTATGGGTAAGCGAACTGTGGATAATTTGCATGACGTTATGGTAGTGTCTTGTATTATTCTGTGCCCTTGTAAGTCTTTCAAATAGGTGAAGTTAGCTTTGGTTTGCATTCATGTGATATTTTCCTCTAGTGCTCAATGATGAGTTCTAGATAAATGCTCATGAAAATGATGCTATGAGAAGAGCATCGATCTTCTTGGTAAAACGTGGGGCCCTGACTGACTGTATTGTGCCCTCAAGGCCTCTTTCTCCAGATCTGCACAGCTGCCTGGCACCTCTGAGGGGCTAAACACATCCATCTTTCTAAAGAGGAATGATTTTATACTTTGCTAATAGAGTGAGTTATAAACCTTCCTCTCTCCAGATGTCTGCAATCCCAACGTGGAGCTTTATTTTTTTCTTCGATAGTTCATACTTTGAGAGCTGCAATCTCTATCAAAAAGGAAAGCTACAGGTCATTAAGAAACAGGGTATGAGTGACCTGCTTGTCAAGTATAAGACATTTCTTGTGGGGTGTGGGGAGCTGCTTAGCAGCTAAATATTCATATATCCATTAAAATAATTTGCAGAGTCATGCACTAATGATGAAAGTAGTTTGTGCCTTCACTGTAGCCAAAGACTTCAAGGGACAAATTCACTGCAAATATAAAGTGGTGCAAATTATGTGTTAGAGCCCAACTGTTCCCCTGCAGGCTATAAATAACTCCTATTTTAAGTCACTGGGGGTTATTTGTCTCCTGTGGGAGAGACTGTAGTCTGTGGTGTAGCTGACCAGAAAATGGTTGTTAGTGATAAAGGAGTGTAATTTGCATTGATTTATTATTCATTGGCTGTACAGATCAAGCGTAGCTTACCCATCAAAAGGGATTGACACCAAATTCTTTTGTTGCTTAAACAAATGTCCCTGCTGAGTATAACTGGGAGATGCTATTGTAATAGAGTGGAGTTTATCACACATCTTCTAGCTTGTAACTCTCTAAATTCTGAATCAGACTTCGGTAAGAGTTGGCTCCAACTTAATCTTGCTTTGTCTGTGTAAACCAGGGTTGATAAGTATTAGAAGTAGATGTATATAAAGAAAAATAAGACAATCCCTTGAATTTGTCTAATTTACCTGCATCTGATAACATGCGTGTCCTGCCTTAGAAGCTCTAGTGCTTATGTCTACTAGCATCCTGCATCCAAAACAATAGGTCTTTATTGGCTACAGAAAGGATGACTTTGCGTTTAGCGTGGGCAGAATTAAGTTAAAGACAGCCCCAGATAATTTTTTGTAAGGTTTTGTTCTGGTAGTGTTGACTTCAGAGCTTCCAGGTATTATGAAACATACTATGATTGAAGTGAGTGTGATATTATCAGTGTCTTCTCTGGTGTTCTTCTGAAAACTGTATCTCTTGGAAATAAAATAAAAAGACTATCTGTTGGGTTTGTCTTCTCTTGCTCCTCACCTTTTAAGTCTTTAAATCAAAAAATCATTTAAGTCTGTTTCTGGTGGTTGTGGGAGAAAACATGGAAATGTGAATCAAATGCTTCCTCAAACTCAAAAATGAGAAAGTAAAAGAAAAAGCAGAATGTATCTTTCAAGTGTTATTTTTGAGTTAGTCTTGGGGGAGTGGGAGGGTGTTTTATGTTCAGATTTGTTATTTTGAAGTGTGTGTGGCCACTGCTGCAGGTGTGGAACCATCCCATCCCTTCCTGGGCTATAAGCAGCACCGATTTCATGGCTGGCACACGTGCAGTTGGTGCCTTACAGATGATGGCACTGGCCACTGTGAGGACACGTACAAAACTTTTGATAGTGCAGCCACACTGGCCACTCTTCAGCTAGCTTTCTTCTGCCCCATGGTCCTTGAGATGTTGTCACACCATCCAGATCTGCATGAGCCTCATCAAGGAGGTACAGCCCTGGGGTGCGAGGGAGCTTGCTGACAGCCATCTGCTGGGATCCTTGCAGTCCCTTGTGACTCTGCTGGCCTGCAACATGTTTCACAGACTATTCTGCAATTCCACTGTGATTTTGGGTGCAAAAAAAAGCTGGTGGTAACACAGGAGAGAAAACAGTGCTGGAAGAAATCCTTAGAGGCTTTCTGATGATTCATTTTACTTCATACATTGCCTTAGCATCAGCCTCCCTCTATGAGTCCCCAGCTACGATCTGCCTTTGAATAAACATTCTGTGTCCTGCCATGGGCCATTGTTGTTCACAGCCTGGGATGAACTTGTGGAAAGGAGTGCTGTAACTATAAATTGCTCTTTTTGGGTCATTTTTTTGGCAAAATTTGAATACAATAATAAACTTGGGACTTGACTTTTCTTCTAAAAGGAGCATATCCTATCCATTTAAAGCTGAACCGTTTTGCAGCGTATTCCTTCACATTTTTGTTAAAGGTTAACAAAACTGTTTAGACAGCTCTAGTGGCTGCACATCAATCTGCTATAACCAGCTGATTAATGTGACTGATTTCTGCAGTGAATTTCTCTAATCACTTCTTATTTACAAACTGGGGTGGTTTTGTTTAAGGCAGCTATGCTGTGAGTGTTCATCCATCTTTAAAGTTCATTCCTTGACTGAAGTAAGTTTAGGAAACACAAGTCTAATGAACCTCTGTGACAAATGGTGCCCATAAAAGAAGAGGTCATATGCAAAGTCTCTGGTAGTGTTAATCCCTTTTGTCATCCCCTACAGATGAAGTAAAAAGAGAAATTTTTCTTGAAGCAAAGAGAAAGGAAATCTTAGTGAGTGTAGGCAAATAAGAGAGAAACCAGTACTCTGAAGCCCGCAAGGAAATGTGCAGGAAGCCAGGAAACTGTGGATTTCCATTATCCAGGCTATTGGTTGACAGCTGGTGATTTGAAATAATCTACAGCTTTCTTTTGGGAATTTTGTTAGTCCTCATAGATTTACTCTATTGGGAAATACAGAGGTTCCCTCTTTAGAAATAAAGTAAAATTACCTAGTCTTTTTTCAAGTGGAGTTAAGCACTGAGTTGATGTGTGTACTGTGATACATTATGCTTTGTTACAGAGTGCAAGTGCTGAATCCTCTGTATGTTTATTCTGTCAGTAAATATTTTAACTGGTATTACACAGACTGTTTCCAATGGTGATTATAAGAAATATTTAGCAGCTGTTTCCCTATAGAGAACTCAGTTGGACAGATGTCCACAGGTATTGGGGTGCAGGACTATAAGCAAAGTCTATGCACTTCATAGACAAATCAATATAACTTGGCTGAATTGTAGCATGGCAGAAGCAAGTGTCCAAGGAGGTTTCAAATGGCCAGATCTGTTATGCAGGATGCCAGCAAAAGCTGTGGCAAGGTTGACTTCGGGGGGGTGGGGGG
>NW_020799095.1:54753957-54786030 GCF_003259725.1 Athene cunicularia | reverse complement strand
GGGGGGGGGGGGGGGGGGGGGGGGGGGGGGGGGGGAAATCATATAAGTGGATGTATGAGAATTTCATTCAGTAATTAAGGACCATTGAGAATCTGTTGGTCATCTTCAGAAGTCACCATGTTTTATTATTCTAAAAGCAGGCATATTTTCACCAAAATTTTATGACTTTTTTGTTACCTTCTAATGCTCTCTGTGCCTGGTAAGATATTCTACATGTGGCTTTCAGCATAGGAATAATCCTGCAGGTTTCCCTTTGCTCTCTATACCTTCTATTCTGATGACTCAGATATGTTTGTACATGAGCCATGTCTGAGGAAAGTATGTGATGTTTACTAGTGGTGGTCTCACCATTTTTTTATATATACTTATGTTGCAGATTGGAATTCTGGTCCTATTACCTTTGGTTTGACTTTTCTTTTTAGCTTCTCATGAAAAAAGTCATCTAACATTTTCAGCTACTTGTGGACTTCTGAAGAAAAGGCATTTCTCATCTGTATGTACTGCTAAAACTCTTGCCCAGCCTGTCATCACCTTATGATTCTCTCTCTCTGTGCCATGTTACTTTTTCTGATTTTGGCATGTGCTCTTTTGTCCTGTTAATAGCCCTCTAGACTGCTCCTACAAAAGGTCTTCCAATCATATTACCTTTAACTTTATCCTTTTCTCTCTAGATTTCCCTTTTACTTTCCACTGCCTCAAAGAAAAATCAACTTCATTTTAAAAGCACTGAACATTCTACCTCTATCTGTAATTTGCACAGATTTTGGAGACTGACTTTTGCTCTCCATCAGTCCTTGTTGCCTACCTCCCTCACTTATATCCTACATTTTAAAGTGGTGTTACAGTGCTTTTGCTCTTTCTTAGGAGAAATCCATCAGGATATGCAGATCTCTCCCCAGTTCTACTTTTGCCACAATTCCTGCAGAAAATTTGGACTCATGATCAGAATTCATACAATCCCTAGAAAAGGCCTATAGGTGAGGTGGGCAGATGGGAGGAAAACTTGGACTTGTGTTTCTACTAGGAGCCATTCAAGAAAAGAGAATTTTTTCTGAAGGTATGGTCTGCATCACTGTGTGGGGTAGTAGTCTGATACTGAGTGTTACAGCAGTTGAATACATCAGACATTTTCCAATAATTTCTTGAAGGTGCTTATACAATATTCATGCTTGGCTTTAATGTGCAGGAAGTGGAGAAGAGAGAAGATACAATAAAGAATAATGGAAGGACAGCGAGAAAAAAGAAAGTGATGGAAACGATGAGGGCATTATTTGGATCAACAGGACAGTTAAAGGTTTGTTTCTAATCTGACAAAGTGATTGGTTGTGGTCAGTTAGAAACAAGGAACAGGTTTCTACTTAAATATTCCAGAGGAATCTAAAATATCTGGGAAAACAAATGTTGCAGAGGACAAGAGATGTATAGCAGAATAATATTCCTGCTGGAAAAGTAGTACTTGGTTGCTTTGTTGAGGAAGAACAGAAAGAGAAGGTAGTAGGCTGTCCATGAGTGTTAACAATGTGAAAGATTATTAAAAAAACTCCAACAAAACACACAGAAAAACAGAGCAGGAAAGGGCATATTCAATAAAAGAGTATCTATTCTGGTTTTATCAGCTAATGATATCATAGAAGAGCTAGACATGGAGAGTAACTTCAGATCAAGTGATCAGGAATTAATTTAGTTAAAATGAAGGAGGATTAAAATTATGTCCTTAATTAAAAATTGTCTTTGAAAACCAGCAAACCTGAGTTTGTCAAACTGCTAGCAAGGCAAGTCAGCTGCACTGCAGAGCTCAGGGACTTGAATAGTGCAGAAATTGGGAGTTTTTGCAAGTATTCCAACAGTCTGAGTTTTGTGCCCCAAGGAAGGAGGAAAAAGTTATTAGGAAGGGGTGACAATTAGAGTTGCCAGAATTCAGGGTGAATGGAAGCTAGCAAGTAATGTTTAGACACATAGAAAAAAGATATTGAGCCATATAAATAACTTCCAAACAGCAGGAGGACTGCTGTGTAATAGTGCTGTTTGTGCAGGGATTAAGCGTAATTTAGATTAGTCTCAGTGTAAAACAAATAACTCCACTGCACATCCCCTGAAAGAAACCCTAGTGGTGACCATCAGGATAGAAAAATCTGGATGTAATGGAAGCAAAGCTTGAATATCATCGCAGTGCTCCTGTATTGCATAGAAATAGCTAATCTTTATAACTTCTCACTTGGAAATTGAAGGTACAACTGCAAGCATTTTTAGCAAATCCTTCAACGCCCGCTGTCCACTTTGGGCTCTATGCTTCCTGCTTAATTGACTCAGCCATCTGGAACAGGAGTACTTTTACATTGTCACACCACTTGGCCCTATGGTTCTTGAGGGTCATTATGACAATTCAGGAAGCTTTAATGTGTATAAACCTTAGAAAAAAGTTGAAGAGGGTGTGAGAAGAACTTTAATGTGATGCTATATTAGGAAACTACTTGAAGAGTTTATTTTGGGAGTTTTCTGACTGAACAGAGAAGGGAAGATGATTTTGGTAGTTGTACCTTTTGTGCCCTAGCAGAAGGCAGTGGAATTTTTGGGACACTCTAAGAGAGAATTTTGTCAAACTGGTGAGGATAAAGTACAGAGTGAGAGATTTAAGATGCTGAGATTGGAAGAAAGTGGCTGAAAGGGAGTGGCTGGATTTGATACTCAGAAGGAGAGAAGGAAATATCATAGATGACTTTGCGTTTGCTGTTTAAGCATTAAAATCCCAGTGTTGGCATTAGTTGTAGGGAGAGGAGGAAGTTTTGTAGGGAAGGCATTTAGTATCAAGGTAAATTAATTTATGTCGATGACAAAACTTGAAAATCTGGAAGGTGAAATGAGGCATCTGTATAAGTGCAGAGAGATGACTTAGAAAGGGAAAAGATGTGTCTGACAACATGGTTTCATGAGCTGCTTGATCTGATCTAAGGCTCCTGGCCTATACCCTTCTTCTGTCCCTTACCGCACATTCCTGCCATGGCCTTTGTGTCAGATCACCTCAGTCTGCTTTGGCAATCTTGAAATGGCATCTGAACTATCAGTAGAGGTGAGTGCTAAAGTCATGAGCTGAGCTAAAGGATCACCCAAATGCATTAACTGAGAATAAAAGCATGGCAGTGGCAGAGCTTTCAGAAGTGTCCATTGATGTGATGGGCTGCCCAGAACAGAGAATAATCATTGACAGGAAAAATAGTGACAATTTGCAACCTCAGTGAGATGAGATGTCCAAGCAAGGATGATGATTAGCAGTATCAAAAGAAGCAGAAGGGCCAAGCAAGGAGGGGGTTAGGGGAAGGTCCTTGAGACTTGTCTCGGAAGAGATCGTGAATGACCCTGGTGAGAGCACTTTCATTTAAAAGGAAACAGCGGAAGCTGGGCTGGATGTGATCCAGTGTAGAGTTGGAAAAGCATAAGTGAGTGCGTTGGCTTCAGCCTATGCTTGCAACAAGTTTATAGATAAGGGAAGGGAGGAAAGGAGTAACTGCTGAAGTGGGTAGGGCTGTCATCTTGTGGACAGCAGAAAGTGGGGACAGAGTGAAAAGATAGTGGGGTAAGTGGGGACTAATCTTGGCTGAAATAGAAATGTGCAGTTGAAGACAAATGGAAGAGGTTAAGGAATCTCAGGTGAGGAAAGGTACATACAAATAGTATGTTGATATATTAGTTAACTAGATTCTTTTGGTAGGAATTAGCGAAGACCAATGAGAGAATTCATTTGGAAAAATGAGCAGCTTCATGCTTAATGAAAAAGGAATCAGCCAAATGACCTTTTCTTTTCAGTTAGTTGTAACTGACTTGAAGCAGCAGCATGCTGTTGCTTTCCTTTTCCTTTTTCCACCCCCATGGCCAGGGCTGACAGCAGAGCAGGGTGCTGACGTGCCAGTGTCAGGGTGGCTGCTACAGAGTTTTCTTAGTTCTGGAAGGAGAGCAACGCATCCAGATTTCAGGTTGCTGCACAACCTAATGGTCTGGCTCTGGTCCAAATGTTGATTGACCCAATAAACTCTAATGAATCTGGATTCCTGCAGTCTGATTTGCTTCCTCTCCTGGTTAGGTGCCTTTCTCAGTCCATGAAGAGATGAAACCTGAGTTCTGGCTTTGACAAAGGGAGTGAGAGAGGGGAAAAGGAGGGGAAGAAAACACAGATAACAGCCGAATGTAATCAGTGTTTTATTACCATCCTCACAAAGTGGGAATGGCTTTAAAAAAAAAAAAAAAAAAAGTAGAGGTTGGAGCAAGGAAACTTAGTTATGGTGAGGTTATTTGACAGGAAATTACAAAATACAAACAGACAGAAGAAACACATTTTTAAACAGGGTAGGAAGTCTCAAGTTACTTCACTGTGTATATTCAAAACCCCCAAAGCAAAGGCTGAAAATAGCAGTTTTAAACAAAAGCTATCTTATCTGATAAGGGCATTTCAAGCACAAAAGGAAATTTATATATTGGATTGACAGTCTTAAAATAAACTGATTGTTTTGATAACACCAGAGTTTTAATTGTGGGAAAAAATGGGGTTCATTTGTATGACCTGCAGACACAGTAAATTCCCATGTAAATTAATTCCTTTTCGTTCGTTGTACATTTCTTGTCTCCTAAGCAGTGTTTATCAGTGTTTTCCAGAAATTGTAAAGGTAGATTTATGCATGTAGAATGGGACTGATAAATATGTGCATATTTTAAAGACTTTCATGCAGACCAGATACGATTCATTTTCTGTGCTACTGTATGGAAGCATATTAATGGTACTTCAGCAAGTTCCATTCAGATTCAGAAAGATTTTGGCAGAAATACATTGTTTTGGGATGAGAGTAGGATTTTCAGTACCAGTGATCAAAATTACTATTTTATTCATTTCACTGTTAGTACTTGTGATACGCTCTCGCATACTTGGTGATTATTTTCCATGTGGAAAGAAAACCATTCTGTTACTGCATCACCTTTGTCCTGAGTCTGTAAAGCATTTATGAGTACGAGGAGAGCAGAACTTGCTTGCTAGTGCGGTTCTTCTGGAGCCCTGCTGTAAGTACCAAAGCTGCAAAGAACAGCAAGGGGAGGAGCTTTCTGGTACCTGGACTGTGACAGAGTCTTGTTATGAACAAAGTTATCAGAGAAAGGTGCTGATTTTTTTTTTTTTTTTTTAAGCAAATGCTGCTCAATTGCCAGTATTCTCCTTACCATTTTTCTTTGAATTTTACAGCTGAGTTTTTGAATAAACATTGCATCCGTATAGATATGTGTTCTTCTAGTGAGATAGGATATGTATTTTTTGATTTGCTGGGAGGGAAGGAGCAAGGAGAAGGGGAAGAAATAACTCAATTGTGCAAATGATACATTAATTTATCTCTGTTCAGATCAAAGACTTAGAACACTATGGGACAAATATCTTGCCTTTGACTGAAGCAGTAACAAGAAGCATTACAAGGTTTATAGGTACACCTGCCTGGCTGCTGTGACTTGGGGCTTTGTGTTCCTCCTCTTCATCAGGCTGTGTATCTAACATTGTATTACAGCATGGCAGGCACATCTGTGATTCAGTGCCTAGTCATACCTGCCAGAGACATGTAAGTTTGTGGGTTTTTCCCCCAGTTAATTTGTCTGATGTGCCTGTAACTCCCTATTGCTAACACTGTTGAGTCTGGTAAGGACGGCGCTTGCTTACTGTTATATTTGAAGTTAGTGGTAGGTAATGCTTCTCCTTGGCTGAGGTGCAACATGGCATCTGTATGGCTAAGTTAGGTAAGTGGCTGTTTTCATGTGCACTCAAATAATTCCTTTTATAGGTGATCCAGGTATGCCTGGAGATCTCTTGGAAACCAGAGTGCTCAGAATTGTCTGACCTCCTGATGCTCAGAGAGATCACTGAAGTATACCACAAAGCTTGCAATCACATCAGCTTGCATCCTATTGCAGGAAAATCTTGCTAGGACTCCTGTAAAACTGTCAAGATCTGATGGGCCTAATAAGGGGCTTTGTTTTTTTTAACAAGGAAATATCAGTTGTCAACAGACCATGAGGACTGGGTTGCAATATAAATATTCTGAACTTGTGATCGCTGGGTTTTGCACTCAAAATAAATAGAGGCAACACCTGTGCAGGAAAGAAGCTGATTTTTTTTTTTTCCTATTGATTTATGTCTTATTTAAATGACATCCTACTTTAGCAGGATTTCATAACTCAGCTGGGGGACTGCATGAGGGTAAGTTGTGGGAGGAAAGTAGCTTCCTCCTTGAAAGGGGAGAGTGTTGATGACAATATGATCACTAATCTAAAATGGCAAGTATGAAAAAAAAGAAGGAAAAAAGTAACTGAATGAAAATAAAATAAAGAATGGAGAGAAAATATCTTTCAAAAAAGCATGTATTGAGAGTTTTTTGAAAAATGGAATGGAATCAGACATTCTTGACTGACTCAATTTTTGTTGGTTGGTTTTGTGGTTTTTGTTTTGTTTCTTTGTTTGTTTTCCTGAAACCTCTACAGTTTCTCCCTGATACGGTTCTGAAATGTAGATGTGGTACTGATGTAAAAGGAGATCAATAAAATGTGGGGTCCTATAGTCAGGTCTCCAGAATGCTCTTGCAGGTATTGGGGACTTGTGTTTTTCCCAACTGATTTTTCAGTAATGTTCAATACAAACTGAACTAGCTGATGGAAGATTTTCTTAGGGTTAAATAGCATGCTTCAGATTTAGCATCTCTGAAGAACCCCAAGATAATTTAAAAAAAAAAAAAAAAAAAAAAAAATATCTTTTAAAAATTGAAATGTGTATGAATGAGATTTAAGGAGATGACCACAGGTGATTGTGATGACACTGTTTTGATTGTCTTATTGCTATTTTATAACTATTAGTTTTTACATATGTTAAAAATGGAAAATTAAGTTTTGGAGATGCAAAGTTATGGCCTTAATGATCATTAACACAAGCTAATCCTGTGACTAGGTAGCAAGCATGTCCTTTGCTCAATATGCATTAATGTTAGCTTTAACTTCTTAACTAAAATAAAAAGCAATAGCCACAGTTAAGACAACCATTTTGAAAGTTTGTTTTAACACAGTTTTATTGGTTTTGCCTTCATAATGATGATAAAACAGATGGACTAATTTTTTTAAAAGAAGAAACCACTCTGTTACATTTAACTGAAAAGTGGGGAGACCACTTTGGGAAAATTCCATTTGCTGATTCTGAAAGATGTGTATATGAAGCTCATAGTGGCTGTTGGGAGTGAATAAAGGCTAGGTCAAGAAATACAGAATTAGTCTTGTCTCTGGCTTTGGTTATATCAGTTACTGAAGCAAGTCTGTGCCATCAAGTGTGTTATCCTGGTGACAGACCTGAGATAAGAGCAAATTAATGGAAACTGGAGTAAGAAGCCAGCTCTCCTGACAGTGTTGTTCATGCCTAATCCACTGAGAAGTGCTCCAAGCAAGAAGGGCGCTTCTGCAAGGCTGAAAGACCTACTGGTTGGATTTTGGGATTTTTAGATCTGTTCGGCATTCTAAAATATGGCTCATTTATTTAACTCATGTCCCTGTGTCTTAGAAACTCCACTGTGGGTGAAGTTTGAACTAACAGATGTAAGCCACATTAATATCCAAACCATATGCTATCCTTGTAGTTTATCTGTACTTCTTTCCTTTGAAAACAATGAAGGCTGAAATATATTTTACATGTATATGGTTTTAGTTTTGCAACTTTTTTACGGATTCCAAATATAGACAGTAGTGTAGTTCGTGTCAAGGTGTTTTCAATAGAGTACCTGGCACATTACCAGCTTTCTAATCTGTCACTGGCTGGCCTTTTAAAAAATTTGGTTTAAAATATGAGGTATTTTGGAGGGGCACTTGATACAGATTCAGTCTGAGATTGGAGTCTCTAGAGATTGGGTGATATTTGTGGTTTTTTGGTCCTGGAGAAGAATTCTGTGAAATCTCGTTACTTCTTGTTACAAAAAGCCATTTTTGAACACTTCTAGTTTTAGGGAGAGGGGTGGAAAAAAAGGTTGACAGTTAGGTAGAATTTTATTTTGAAGCTTGAAGAGACAGAAGGTTAAAAAAACCTGAGCAAACGTATTTTTTAAAAATGCAAGATTTTCAGACCAATCTCATTCCTGTTTTGTTGGTGTGGTTTGAATGTTCATGGATTAGCAGTGTCACTACACATTCACACTAATGAAAAGGTATGTTCTTCCTCCAGGGCCCTACTCAGTAGGACCACAGTCTTGCAAGTTGTAATGGGACAGGGGTGTGTTTTTCTCTATTGTGGGACAATGGAAATTCTTTTTATTTGTGCAAGGCAGACATACTTCTCAAAGTCTTCTTTTTATTCCCTTCCCCCTTCATGTGAAAGCTCTGCAGTTTGGCCTGACTGAAATAGGCTACAAAAGAAGGTATCAAATTTTGCAGCCGTTTCTACAGTGTGTTGATGTTACTCCTCAAACCCAGCCTGAGGGAGTGATTTTATAGCAGCTGAAGAGGGGAAGGGGAAGAGTAAAATTTCCCTAGTGCTCTCAGTCTCTAATAGCTGTGGGGCCTGCACTCCAGGTTAAAACACAATTTCAGAATTATTGTATTCAAACTTAGTAACACTTAAGATATAAATTTACATAATATTATATAAGAGTTTTCTAAGTAGTTTATTTAAAATATTATTTATTATATTTTAACTGCCTATAAAATTTTTCAATTAGTAGCCCAGTATAGAATTTTTGCTTGTCGGTCAGTTTAAATGAAAAAGTAAAAAATAAATATTCTAATGTTTTTTTTCAAATACAGATTTTTAGTTAAAGCAGATGAAAAGATCATTTTTTATTCCTATATTCTCTAGTTATCTCAGTAAACACAAGTTGACTTGAATTATATGGTGGTATAACATAAACCATAGCCTAAACAACATAAGCATATAAAACTCATATTGAAGGGAAAATATGTATATATATTATATGTTTAAATCGGGTGATGCTATTGTGAGGGTAATACTGAGTCAGAATTATTTTTTTTTTAATGTTGAATACCAGTGCATAGTAAAGAAATGAACTATCCTCAGTATTTACAAAATTATTAATTATCCCAGCACACCAGATACTTGACTTCTTTTAAGCAATCTTCTTTATAACCACCTGCATCACAGTATTTGTACACTAAAGTAACAGCAAATGCAGATTTCAGCACAAATGTGAACAATTTTTACATGACTTATAGCTGTCAAATGCCTGTGCTACAGGTTTTCTGTCTTGGATGTACTAAACTAGTTGATGTTTCATAGACAGCTGCAGTGAAACTGGTATTTGCTAACATGCTTTTTGTCTGTGCCCTCATTTGTTCCAGGTAAAACTACCTACTGTTGACCCTTGTGTTACCACCTTACACTCTGTGTCTAGAACTGCTCCACCTTTCTCTCTCAAGCTTAAGCACAGTCTGTAGTCTTTGGAATCTGTCTTTTCATAAAACCCTCAACTCATTTTTGCTGCTTTAGCTTCCACATTGTTCTTCTGGGTGGGAGATGCTCAGACTTGTGTTTCTTTGAGTCTGCTCAAAGGTAACACATGTCAACTTTATCTGTTTCTGAAACAAACATAAAAATATTTTTTTTTTTTAAATATCCCACAGTCTCCTAACAAGCCTAAAGCTTGTAGAGGGATCAGACTCGTGTGTTATATTAAAATCAGGCTCAGCTGAATTTTTGAGATAGGTTTATTTCCCTGAGCAAATATTCTCTTTTTTTTTTTTTTTTAAAAACTATTTCAGCCAAAGTGTCTGTTTCTTCTCATTACATATTACACTAAAAGAGTAGAACATTATATATGAAGACACAGCTACTATAAGGGTTATGAATTATTAAGTCTCGAACATGAGCCTCAAGTTCTGAGCAGAAAGGACCATGTGGGTTTTTCTCTTCCATGTTGTCTGTTCTCCAGCAGGTTTGGCATCAGTGTAATCTGATGGCTGGTCTGTAAACTCAACAGTGGTTATAAACTTTTTAAACCCATTGAATGATAGAAATTGAAGCATTAGAGTCAATCAAATGATAACAAATAAAGGGCAGGAGACTGGCTTATGTGTCTCCATGCTCAGTTCCTCACAACCTCTCCTCCCAACCATTCTGCCTACTCACAGGGGAAAACACCTCCTGCCAAACCTTTATTCAGGCTTATCTTACACATATATCCACTGGTACTATCAGCTATAGGACAAAAGCTCCAGGTAGTTTCAGGCATCTTTCTCGGAGAACTACAAAACCAAAGTAGCCTCTTTCTGGTGTGGTAGCACCTTGAGAATGAGAAGGAAGACTGAGCTTCACTGTACCACTGCTACTAGTGATGAATCCCTTTTTCCTGAACAATGAATATGGGAAGTCCTGCAAAGACCAGATGAGCACCTGAGTTTGCAATCAATGCAAGGGGATTACTGAATTTAGAGGGGAATTTCTCAGACTGCCTAGAAAGTCATGGAGAAAAACTTGTGTTGAGGAATGAAAGACTGCAATTCTGAGTAGAGGGTGGACCCTCTTGTCCTTGCTTTATAATTTGAATAGGGTTGCAGCAACTGGATCAGATTTTTGAAGGTATGGAGGAAGGCATCTTCCAATAACCTCTTTCAGACTATAAACATACCTTTTGCAGAACTGGGAACAGATTCTGGGTCACTTTAGATAAATAGGTCAGTGTTGTACTCTAACGAGCAGCCTGTTTGGTTACAGCTGCTTGAACACAACATGTGTGCTGCCCTGCATATGGTAAGGCTATATCCAGCTGTATTTCTCATGGAAATACTGCAGATATTGGAATGGAAGCAGAAACCCCTTTATTTTTGTAGTACTGTAATTCTGAAAGGACTTTTTTTTTTTTTTTTTTTCCCTGCTTCAGCAGCTCTGTCTCTGTGCCTGCCCCTTAGGAAGGTTTAACACAGTTTGGAACTGTTTTCACTTGTGTAGGGATAACCATTTATTAGAAGGCTAAGTAAGATGCCAGACAATCTGTGTATATGACTTTGTCAGGTTTAGACACCGAGTAAAGGATCAAACTGTAGAAGGACTTGTCATAATAGAAACTGTATAAATACATACAACTAACATGTAGAGGTTTAAAATTATTTTTAAATGAGGTCAGATGTACTTGAGTGAATTATATATAACAGGGAAAGATTAAAGGTGGTCCCCATTGCTTAAATGCACACAGTTCCAAGCCTTTTTTAATCTCTGATGGAATGCTTTCTTGGTGCACTTCCAGCTCTGCGGTGAGGAGGGTCCCTGGAGCATGCTCACTTTCAGCCATCTACTGTCACTTTGTGTTCTAGCCCTTCTGAGATCTCTCCCACTTGGATTGAGGTGTGAAACAAGCACATGGTGTTATTTCTTCTTCCTTTCACTGCACCAGCTCACCTAGCTGAGGAAGATGAGAAATATAAACCAAGATATCATAGGGGTGTACTAGTGGTGGAGACAGCAAATCATAGAATCATTTAGGTTGGAAAAGACCCTTAAGTCATTGAGTCTGATCATTAACCTAACACTACCATATCCACCACTAACCTATCTCCCTAAGTGTGACGTCTACACATTTTTTAAATACCTCCAGGGATGGTGACTCAACCTCAACCACTTTCCCTGGACAGCCTGTTCCAGTGCTTGATAACCCTTTTGGTTAAGAAATTTTTTCCTAATGTTCAATCTAAACCTCCCCTGGTGTAACTTGAGGCTGTTAACTCTTGTCCTATCACTTGTTACTTGGGAGAAGAAACCAACACCCATCTTGCTACAACTTCTTTCAGGTGTCCTGGGTTGCAGTGTATTCTATTACCATCCTCATGAGCTGTGGAAATCAGGTGGGGCAGTGTTTCCTTGTTTCCCCCCCCCCTCCAGACTATCTTTCTGTTAATGGCCCATCAATGCCATGCAGCATGACTCATTATCCCATTGTGAGATGCTCCACCCAGAGGGAAAAACCCAGCATTCCATCCTGGATATAACCTGAGATTCTGAATACCAGAGGCCTCTCTTTTCCACTGGATTTCCAGAGGACAGGAGCTGCTTAGCCACCACTGGACTTTTTCTGAGGAAGAGCAGATCTTTTTTTCCTCTACAGGATCACTGCTTCAGGGGGACTGCAGCCACCATTCTACCGGACTGCTACCACCGCCCTGATTTACAGGGTGTCAGGTTGTATCCTGACTCTGTTAGTTTAACCCAGTGTTATCTGCCTTTATAATTTTTTTCCTTTCCTTATTAAATTGTTATTCTGACTTGGTGTCTCCCACTAGTTTGTTTTCAAACTAGCACATCAGGTAGTTGTAAAAAGTGATCAGGTCTTCCCTCAGCCTCCTTTTATCCAGACTAAACATTCTCAGTTCCCTCAGCCATTCCTCATAATACTTGTTTTCTAGACCCTTCAACAGCTTCATTGCCCTTCTTTGGACACATTCCAGCACCTCAATGACTTTCTTGTAATGAGGGGCCCCAAACCAAACACGTTATTCAAGCTGTGGTCTTGCCACTGCAGAGTACAAAGGGACAATCGCTTCCCTAGTCCTGCTGGCCACACTATTCCTGATAAAAGCCAGGATGCCATTGGCCTTCTTGGCCACCTGGGCATACTGCTGGCTCATATTTAGCCTGCTGTTGACCAGCACCCCCAGGTCCCTTTCTACCAGGCAGCTTTCCAGCCCCTCTTCCCGAAGCCTGTAGAGCCTTTCTACCCTCAAGCAGATCAGTACTCCCACCCAACTTTGTATCATCAGCAAACTTTGAGGGTGCACTCGATCCTCTCGTCCAGATCATTGATACAGATATTAAACAGAACTGTCTACAATTCTGAGCCCTGGGGAGCACCACTTGTGACTGGCTGCCAACTAGATTTAACTCCATTTACCACAAATCTTTGGGCCCAGCCATCCTGACAATTTTTTACCTGGCAAAGCGTATACCTGTCCAAGCCACAAGCAGACAGTTTCTCCAGGACAATGCTGTGGGAAACTGTCAAAGGCTTTACTAAAGTCCAGGTAAACAACATTCACAGCCTTTCCCTCATCCACTAAGCAGGTCACCTTGTCATGGGAGATCAGGTTAGTCAAGCAGGACCTGCCTTTCATAAAGCCATGCTGACTGGGCTGATCACCTGGTTGTCCTGTATGTGACCATGTGATGGTTTCTCCATGCCTTTTCCCTGGCACTGAGGTCAAACTAAAAAGCCTGTAGTTCCCTGGATCCTCCTTCTGACACTTCTTTTAGATGGGCGTCACATTTGCTAACTTCCAGTCAACTGGGACCTTTCTGGTTAGCCAGGACTCCTGATAAATGATGGCAAGTGGCTTGGTGAGCACTTCTGCGAGCTCCCTCAGCACCCTTGGGTGGATTCCATCTGGACTTTTAAGTGGTATAACAGGTCACTAACCAGTTCCACTTGGATTATGGGGGCTTCCTTCTGCTCACTGTCTCTGTCTTCCATCTCAAGGGACTGGTTACCCAAGAAAAACTGGTCTTACTATGAAAGCCCGAGGCAAAGAAGGTATGAAGTACCTCAGCCTTTTCCTCATCCTCTGTCACTATGTTTCCCCCCATATCCGATAAAGAATGGATATTCTCTGAAATGTAGTGTTCTCTGAAGGCAGCATTGCACAAACCCTTACTGTGCTTCAGTGCCTCTGCTATTGTATCTGAGTTTTTGCTGTTTACATTCTTTTACACCTCTGCAATGTAACTACTTGTTCTGAGAATTTCTTCAGTTCCACTGTCATCGTTTTTCACTATGAACTCAGATTAAAACTTATGTAGGGCCTTAAGAAACTAGCGACAGAGACAGAAACATTCTATGTGCAATATAGTTTAAAACCAAAATGTTTTCAGATGATCGGAGATCATGATTGTTCCCCTCATTTTCTAGGGGCCTGCTCTGAGACGTGGATGTGATCCATGTGTGCTACTGAAGCTGACTTGAATGTGTGACAAATGTATTTTGAAGAAACTTGGCCCTGCGAGCCTCCATTTGCACACTTGGAATTAACAGATGCTTTAATATCCCAGTGTCATGTCCCCTTTCTGTAATGTGCATACAATGATACCATTCACTTCATCACACAAAGATGATGTGAAAATGAATCAGTTAATGTTTGTAATGCATTCAGATGTTGTTGTGATGAGCACTGTAGGAAAACCCACAAGCAAATGAATAATTCATTGTTCAAATCGGGCTCTCAATAGTATACAGTAAACAAGACATGGGACTTCACACTGAATAGTAAGAGTAAGGCCAAATAATTAATGATCACTTGTTCAATTATTACTGTCCATTCAGAGTATTGAAAGGGAGTGGGATCCTGTGTGAAGAGTGTGGTCATGTCCTAAGGGATTGTATGTTAGCGTATGATTGGAGAGGATAATAAAGATTAAATAGTTTCTTTTATTCTTTTGTATTTTTTCTTTCTCCCAGTGACCTTCAGTATTAGTTATGATGTGTATTTTGGAATAAAGATGAAGTGTGTTAGGCTTTCTAAATTGCCTGATTTTAAGTCTATAGGTTTTCCCTTACAATTGACGTGATAGTATTTGGAATCCTAATCTTTTATTTCAATTCTGTTTTCATAGTTTCCTGCCACCTAGTGAATCCTTCTGGTCGTTGGTGCTTAAGCATCAAATGAAGGGTGTAATGTCCCCTCTGATCACTGTGGAACAGACTCTGGATGTAGTTTTTTAGTTTGGATTTTATCTCTTGGTATAAAATGATCTTAAGAGAAGCTAATGGAAGAGGAAGGTTAAACTTTTCCCTGCATACTGGCTGCAAGATAAGAGTTTAGTTTTGATGGAATCACACATACTGGAATAGCTTATTCCTGTGTTCAACCTTGGGACTTTTCCTTTGGATGAAAGCTCTAAATGTTTACATTTTGAGGGTGAAAAAGAAAACTGAGGGAGATATTTGAAGCTGCACTACACAAAAATATGTCAATAATTCAAGCTGACTGATAGCTCCTCTAGTAACCAAAGTCACCTGCAATTTTTTATAGTCCTAGAGTGTAAGCCATCCATAACATATAATCAGTTCCACTCTGCAGATGGAACTGATGGTTTTTTCCCAGGCATCCCTTCCCTACTTCCCTAAGCTAAATCTTTAAAAATCAATTCACGTAATTTGATCAATTTAAAGTACTGAATACACTGAGGCAATTATACCAAACTTCTTGCATTTCACTGCTTCCAGTGACAATAAAGCTATTGACAGGGCAGCATTAAAGATAAACCAGCATTTCCATGAAAACAGTTGTGCTTTACATTTGCCATTTTTTAAACCTTTTAACTGTTTTTGAAATAGCTTTTGAAGAATGGTGATTTATAGTTTAAAATTGAGGACTTCATCTTTTTGTCTTGAAGTCAAGTCCCATTTATGAGTCCCTAAAGATGAATTTTGTATTAAAAAACCACTAAGGTGCTGAGCTGTTCATTTAATTTAGTAAAAATGTGTGTCAGCTTAGTTGTTTATTTCCAGAAGAAAATCTTGTTGCAGATTTTGAATGTAAGTGTTTAACAAGATGTGGTTAGTCATTACCGTGGTGATGAGTCCAAAATGTGATTTGAATGATCACTGACACCCATTGGGTGCTTCCATAAAGTTGTTCATCGAGAGATAATAACCAGTATCAATGCACTTAAGAACTCTGTAACCGGGAGAAAGTCTCTTAGGGTCTAGTTTTTCATAAATACTGGAGTCTAACCATGCCGTAATGTGTTTGGGCCATGTATCACAGTTACTTTCGGGGGCAGACTGACTTTTATAGCTTTTCTTTGAGACTACTACCCCTATGAATTTATTGTCATTCCCAGTGAAGTTTGTAAATATATTCTATTTATTTATCTTTTAAAATATCCCATCTGTTTAGGTAAGTATTAATGTAAGCTGCATGACTATTTAAGCCAAACTGGAATGACCATGTACTCAAGTGTAGATGTGCTTTAAGAATGTTGTATATTTGTGTGAAATTCATGAATCGGAAATCACTGTTGTACAAGACTTCACAAAATTAACAAAAGCAGATAGTTTTTCTTCTTTTGTGGCTTCTATCCCATGCTCTTCCCCTCTTTGGCTTTACAATTTCAGTGCAAGACCACTGAGTACAAACGTGTCCAGGAGACAGCCACAGCCCTTGGTGATACGATACCACTACTAAGCATGATAAATATCAGTTGTGACACATCTGTGTTTAAAACCAAAACCAAATCATGTTTGAAAAGCAATTTTGTGTATGACATTTCTGGAATAATTTAACAAAAAGCTGGTACTTCAGAACATGAGGGCAAATTTTGATGAAAAGCCCTGCAGAATAGCTGAGTGTTTGGAAGCAAATACAGTATGCAATATAAAAGGATAAATTTGCATTTTTAGGTACATTAGGAAGCTGAAAAATGTAATTAAAGGAGGAGACTTCCCTTCCTAGATTCCAAAGCTAGCAAAGAGCCGTAAACACACCTTTTATATTTTTTACTTTAGAGTATGTAATCCTTTCTATTCTATATCAAATATAAAACTCTCAGACAATGAAATCTTTTGCAAAGATGGGCCAAATTATTATGCCTGAAGATTGAAACATCCAGGGAGTTCTAAGTGTATTTTCACTGTCCTTCTACAAGAGATGAGTTTTGGATATTAACTGATGTTTGCTTCTGTCTCTGTCGCTATTTTCTTAGGGCCCTACATAATTTTTAAACTGAGTTCATAGTGAATCTAATACTTCATCAATCTCACAGCCAAAGGTGGATTTCAAAAGTTGGAGTCAAAAGTTTGGAGGTATTTGAAATAACTTATAGTGAGATCTGAAGCTCAGAAAGAGAAAGTAGTAAATTTAGATACATGAAGTAGTGCATGCACCTTTATCTTCTGATGCCAGTCAGGGCCTGAATTAGAAACTACTGACTTCTTTCACATTGCAAAGAACTATGTAAGCTACTATGTGTTTATTTTAGGCCTGCATGAACGGAAACATAAATCAACGGCTTGCACTGCATACAGTAGTGTCAGGAAGAGAAACCAAAGGTCTCCTTTCTCTTCTTGCTCAGCTGACCCAACAGTGTGAGAAAGCTCATTCATGCATGCAGAATTCTGTCTGCTGTCAAAAGTACTTCTGTGCTCCGTCTTTAGTGTACTTCCTAAAGAAAACAAGACTTTTGCTTCCCCCTCACCCCTACCTCTTTTACCTCATCTCTTCATCCAATAACCTTTCATTGTCTTGGCAAATTACAGGAGAGTTGGGCAGGGCTGGAAGTGGAAGCACAAAAAATGTTATGAAATAAGAGACTAGCTAGAGAAGGAAGATAAATTTAGTCCTTTCTGAGAGATGTGTGAGTCTGCCAGGTCTTTACTCTGTTTGGCCTGAGAGGTTGGCTGAACCTCTTGAACTACAGCTCTGGACTTGCCATAGCAGGGGCTGCCTCTGTGCCCAGCCAGGAGTTAGCTGAAGGGGAAGGAACATGGTGAACGTTTTTGAAATGGTGTCACTGGGGTAAGGGTGTCTGGGAATTATAATTGACCATAAATTAGAATCAAACTTAGGTTTTATTACTGGCACTGTTTACAGAAGAACTCGGAGCTGTTCTTTCTATTTGTAATAATACATTTAGTCTACTTGGGAATGGATTGTTATAATTTCCATCAGTTTGGCAATTAAAAAACCCATTTTATTTCCATCTAGAGTTGATAAAAGCAGAAACTTATTTAAAATGTTGAAGTCTAAGCCCCTTCAAGGGGGAGTGTTTCTTTAAATAAATACATAACAGCATCTCAAACTCCAAGACTTTTTTTTTTTTTCTTTTAAATCTTCTAAGTAAGTATCCTTTGCAGTTATGTCTTTCATCTCATGGGAACTGCCTGCTCCTTGTTTTAATCCCAAAACATCATCAAAGTCAGTGGGAAAGAAGAAAAAACCCCATTATCTACAACTTCCAAAATAAAAGCTCAATGTATTGTGACTGAGCTGGACAAAATCCTGTTTCTGGTCACTCTTACATTTTGTATAAAGAAAGATGGAGTGTTTTAAGAAAATACTTTTCAGGGTTGAACATTTGAACTGTATTTGTATATGGATCTAGAATTCATGTTCTTTTCACCAAGAATCACAGATGAAATGTGTGAGAAACACACGGGGTGATGTCTAGTTTTGCCCTCCTCTTTGGTGTAGAAAGAAATCAAAAGTGCATATCAGAAACATCTCCCAAGTCCATTTGGAAAAGAAAAATGGAGACTGTCCTCCTTCCACCCCCCAGGAAAATCTGCTAACTTAGTATTTTTTAGTCTGGGCGAGCTCTGAAGGTTATCAAAGTAATTTTTTGAAGCCTGTCGCCTTAGTATTCTTCTTATAGATAATAACATCAGGCCCATTATCTCCTACTCCCTGATTTTTTCTTCTGACTTCCTGCAATTTACATCCCATTGTCCACTAATATTTTCTGCGTTCTTTTAAAATAAATCAAATAACACTTCCTATGTTGGCTCTGGTCTTAATAAAAGTCAGACATGCAGCATTTGGGACTCTTAAAATAACACATTTTAATACAAAGATGTGAGATATCTTTTGAAATCTGTGGTGGATGTTTGTTTCCTGCTGGGCTTAATTTAGGAATCTAGTGCTAGCATTAAACCAAGGGGAAAAATGTTTGCTCTTTCATCTGTGTGCCACATCCCATCCAAAATCACAAACAGCTCCTTTAAATTTCTGATCTTTGTCCCCTGCTGGATGTGCATAATACACATGCCTGTCTGACATATGAGACAGCCAGAGCCTTTAAAAAAAAAAAAAAAAAAAAAAAAAAAAAAAAAAAAAATTGCTAAGCCCTGCTTATGCTTCTTGTCTTAGGCCTCCTAATCATCTGCAGTTTGGGAGAGAATGACAAGTGTGCGAATCTGTTTTGATTTAGTAAAGATGCAACTTTTCCTATTTGTGAAGAAACCTCTTTCTTACCAAATCAAAACTCCAATTTTATTGGTAAAACAAAACACAGGTAAAAACGCTTGGAGAATAGTTACCTTCCCCATAGAAGAGGACCATTTCCCTTATTTTCTTTGCCTTTGAATAGAGAAGTAAATATCTTCAGACATGTCACCTTAAAATTACAAAACTTGATAAGGTCCAACCCAGATGTGAATCTCAGTCTTTTAACATCTGGCCATGTAGCTCTCATAAACTGTAACATAACATGCAGAAGGACTTCTGGTTTTGTGCAAGCTTGTATGAAACTATGTGGTTACAGACTTTCAACTGCTTGGATTACATCAAACAGCTGAGATCAGAGTTTAAGGGAAGTTTCCACTTTTTTTTTTGATAAAGTCCTTCGTTGTTTGAAAAATCATCTTGAGCCCATTGTGCTATACTAGAGATTACACATGAAAAGCGTTTTTTAAAAGAATGTTATTGAATTGTAAAATGTAACACTGAAAAGTTTGATTCTAGAATCAATATTGGTCCTGTAATCTCAGTTGGTACGTTGTATGTAGGCATTATGATACAGATTTTAATTATATGCTTGCATCTTTTTTCTCTGTAGTTTCTCTGCCTCATTTACATAAACATCCCTTCTCACCTCTCCCTCCCCTCAAACAGAAAGCGCTCTTTAAACTGACAAGCTATTTGATGTTTTGTTTTCTCTTTATGCAGTATATGAATAAGCTGCACTAACTATATGCTGTTCCAGCCCTGATATGAGGGCAAAATAATTAATTTTTTCCTGCAATTCTCTGTGGTACTTCAGCAATTGAGGAGCAGAGAGATTCTGTATAACTAACAATGGCTTTTTAGTTGGAATTGCAAGGGAAGCCCTGTCAGCATAAACTTAGAGAATTTATGTATTAAATTTTAAGTTATTTTTACAAAGTGTATGCGCACAGATTTTTATTTTCTACCAGGTAGAGAGACCTGAGGAAATTCTGAATTAAAAAAAAAAGAAAAAGCAGTCATGTTTACAACTGGCAGAAGTCTCATTGACATGTTGCCAGTTCCTGATCCAAAGCAAGTGTGTTCTTAAAGCTTCCCAAAGGAAAGGCCACCAGGATTTTACAATGTGTGTATCCTTCCATTCATTTGTTTGTGAAAACTAACGTTTATGTTTATAGGAAAGGAAAATTTAATCCCAAACAGTTTAATTTTGATGGAAACTGGGTCTTTGTAACTAAAGATATCTGTCCCACTTGGTAATGGCGGTACTGGTTTTGTACAAGGCTCTGCAAAAGTGTATTAAAGCTTTGATTTTCTTCAAAATGTCATGTTGCTAGCATGTTCAAAATATTCTGCATGTAGTAGACATAATTAGCTGTGCTGTCCTGGTAAGAGTATGCTGGCTACAAACATCAGTTATGGCAGCATGGGGTAGAAGGAGTGAGGCTGTGCTGTGAAAGCTGGTTTGGCTTGTGCTGGGTCCTGAGCTCTCCATCTGGTGGGAGGATTTACAGATACGCCTTGAGTCTGACCTGCCTTCTGTATTTCAGATTTCTGTGTGTGCCTTATATAATCACACTTTTTTAAAAATGGTATACAGTAACAGAAACAAACTAGAAATTATTCTGAAGCACTGTAAGAGTTCATTTTAAAAATGAGATTGTTTACTCAGTGGTCTTCAAAGCTAGGCTTGTCAATAGGGATTTCAGGGTTTTTCAGAGCACTTTTCAAAGACCCTAAACTTTGGCTAACACTTAAGATCAAAAGAAGAAATGAAGGAGTATTTCTTTGGAGAACATATTTCACTTTTTTGAGCTTCATCTGTCTTCTAAAGCCTTGGTATCAACCTTAAGCTAAGTGATGAAGCACTTAAAGGAGCAGATACAGCTCAGCCTCTCTTAGAAGGGACTGCTCCCAAGCATCTCCCTGCCTGGCACTCTTAAAAAAAAGTTGTCTTAAACATAACATACTTCAAAAAATCCACTCAGCCTCCTTTCTTTTTTCTCATACTGAGCACATGTCATTACATGACTGAGAGTTGAGTGTACATCCCATCTGCAAGAGGGAAGGTTGTCTTTTTGCAATCTCTTTGGTAAGGTAAGAGAAGATAATGGAACAGAGAATTCAGTTGTAAGCACATGTAGAGATACAGAAGAAACTCAGTGAAGCGATATTCTATCTGCCAAACCATTTTGCTGGTCTTATTTTGGTAGACTGCATTAATTGCTTATGTGAAGTTGTGGTTCTCACAATGATACTAAATCTCATGTAGGCAACATTTCACTCATTTGGCAGTTGAGGTGGAAAGGTAAGCATCATAAAAGGGCTATACAAGAGCCAGCTCTCTTTCTTGTCATAGCAGTAACCTGTCACAAGGTTAAGTTGTCCTGATGATGTGTTGTCATTAGTATATTATCTCCAATAGGGTCTGTATTTGATCAGATATATCAACACTTGTACAATAATGCATGAAAATAGTGCCGAAGTGGTACACAGCACAATTCAAAACATGCAAATGAACTGTTCATTTACAAAAAATACAAACTAATTTATCATAAAACGAACAACACAAGCCCCCATACTTTCTATTATTCTATTCTATTATTCTATTATTGTCTTTTTGATTTATTTGTTCAATAAAAGCAGTCCTTTTGATTGTTTTTATAGGAAGATAAACCAAAATAAAAACTTCTAGGCTTGGGGTGTGTGTGGAACTATCAGAAATGACAAATTGATTCAAGACTTCTAGGGCTAATGTTTTAGAAAGAGTTTGGTAATTGAAGGCTGCATTGCTCACTTTCCAGTCAGACAAATGTTTCTGAACTTGGTTCTGCAGGAGGGTCTTTAAAAACTAAAATGTTTTGTGAATTTTGAAACGCTACCTTCGATCTTTACATGCTATAATGAGGCCAGGTTTTAGGCAGTGGGAACAAAGGAATGTATCCCTAACTGTGTGCACTCCTACTTTTAGTTTAGTTGAAGGCTAGGAAACATGAATCTGAAGTGTGGGGAAAGCACAAGGCTTGTATTACATACGCAAAACCAATACAGACATTTTCACACAAAACTGTCTTATCTTCACTTTTTAACCTTGAGAATTATCACAGTACGTAATGTGAATGATATATAGAATTACTATGTAATTTAGCTTCAGTGTCACGTGTTGTTGAAAATGTGAGTGTCTGCATGGCTCTAGGAATATTTACTGTAATCTTTTCTACAATTAGAATGGGAAATACTCAGGCAAGTTTAGTTCCTGGGAATGAAAAATTCTTAGTTTTTAATGAGTGCTGTTTAGAATTTTGTTCATACCTGCTGGTTTTGGTTTTCTTAACCTGAAAAAACCCCACCGTGAATTCTTAGCTTCAGTGTCTCAGATAGTTGTATTTTGTCCTAGTAAGTTAATTTGTTTTCTTGTGCACCAGTAGTTGTTATGGCATATATTCTCTGTTCCAGGACTTCACTTCTCATTGCTTTGATGTGTCTTAAAGTCCAAAGAGAGATGAGAACATACTTGCCTCTGATACAATGATATAGCCAAATATGACCAAAATGAAACTGGCAGTGGTTATGCTTCTGTATTTTACTGTGGTATTTACATAACACTTTGAGATATTGTGAATATTTCAGATAATTCAGTTTCTCCTCATCACCGATACCCTTAAGATAGTTTCTGTAGACAGTGGGCTAGCAAGCAGGAGGTGCAACAAAGCTTTTTATGTAATCTATATATCAGGGATCTTCTGCATTAAACCTCTACAGAAAAGATATTTGACTTTCAGCCCTGTACTTTCTTTAAATGTGCAAGTACAGCTCATGTTCATCTTTTGTCTATAATGAAATATATGGATTCAAGTTTTACAGTGCACAAACTGCCTGTATAGGTCTCTTTACTTTATGGCTGGCTAGGTGTAAGTTTGTGTTTGGCTGCTACCCAGTTTGACAGAAATAAGGCAAGAGGCCCATGTTAAGTATTGGCACTTGTGCAGCGGGACAAAATAAATAATCCTGAATCATACTATGCCAGAGGTTACTGTCTAAGCCCTACAGGAACAATGCAGCTTTCAGATAATATATTTTACCTGTGAATGTGTATAACATAAATCACTTTTTGGCTGGACAAAGTCCCATAGATTCAAAGAAAATCACTGGTAACATATAAATTGGTAACTTACGACTTTCCCATCCATGTCAAATAAAAAGAGAGTGCATCTTAAATGGTTGTTGAGGAAGGATATGCAACTTCTACTCTGGTGTGCTAAAGGAGAAAAGGGTGGGAAACAGAATTGACTCTGCTTTTCCAGGATGATTGAGTACAATCCTCTTAACTATTGCTTAACTTGATTCAGCTGCTCCCATTCTTTTCTACATTAATGTGCTCTTATATTGGCCTTCAAGCAGTAGAAAAACAGTATGTTCAACAAAACATTAAGTTATTAGTTAATAACTTAGTATTATTTTCCTTTTGGCATCTTTTAGTCCATTATCATTTTTTCCTGATTTAAAAAAAATATTTATCGCTAAATATCGTTTGCATGAAAATTTTGGAGACATACAAATTCATGGCCAAATTTGTGATATTTCTGATGTTCTGGGTAAATGTGCTATGAGAAGTAGCTGTTGCCTATGTTGGGTTCAGTATGTGCTTTCTAGAATGTGACACTGGAGAACAAATAGAAGTCATCTTGAGGTGTGTGGAATTACTGTTGTGAGCAAAGAAAGTAAATATGTAGATTTTTGGGAACTTTTAATCCTGTGCATTGTTTGGGGTTTCTCCATCCTTTGCTTTGAAAATACAGAGATTGCATAATTTAACTGAATATTTTACAGATTTCTGCTTAAATATGGTTTATTAGATGCTTGTTTTGCAAAGCATCATTCTTTCTGTTTTTTTGGTGTTGTGGTTGTTTTTTTTTTTTTTTCTTTTCAGTGGAAAAATAGGTTAAGAAAAGGAGAAAAGGTTGACTGCCACAAAAGAACAAATACAAAACCTAAGGAAAAATTTGAGGCATTTTTTTGACCTAACTGTGAAAAGAGTATTTTAAAAAGTGCCATATAAATATAAAGTGAGTGAATCCGCAACGTATTTTTCAATGGATATGAGAGAGACTTTAAGTTCAGTGTCATTAAACAGTTTGCTTAAATGGGGATGTGGTTTGGAATGGTTGTTTATAAATATGCAGATGTACTTAAACCCAATAACTGTCAAGCATTTGCATGTTAATGGTTACTGCACTAAGCAATGGATAGCCAGCCGGAACTGTGGAGACAAGATTTATCCTGAGGATCTCAAGGAAACTGCCATGCAATGTAAACAGAAGGTACAGCTCCTATTGACTGGCAGGGATGTTGCTCACTTTCGAGACTTATTTTCTTGTATTCTATCAGATACACAGTAAAACTAAGTCCCTGCTGTCTCCAACCCTTCTGCTTTTTCACCAAAATAAATCAATTTTGAGGACAGAAATGAATACCCTTCTTTCTCAAATAGACAGCAGAACTCATAAGGGAATAATTACAAGTCTAATTCAGCTCTTTTAATGACATCAGCCAAACGATTCTTGGATTCAAAGTCCCCGATGAGTTCCTAAGCTTTTTAACTTTAGGCTTCTAGGCTGAAATAGTATGACTTTTAAATTTTGTTTTCATTGGAAGATCAAAGAAATTACTGCAGTATTAATTAACTGTGTGTATTTTCTGTTTGCATAGCCTGCTGAAAGAAATTTGTGTGTTTAATAACATCCATTTGCTGGGTGAGATAAGGAAGGGAAAGAAGGCTGGTATGTTGGGCCTACAGGAGGAATTTTCTGCAGGGCTGACAAAAGCTTCTAGAAGTTGGTCATCCATGTATGTAGTCTCTCAAAGATTTTTCTGTCAGATCTAATCTGATAATGCTGACATGAGCTTTTCTAATGGCTGGATTCCAGATGGATTACTTGGTGTCAGTATTTGTTTCATCTTGTGCAGATTTTGAGCACGTGATTTTTTTTTTTTTTATTTTGTACAAAAATTACAAATATATAGTTGGGAATGTGGAGGGCATGGCAAATTTCTACACTGTTTTCTTTTTGGTAATGTAATAGCATCCATAGCTTCCCTTTGCGTAACCATACAATGATGGAGTGCTGCTGCCCTGTCTGTATGATTAAAAGATGCGCTCCTGTGGTCAGGACAGGCCACCTTCTACCTGTTCTTCACTATCAAATAGGAAACATGTGAAGGGTAAATATAGCAGGCATCCAGGACCCATTTAATTCTTGCCTTAATCCTTTATCTGTATTGAGGCTGCAAGTTTTGAATGGTCTGCTCTTTCAAGTTATTTATTCAATAGAAACATTGATTTCATCCTTGCAAAGTCTCAGTTAATAAGGGCTGCAAGTGACAGATGTGTTCTAAAACTGTATCTGGGAAAGGCAGGGAGAGGAAATGGATGTTGAATGTAAGAAGTAAGTGAATATTGTGTGCTCTGTGTGGAATGTACCTATCTTTAACTTCAGACACATGCACATGAGGAAAAACCTTGTAGGAGTCTGTAATGCAGAAGACTTAAATGCACAGGTCTGGCACAGCTTCTCCAGGCTGAAGATACAGCAGATGGGTTCATTGCAACAAAAGGCATACTTGCAGAACATGTAGATACGTTTAATTTAGCAAGCATGGGTTCTCGCAGCAATATAGATGCATCAGCGTGGATTTTGGTTGTGCTGGCAACCTGGGTGTGCAGGCTTTTCAGGAACCTTGGGCTCTAAGGAAAGGCTGCTATGCCAGGTCTCTGACATGTGCATAGATGTAGTCAAACTAGTGTTAACAGCGTGACATTATTTGCTTGGTTATTTAATCCAGGCAGAGGTATGAATGATCAAAGTATTTCTACACCTTAAGGTACCATCGACACTTGACTGTAACACAGGGATTTTTGAAGGGGTGCCCTGACAAAAGAGAACCAAGTGGATGATGAATTCTCACTACAAGAAGGGATAACCAGTGCAATGGCAAAGTCTGGGCTTCGTAGCCTGCTGCTGCTTTGGAAATTTAAGGCAAAGGAACATGGCATGATAAATCAGGGGGTCACTAGTCCAGCTTTCTGGAGTCAGGCTCCAGGGAGAGCAGGCTGTGCTGGCCTGCTGGCCACCTCTTGGATCCTGTTTCTGAGGGAACAAGTGTTGGATCAGCAAATGGGATGTATATGAGAATAATAACATGTAAATATTGATTTACTGGATACCTGAGCTACTTCTGTGGCTGCAAGCTGTCTGCCTTCGGCTGCATGCCTGGCATTGCACTCAAGGCATCACTTTCCTGCTCAGCCTTCCTATGCTTGTTGTTTGCAGAGGACTAAGGAGTGTTTTAATGTATGGCATGTCAGAGAGCCCACCTCTGGAGTGCTGCTGTGCGAGATGCTGGTCAACCAGAATGTAGTGCTATAGCATTACGGCTGTGTGTTGCATTTGTTAACTCTCTGCAGCCTCAAGACAAGGACTGCCATTGAGTCTGGCATCTCCCAGAAGGGTGAGGAGGAGAAAGTGGAAGGCTGCTACAGAACTGGGAAGGGGTTACTATGTAATTTTCCTCCCCCTATCCCTTTCTTTCTTCCTTCCTTCAAAAAAAATCCAACCCCTTCCTAATTAGTGCTGTGCAAAAGGTTGAATTCAGCCTTCTCAGTTTGGGCAAAAAGAGGGGAAGAAAACCACTATGGCAACAAAATTGTGTTCTTTGTAATTTTAGATGTCAGACTGAAAATCTGCTGATCAGGAATAATTTTCTAGCAGAAGTCCAAGCCTGCAATTAGAGTGGCAACTATGCTTAAAAATCCTGACTTTACTGTCCCACAAGTGTGGATTTAACTCTTACTGCTATCTAGATAACACCAGAATTGTTGGGTTTGACCTTACCATAGAAGATGCTAAACAACCACCCTGATTTTACATCGACCCCTTACTAAATGGACGTTTTTGTTTAAACCTAGGCAGCTTTTTGTTTTATATATCCCTAGATACTTTTGCATTTTGTGGTTTAATTACATTATGAATAGAAAGGAATTTAACTTTCCAGTGGAAAAGGTTAAAACAGAATTTGCACCTGAGAAAAGGAAGTTAATGTTATGCCTATCAAGCAGTAGTACAATGAAAATCCAAGAGTGCCTGACAGTGATGTATTCTGTTGCCCTCATTGTCCCATTATAAAGTCTTTCCAGGGCTCAGTGAGCTCCTGAGAGCTATGAATGTTTGCGTAATCATCCCTTCTGCCCTTCCTCCCTTTCCTTTTTTTATTTGTATCTTATTAATTACTCTCTGGATCCTAAGGCTGTTAAATACAGCTCGTCAAACTATGAGTATATGCCAGAGAAGCTTTTGGCTTCTTCAATTTGGCCAGCTTCAAATTGCCCCCATTGTCCAAACCTGCAGTCGGCTATTGATGTGGCGTGGGAAAGCCTTGATGATGCGTCCTCTCCTTGTGAGCACACCAAAGGAACAGCAAGTGTCACGGAGACCTTTGTGCTGTTTCCACAAGCTTGAAGAGTTGCTTTTGCCATCTGGGATCCCTCTATGTCTTAGTACCTTCTTACATTGCCCTCCAGCTTCTGCAGCACTGTTTAATTGCAGTGTCCTCTTGCTGGCAGATCTTGTTGCCTGTGGAGTTTTTTTAAGGTTCCTGGGTGCTACCAAAACAGCAATCAGACACTTGCTGTACTGAAAACTTTCTTGCAAATATCAGAGATCTTGTTTCTTGGAGTAGTTAATCAGTTTAGAAAATTAAATGCGGTCTCCAGTATAAACTTTTCTAGAAAATTAGGTTCTGACTTATTTCTACCTTTACCAACTCAAATCCTCTTCAGAGCAGTGGTAATGGCCAGAATATAATCTCTGTAGTCAGAGCATGTTGCCATTATAAGCAGAGAAGAATGTCTTTTAATTTGTGTAGTTTGAAAAAAATCTTGCCTTAATTCTTTCTTCTTGTTGTCAGTTGTAATCATGTCCCCGTACCAAACAGTGATGGCTTCAGTTGTCTACTTTACTTTAAAACCTGCTGTGTCTCAAAACTAAAGGAATCCTTTTTCCCCTCAGCACTCTGATATTTCCTGGCAATTGTGAGCAGGACATAAACTCATTAAAAGCCCCAAATTAGTTCTTAACCAATGTTTATACAATAGCTCAATACAAATTATGTTTACACAATAGGGTAATGCAAAACTGTGCTATTTTCATTTTGACAAATTTGTATATGCTGTGGAAACCACAGGATTTGTAGGAGGCAGAGGATGCCTTGGAGAATAATCCAGCACTAACTGGCTGTTGGTTATTGAGAAGGCTCTGGGGAGACGTTACAGCAGCCTTCCAGTATTTAAAGGGGGCCTAGAGGAAAGATGAAGAGGGCTTCCTTGTAAGGGATTGTAATGATAGGATGAGGGGTTTTTAAACTGAAAGAAAGTAGATTTAAATTAGACATAAGGAAGAAATTCTTTACTGTGAGGGTGGTGAGACACTGGAAGAGGTTGCCCAGAGACGCTGTGGCTGCCCCCTCCCTGGCAGTGTTCAAGGCCAGGTTGGACGGGGCTTGGAGCAACCTGGTCTAGTGGAAGGTGTCCCTGCCTATGGCAGGGGGGTTGGAACTAGTTGATCTTTCAGGTTCCTTCCAACACAAACCATTCTATGGTTCCATGGTACAGAAACCTCGGGATCAGATTGGCTTCAGCTGTTGCTCCAGGAGGCATGGACTGCGGAATGTTTTTTAAGGAACACTTTTCTCAGTTGCATGCTTGCCTAGGCATGGCTTCTTCCACCATAAGCACCTTATTCTTGCTAATCATCCCTTCAGTCTCAGCGTACTGTTGTTAGGTGAAGTGAGCAAACACATCCACAGACCACGAGCACAGTGTACCACACCTGATTGGCAATGGCCAGCAAACAAGCTCAAGTCAGCCCTAATTTGTAAAAAGCTTACCAAGCTAGGACTAGGCTCCTCAGGAGACAAGTTGCCTCTTTCTTGCCAACTGAAATGATGAGATACACCAAGGGCTGCTGTCTTGAATCAATTGAATGTGCTGATGCGCAGACACCCTTTGCATACTCCAGACATGTTTAGTACTTAGGGCATGTCCTCATACTGCTTGCTTATTCTGAGCCTCTTGGAAGCCGTATGTCTGTGACTCGCAGGGCACCAAGCCTGGGCTAATCAACTATGTTGACAGGCAGGGTGTATTTTATCAGGCTTAATGCCACCTTAATGTGGCTGTGCAGTTTCCAGAATACTTTGTGTGGATATGCCCGTAATCAGAGGAGTTTAAAATGACTCTGAATTTGTCTCTGTCCAGTTCAGACTGCATGACCTTTAAAGAGACTGTGAAGCAATATCTATTCCTTTTTCCTCTGTGTCCCAAAGGCCAATCCAGGACAAGGAGGTTCTGAAGCGACAGAAGAAAAGTAGAGCCAAAGTAAGCACCAGGAATGGAAGAGGAAAGGAAGAAACAGAAATAGCAATGGAGATGTGTCAGGTACAGAGAAGGCCCTCTTTGACATACTCTATTTCTTACAACACTTACCATGTGTTTAGGTACAACAGTAAAAAGAGCCTTTCTGACCCCGAGAAATGTTATGTTTGCATTTGCAATATGCTCTGCTGGGAAGATTGTGTTCTGCATTCAAGCTATGGCAAACTGAAATTGTTTTGTAGGAATTGTATTTTTTAACAAAGGTGTTTTTTAGACTCTGAAACATTTTACCACGTGTTCTCACCTAGGTTCATGCATTAAAAGAAAAAAAAAGAAAAAAGACAGTGTGAGTGTGCTGCAGGTGTGCTACAGGATTGTCTGGATGACTATTCCTCCCTGTTTGGCTGGCTGTTTTCTGAGAGCATATTGAACACATGCTCTGGTGCAGTTTGAAGGCCCTGTGAGAGGCCAGAGCTGATTGAAAGCTCTCAGTAATGCTGAAGTGGATGGCCAAAGTGCTGGAATTGAACAGCTGCTGTAAACCTGCTGAACTTTGTTGTTTATAAATTATTTTGCATGCCATCTGGAACAAGAATTGTGCCACAGTTTAGAATAGCTATAGCTGAGGTTCATGTTGAGCAGTAAGTGTAAAATATTATTAAGTGATTATCAGATTTTACAGGCTTCTCTGAATGGCTTAAAGACAGATTCTTAGGTTAGAGAGGTTTTAATAGAAACACATTGCCACGTTTTCTTTCCTTGCAATGTGTTTATTTAAATTACATTTGGGTCTCCCATTAAGTCCTTAAGAAATATGCAAGAATCATGCTATGATTGAGCTTAGGAAAAACATTCATTAGATATGAGGTTCATTTGCTTCATGGGCAGGAGGTAATACTGCTGTCCCTGACAAAGTATTTCTCTTGTGCATGGATGATGTCAGATGCTACTGACCAACAAATTATTTATGTTTCAGATGGAATAAAGCTACTTAATACATGAGCCCATTTCCCAAATCTTGCTGAGGCAACCCAGCAACTCCTGTTGGGACAAGGGTGTGAGCTGCATGCAACGTGTCCAGGCTTTAACCTTCTGGCTGCCTCCTGCTTGCTTGGCTTGCTCTATCTTTTATGACCTTTTCCCTTGGTAGCAGAATGGTGTCCATAGGTGCTGAAGGAGTATAGGCTGGATGAGGAGACCTGGCCATTTTTGGGAAACTCAGAGAAGTGTCTCTGCCACATAAAGCCATAATTTTGCTGTCCTCACCAATGGTTTCACCTGAATCCACAAGACTGGGAATCTCTGAACTTTCAAACTCTGCTGTGAGGGGGTTATTTGCATCTTTTCTTAACAAATTCCTATTTAAAAGGCATAGGGCCAATGTGCTGTGACCATGACTCATACCTTCACTCTGTGAGCAAGTGGGGATGGCTCAATGTGTGGGTGCTCATCAATGTATGCTGGCTGGGCACTTAAAGGGAAATGTCACAGGAGAGAGACCATAACCCACAAACCTTTGCTATTTCTGTGTTTTGTGCATGGACCTGCTGGTCTGCTGACATACACCACCTTAGGTGCATTGCAGCTTAAGCTCTTTCTTGAAAGTTGGTAGTGAAGGCAGGGGGAATTGCAAGGCTCATAGATATTTGTCAGGTATAAAGCATGGATTGCCAAATGGAGCAGATATGAACAACAAAAATAATACAATAAACCGTTGCATAGTTATTGTTGAACTAGGTGGAAAGCTTACGTGCTTGTTAATGTAAAGCAGGTGGCTATTACTGAAAAGCAGCAATAAAGAAGGCTTTCTGGTCAATTCTATAATGCTGAACAGGCAGTTCTTCAATATGACTCTATACCTTGTTTGTTGGCATTATGTACAAGGAATTAAGTATAACTTGCCTTGCCTTGTGCTGGGCACTTAATATGCAATCTCAAAATATGATGCAGTTACTTGGATTAATGGTACTCAAAGTAGTGCATGACAACTTCAATATGTTCTTATTACATCTTCAATATATTAGCAGCGTATGAAAGGGTTACCTAAGTAGTATATCTACTTTTCAGACTTGAGTTTGTACTTTCCTCTGAAATCTCAAATTTGTGTGCAGGGTTTTCAGTTCTGCATGAGATGCTAAGGAGGAGATGACAACCTGAATCTCAGAACCATTTAAACCAATGAAACCTGGGTTTCCAAGGACAGGTGCTGATTGAGTCTGACTGCTACTTTTTACCCTCACTTGGGGACCTGAAAAACAGAGTGTGAGTGTCTGCTTTCTAACCTCCTTGGCTATCTTGTTTTCCCCATATGGGTGTAATTCTTAAAGTGTCTATTGCTGTGGAGCATATTCTGCAGCCTTCTGCTCCATCAGGGCACTAAATAGGGATCTCTTGCATGTACCCAGCTGCATATTTTCACAAAATCTGTAGGAATTTAGTAGCTTTGAGACTCCTAATCCTCTATCAAATGTGTCTGAATTTAGTCAGGTTCAAAAATTGCTGGGAACATGAGTGGACAAACTACCTGTATACATGTATGCACACAGGTAATGAACACATAGGCTTTGCATGTGTAGGAGCACACGTACCAAGTACTGCCTGTGCTTTTTTAATCTGTACAACTGATGAAATTACACCAGGTCTGAAAATTAAATCCCACTTTGAGAAATGATTGATTTGCCTTTTTTTTTTTATTTCCCCCCCCCCCCCCCCCCCCC
>NW_020799095.1:54685709-54753907 GCF_003259725.1 Athene cunicularia | reverse complement strand
CCCCCCCCCCCCCCCCCCGGCATGTTGTTTATTTATTTTGCTTCTCTCTAATCCATCCTCACAAGTGGTGTAAGAGAAATGCTGACACAGTCTTACCTCTGCCATCACCAGTGGGTGCTACTCTAAAAGTACCTAATGATTTTAATGAATTTTGTGGCAGAAAGTTGGACAGTGAGTCTGATTTGAAAGCATTCACCAGTGAAAAAAGGATAGGCCTTTACTGATAGCTAGTCAAAAGTGAAGTCTTAGCTGTAATTATTTACAAATCAATTAATGGACCTTTCCTCTAACACCCTATCAGTCAAAGACTGTCTGAGAGCAGAGGAGAGCATTGATAAGAATACACCATGAAACTAAATCAATTGTCTTTTGTCATTCTGACAGAAGTGAGCTGTACACGTAGATTAACCCAGAATGCAATAGGAAAATGTCCACAGGCTGGAAGATAACCCAATTTTGTAAAATCAAGGTTGTCATAAGAATCTTTCATAATTGATGGTGAGATTAGAATTTATCTAGTATCCCACTGGTAAGAATCAAAACAGCTTCTGGTGCAACATTGGAACTCTATTTAAAGCCAGATTAGTTTCCTCAGCCCTGAAATCTGTCCTTAGTGTCAGCTAACTTAAAGAAACAATATACGTAGCATGTAAATTGAGGTTATACCTTTATGACTGAGGTCATGTTTATGATGGTAGCTGGCAGCTGCATTGTGAGCCATTTTGCGGTTCTTCGAAAGTATTGGTGCAAGTGTGTTTCTGATGCTGTAGGAAAACTGTCAGTATTTTTTACCTTTTTGAAAAGTATTTTTAATTAATATGTTCGTGTGTACAAAATCTTTAGTTCAGATTTGTTTGTCTGAATGTGAACTTGTGACGATATTCAGATCATAATCCTGGCTATAGTATGACTCCACAAAAGGGCAATAGAAAAAAAAATATTTCCCCAAAATGGCCTTTGGATAAAGTCTGAAATGTTTCTGTAATTATCAGTAGAGTCCTAAGATACTATTGGGGTAATTTATTTAAATGACAAAATTTTAAGACTACCAGTTTTAGCAAGTATTAGTTCACTGTGTGATTGCATGATGTGAAATTCTCAAGAAATTTTCAGAATCAAACCTCGTTTTTTCTTCTTTGCACTCAAATCAGTAACAGCAATGCTCTGATTTCTGCTTCTAGCTGGGCAGTACATATTTCATAGCCTTACAATTAGCATAACTAAATTCCACTTGAGCATTCCTCAAGTGAAAGAAACCACTATGCACATGCTTGCCCTTTCTCTCTGTCCCCCTTCTACCCATCCCCCTGACATGTTTTGTTGATTCTACCTGTAACATACTTTTCTGCATTTCTGCAGGTTATTTTGTAAATCAGCCAAGGAGCAAAGCAGTTGCTGTGCTTGTCTAGTTAATTCATTTTTCGGCCTAAGATAACTCTAAAGATTGTATCTCCTCTGAGATTTAGTGCAAGAACTCTGCCTCACCAAGGAGTACACATAGGCACTGGTGGGTACAATAGCATGAGTGCCTGGAATTATTTAAATAAGCCAAACTTAAAAGTAAAACCTAAACAAAAAATATTAATCAAAATGAGGATTATCAGTAATGTTTTCTGACCAAGATCAAAGGTCAGCACAATAACCTTTCAGTAATGCATCGTGCAGTCATGCAAAAGAGCTGGTTTCTGTTCCCAGGCTTGGTCTGAACAAACCCGTGTGGTTTGTCTTAACCTCCACAGGGAGAAAGCAGTGCATTGCTCATTGATTTCAAGGGTGACTGTATGGGTGGAAGTACGTGGCATTCTGGCAGATGTTTGAGTCCTGAAATGGGACAATTCTTGAGAGAGCACGCATGCAGGGAATGTTAGAAAGAAAGATACAGAGTTCTAGCTTTTAGAACATTTTAACATTGTAAACCCATGAGGAGGTAAAAGTGTGTGTAGTGAGTCTGACAACTGCATGCTGAACGTAGGGGATTCCCAGAGAAGCCTCCTGTGCTCCAAGGTGCTCTATCTGTACCTATAGAGATGTTTAAATTTTCGATCTAGAAAGAGTTTTCAGTGCAAAAATAAATACATTAAAAGAACAAAAGTTAGGGGAGCTGTGGTTGCCCTGGTAACCATAACTCTGACGTTAATTAGTATGTCAGTTGGTTTTAGCTGCTGACCTCTTAATGTTTCCTTCTACTTATTTGAGTAATAACTTCTAAATTCCATGTTCTTTGTTTCTACTTTATTTCACATTTATCTTTGGTAGTTTTGTCCCCACCCTCACTGAGTTGTTCAAAGACAAACTTTTTCTATTTCCCACGTGCTCCTCTCTCCTCAAGTGTGGCAGAGTGAAAGAGGCAGATGAGGATTTGCAGCACTGAAATCAACATCCTAGTTTCTTTGCTGGAATAAATTCTTTCTAAGAAAATCATTATCTTGTCTGCAAGAAACAGAACTCTTCATTTAAACTTATTATACTTCTCATATATCAAAATGACACAATGATGTGACAATGATGTAGACAAGTAGTAACATGGGAGAAAGAAAATAACTGTTGTTTTCAGCGTGTTTGACACAAACTATTTTTTTTAAATATCAAAAGAACTTTACGTATGTTTTCTGACATATGTCATAACCTTGGCATAGGTTCAGGAGCACATTGACATTAGTTGGGATTGTGAGATGCTTTCTGTTCTTTCTCCTTCTGATTTGGCTCATGGTCATGGACTGACATACCCTTTTTAAAGAGTTTTACAATATGTTTTCTAGGCAAGAACTGATTTTCTTCCAGGAAAATTTGTCTTTAGGTGAAAACGAGGTGATTAGAGGAAAAGGAGATCGAAGTACAAAGTTAGCTTCAAATCACTGCCAGCCACCATCTTGAACTATTTTTTATGCTTACCCTTTGGGAGAGGAACATTTAGAAATAGCACAGCAGCAGTAATCAGCAATTACTATCTCTTATAGTAGAATTTTCCTTGGAGGTATATATATTATAGGTGATTTAATTCTTGCAGTTTAAAACCATGTTATTCTTCAAATATTGAATCCTCTTTTGCCTGTTGCTCCATAGTAAATATTGTGGAAAAAACCCTTGTGTGTCTAAAAAATAGTTCTCTGAAGTATGTTTTCAAGTCTCTCTACCTGGATACTGTTCGTCTGTTTTCTGGTGATTTCTAAAACACAAAACATTGTGAAGCGTGCTCTTACTGGCCACTTTAGGTATTAGATGTAGCTGTTATTTCTGAAGTCCAAACTTAGGATTTTAAGTCAGTGAAGAAAAACTGGTATAAAAAATTTTAACTGAAGTTAAAATAGTCCTAAAACAAATGGTATAAATACTTAAGAATGAATCCCACTAAAAGCAATTTCAAAGTACTAAAAGACAGTTGCTCAAATGTATATGTATGGAATAGAGTTCTATTTAGGCAAGCACAACAGCCTTCCTTCTTCTGAAGCAAATCTCATTTACTGACAATTTTATTTACATTTTTCTGATTTAGATCTGTTCTGAGATTAAGATCTTCTGTTTATACTGTCCTTCTACAGAATCATAGAACCATAGAACAGCCCAGGTTGGAAGGGACCTTGAAAGATCTGGTCCAACCTTTCATGGGAAAGGGAGCCTAGACGAAATTACCTAGCAACCTGTCCACTTGCATCTAGAAAAACTCCAGCAATGGGGACTCTACTATATCCCTGGGGAGGTTGTGCCAGTGTATGACTGTTTTTACTGTAAAAAAACCTTATTTCTAGGAGGAATTTGATAGCTGTTTGATAGCTAATGTTAAACTTGTGTTTTGAGAAGAGGGGATTCCATGAGCTTTGTGTGTAGAGAGAGATGGAGGAATTTCAGTACAAGTAGGCAGATGCATTTGAACAAAGTTTCATTAAGGGGTTTTAATTATTTTTTTGAGTGGGAAAAAAAAATCTGAAGATCAATTCCAAATCTAGCTTTGTTGCTTCAGAAGTAGTTGGGCTGAGATAATTTTGCCTTGGTTTCACTCTTTGTGAAATTAATCCTTAAGCTTTCAACCCAAAGCATTACATAGTTAGTTGGACATCAGAAATATGTATATATGGGACACATTTAGATCTACCTCAGATCTATATCCTTCTGATGCATCAAGCTAAGCAGTTAAATAATATCACAGCACATCATGGCAACATGAAACCCAGTTGACCAGATGGTTCTCTTTGGTTCCAAGAAATACATTTGGCATCTGTGAGAGCACAGTCTTCTTTAAAAATCATTATTTTCCCAGGCATTTCCCCAAAATTACGAAGAGAATATAAAACTTCCAAACAAATTCTAAAACGCTTCTCTGCCAACAACCATCTTACTCCATATTTGAGCACCCAATTAAAATATTTTGGTATCCAAATTTGCAGATGAAGTCAACATTTTTACATTTCTTTATATTTCTGTTGCAGAGGAGTCTGAGAATCCAGACACAGTTATTGAACAGTTTAGGCTGCTGTTCATGCAGCAGACCACCTTTTGACAGACTCTAGTTTTGTGTTTTTAGGTCTGTGCTTGCTACAACCCCTTGATTTGTTAAAAGAATTAAGCATTTTTTAAAGAATGGTATTTCACATGGAAGACCCTCAAGATCCAGCATCTTGCTTTAATAGCCCAAGGAAGAAATACTGCTGGCAACAAATCAGGAAATTGAAATATAAACTTGCATCTTAAATTGCATACAAGTGCGAACTGGTATTAGGTGATGTAATGCCTTACCTTTTCTAGTAAATGAAGGAGGGAAAATGTTAACTATTATACAGCTAAAAAAAGGGTGACACACATGACTAAGAATAGCTAGTTTTAAGAAATCTCTTTGAAACTGCACTGTGTTTAACATCTCAATATTCACTTAATAGCATAGTCTAGCATAAGAATGTCCTCTACACAGAGGAAACCAACTTTTTTTTTTCCCTCCAATAAAATTCCCTAATGTTTTTGTGTGTGCATTCTATACAATGGTGCTATTAGTGATAGAAAAATTATGAAACCCATTTGGACAATGTTACCTCTAAATCTTAACTCTGTCTTGACTGCTCAGCCCTGCTCCGTGAAAGACACACTAATACAGATGTGGGAGATGGAAAGAGACCACGGGTTTATGAAAAAAGAACAGAAATACCGTGGGAGGGGAAAAAAAAAAGAGTAGAAAGTGAAGACAAAGTAGAAAGTAAACAGGGATTATGGAAAAGGTGAAGGAATAAAGGGCAAAAATTAAGTATAAAAGTTCTGATAAAATACAGTATGTTGTAGGCTGCACTGTCATTTGGGGTACAAATAATGTTTCTATAGCTTATATATGGACTAATAGGCAATCCTATGATATTTCAAAAAGTCAAATCAAATGAAGAAATGTAGAATAGATATTAATCGTTGAGTTCAGGAAAGTGTTACACGCTTAAAACAGTTTGAGAACTACAGATACTCAAACTTGCTGAGAGGTATATAAATGTCACTTCACAGAGTTTGTATAACAATCCCAGTTGTCAATATTACAGGTTTATTGTTGGCTTTAATCAAGCAAGGGTGGTGTGCTTTTACTGTTTCTCAGTGTAGCCTTGCATGAGGGTAAGGATGCTGGCAGACCTCTGTGCAGTTAGTGCAACAGTGGTATTTGTTATGTAGGATTATTCTGTGTTGTTGGCACTGTCAAAATATAAGGCAAATGTGACAAAGTTTCCCTACAGCTGTGAAATACGTTTTCACCCCATAAGACAAATATGAACAGGTGGAAGGACATGAATGTTAAAATAACAGAAGGTAAGGAGCCAGTCCAGCTCTGGTACCCATAACTGTGGCTGTGGGTATACAAACAAATTACTGTGGGGTGAGTTAATTGTAAATTCATAGTGTTGGTTGCTGCCTCAGTACATGCTTTTGACCTATGCTAATGTGAAGTAGTGTGAGGTAGTTCCCATGCACCAGAAGTACATATCTGGGCAATTCCCAGGAGTACCTGCTGGCCTGTGGATTCACACGCTCCTCTACCTTGTGCATGTGTTCTTATTGTGGTAGATATCATAATGAACTTGGCATTCTAGTATGTTGCATGAATTGAATGAACAGATATGTTTCAAATTATGTTTAACCTGAAAAAGACTCAGTTCTGTCATGACCGCACCATTTTTTTAAATTTATTTTTTTTTTAATCAGGAACCAACACTAAATTTCAGATGCAAAATAGACAGTAAGGTTAGTTGGTATATACTTGACTGTCAAAAACTGGTTAAGCTGGCTTTGGTCTAGCTCTTATTTTGTGCCCAGAAGTAACTTTGTAGACATAAATTAAAGCATGCAAATACCTGCTTGATCTGAGACTGCAGTAGGCAATTAGATATCTTCTCTGGAAAAAAACTTTTCTTCTTTTATTCCTCTTCTCAGGGAAATAGGGGGGGTTAGAAAGTAAGTAGTTAATGTTTTATGTTATACTGTGTCATTGTGCCAGTGCAAGATGTTTTATGATCAATCCCTGCATTCAGAAAACTGATTCACATTGGTACCTGGACCAGCACAAGGGGCATGATGAGAAGGTCTCTCATTTCACCTCTGTACAGGTAGATCATGTTGCCTCATGACTTTCAGGGTTTTCTGTCCATTCTGACAATTTACTGATGGATTCATAGGGAAGAGTACAGATATCACCAGTAGTGGGATCTAGTTACCTAAAGCAAATCAAAAGTTCTTAAATGCAATCATTGTAAGTTTTTGACAAATGTCATTATTTAAATATAAAGGCACAAAGGAATAAATTTTCAAAGCATTGCCTGGAGGATTGGGTATATTTATTTCTTTGTAGTCAGAAGAGTAGTACATTTTAGACTTTGTCATGTATTTGAAAGAGCTCAGTAGATGAGATCTGAGGGCCTGTGAGTTTAGAAAACTTTGTTTAGGAGGTCCAGATTGAACCTTAAAAGCTGTGTGTAGCCTTCAAAGCCTGGCCTGCATATTCACTTTCCTTGTCATTTCAAGGTGAGGAGAACATTGTTTGCTTGCAGGCTTTTCATTAATGTTGAAGGGAAATCACGAGAACAATCGGCTCTCACGATGGTTTGAATTTCTTTTTGTAACAATTCATGTAAATAGGTGTGCGTATGCAAGCTAGACATAGCTTTAGGGTTGCTGTTAAATTGCCAGCGTATATGCCAGTTGCATTAAAATTGGACAGATCTGGCTTATATGCAGCACTTTTAGTTATAGGAGTAACATTAGAAATGCCACTTACTCTTTTTGGAAGTAAGAGTAGATGCCAAGTAGATGGACCATGAGTTTGCATTTGGGGTGGGGGGAGTTGTGGAAGCTGTAGAAAACCTATCCTCTTTATTTCTTATGAACTGTTTTCACCTCAGGATTTCTCTTAAATTATTATGCAAACAACTAAGCAAAGTGTTTTAGCCAGCTGCGTTAGCTGTTCTCTTTGAAGCAAGTCTGCCATGCAGGTCTGTCAGCACTTTCCGACATCAGTAAACTCTCTTGGTGTGTCTTTGACTGATTAGGAGTGATGATTGCTATTGCCTCTTTTCATTCTGTTTAAAGCAGAGCTACTATAATGCAGAGCCTCTTTATTTGCTAAGACAGAGAGAAATACAAAATACAAGAATATGGGGGAACCACAGTAAAGCAGGATATTTCCCCACCCAACACACTACATGCAATAGCTACTTACAAATTCTTAAAGGGGTCCCAGGTGAATGATGTTGGGTATTAAGGAATCTCTGGTGAGTGACCATGGATGATGAGATAAAAGTTTCAACTTTATTTGATCACTGTTAGCTACAAATGTCTGACTTCAGACATCCCATATGATATGGTTACTCAGTTATGAGTCTGCTTGAGCTGGCTACATACCCACTCTGCTTGCTGGTGCCCAGTGCAACGAACTGTGTTGATTCTGCTTCATTTTTGGCTGGTAGTGGAAGAAGTGACAAACTCGGCTAGAAACATGGTTTCTAATGGCAAGAATGTTTTGTTCATAGTAACAACTGGGGGTGCTAGGGCATTGCAGCTAAGGAACCAGTAGTGTGGGAGCAACAGCTTTCTATCAAGCACTGAAGCAGGCACTGCTGCTACTGAGACAGTTGAGCTACTGTAAATCACAGTGCCAGAGTTATAGAGGTCAGTGGTAGCTGGGACACAAGGAAATGTTGGCCACATGTCCTTTCCACCAGTAGAGCCTCAAAGTGCTAGTGGCATGATGTAAACCAATCCTATCTGTAGGTAGATGTCCACAGCGCACCTACAGCATGGAGAAACTGCTATTGGAATGAGCTGGTTAAAAACACTTACTGCTTGCACAAAATAAATGTTTTTAAGCAGCAGTCAGGGTCATTTGTCCCTGTTTACCATGATGATCTTTACAGTGGTCTTTACATTTCACAGCATTTTAAGAAAAGAAGGGAAGACTCTTATACTCCTCCCACTGCTGCTTCCTGCTCATATTTATGCATTTAAGCTATTTTTTAAGGTGTGGTGTGTGTGACATGACATAAGTCAGTAATAAGCAGCTAAGACCTAAACTGGGGAGAGGAAACAGACCTGATGCAGCTGGTTGTGGAGCAAGTGGAGAAGCAGTGTTGTTCCCAGGGAGGGAAAGGGAGCTCATTCATGATGGTTGGGAGCAGTGCTGCTGCTGGAGAGGACACGAAGGTGATAGAGGGCATGGAAAGGGATGAGGAGGCAAGGACTGCCTCCCCAGGAGTGTTAGGAAGGAAGATCAGCATGGAGGCAGGACTAAGAGTTGCAGCTGTCAGGAGGAGGAAGGGGTCCTGTGCAACTTGGAGGGAGGGAAGAAGCACAACGAGGGACACCAAAAGTGGTGGGATAGAGTCCCCTGCCCAAAGGAGGGGCATGAAGGTATGCAGACACTTCCTGGGCAAACATGGGAGCCCTATGAAGACTTGAATCATGCTCTAAAACAACAATCAGAATCTCAATAAAATCTCAAACCTTGTAAATAAATACTCTGGGCTGAACATGTGTTATTTAGTGTCAGTACTGACCTGAGTGGCTGTTGCAGCTCACTCTTTTCAGCAATTACAGTGTTGTATCCTACTTTGAAAACGGTGTCGAAGCTCTTCATGCCAAACCTTTGCCTAATGTTTTCAGGGCCGTTTTTGTTTCCAGCAGCAAATTGGTGCATGGTGGCGTAGCTTCGAGCTACACAGAAGTCACCCAGCTTGATTTGTTTGTTGCAGTTAGAAGTCAGCGACACCCCTGGTGTGAGTGCTGCATGGGATGGGTATACCCACTTGCTCCCAACAAAGGCTTTGAGGAGGATGTTTCTGTGTGGAAGTAGTGTGGTAGATGTTTCTGCTGTGTAGTAAGATGGGTGTACACTAGACAAGTCATTACTCTTGGCTTTTGTGCCAGTGAAATGTATAATGCTGCAGAAGAGTTGTTTGGCTGTTCTTTCAAGGTGTGGATAGCAGGAGTTTAAGAAAATATTAATTAAAAAAGGTTTTTCCATTTTTGTTTTCATTTCAGAAACCAGGAGTTAGGAGGAAGGTAGAAATGCTAGAAATTGAGAGATGTTAAGAGTGGGCTTTAGAGCATGTGTTAGCTATAATCATTCTTATACACCCATGAGTGTCTCTCCTTTTATTACCATCCCTCCACAAAATGTGGAGATTAGCACTAGTCATGTGGAAGTGTTTAAAAATTCAAGCAGTGACAATAGGAAGTGTCAGACAGTAATGGAATAAGTACGGCAAAATTACAAAGACAGCAGCTATTCATTAATAAATTAGAACATTGTAGGTTGGGGTTTTTTTTATTTATTTTTTTAACTGAAGGCATCTAACTTGTAAATGATATTTTGGATGCAATTTTATAATTTCCCTTTCACCCTGTTGGGGGGGGGGGAAGTCCCTTTTTAATCATATTGAAAATCATGTATTAATGGTGCCCACTGCACATTCAGGAGTAAGTTTAGTACGAGGAATTAGAGCCATAACTGCCTCCAAGAGACAGGTGGGGAGCTGTGAGGTGTAACCCTGAACATGGGGCTATGAATGTGGTGCGAGAAAGAGGGCGTAGAGCAAGCCCTGGCATGCTGTGCCTTTTTCATGCTCTCTGCTTACTGAAAACACTACTGTCGTATATGAGATAACCAGAACATGATGTAAGAAATGTCTAGCTAAAGCATATGCTCAGTTGTGCTTGGGTAATTTTGGTGGTGTTACAGGGAGGTTTGGGGTGGTGTTTTCTTGATGCGCAGCCCAGCTCAGTTCTGCACCTTGGTGTAGGTTTCTCTGCATGGGATTCCCTGGCACGGGGCTGTGACTCAGTGTTTGGCAGGGGACATCCCACCTCCCCCTCCTTTTCAGGCCAGTGCACTCAGAACACCACCCAGATCTCTTCGTTCATGTTTTCCATTTAAAAGCATTCAGGGCGGCTGAAGAAAAGGGCCACCCAGTGCTTTGAGCAAGCAGCTGCAGTAGTGGGTCTTGTATTGGCCAGAGCGGAGCATGTTCTCAGTTATTCGCATTAAATATGGGTGGCCACGGGTCCCTGGGGAAAGCTTGCTTTCTCACTATCTGGAGGTGGCAACCGTTGTCTGCCTTTCCAGCTTTGCTGCTCAAAATAGTTTTCTTCTGCTTCCTGTGTCTGTGGAGTTGCGTGCCTTCAATGGTCTTGTATAACATCACATGGGAGAAAACCTTTTGAATCTGCTGCTCTGGTATAGAGGGACCAACTTAATGAGAAACACTTCTCTTTAAAAAGTTTTTATTAAATAAAATCCCTTGTTCCTCTCTGCATCCCCTGCCCCTTTTGCTCCTTCCTCTTTCCCAGCTGAAGACTATAGGTGACTTTTGCATGGAATAAATTTTTCTGATCAGCCCTCCAAAGGCTAAGTCCCCTGATCTTCTCTACAAAAATGCCATCTCTTATTAATTTTTAATGAACTGAGCTTATTAACCTGTCTTTCATTTTGTGTAAACCGTAATTAAAATGTACGAAGGATTTGACTTGCAGTGTGCCCTTCTGGGTCTGTTGTTGGGTCTGCCTTAGCAGCATGCATCAAGAGCACACTAAAACATTGATTTTTATTTTTTTAATGGAAGACTCGGGTCATTTCATGGGGGGCAATTGGAGCCTTTGAATGAGGAACCCAGGAATGCCTTCTCATTTGGGCAAGATTTGTGCAGCCACAGCAGGTACCAGCATAGACCTTGGGCTGGATATGGAAAGAATGAGCTCAGATCACAGTCAGCTCTAGCAAAGTCAACACATTCCTGATCTCCAAATAGCTATTTTATTAGGTGATGTTTTGAACTTCCCTTACCCTCTTTTTTGGAGATATTGGTGGAGAAGGTAGAGGGGAGTGACATCATTTGTAACCCTGCCTGAAACATTACTGGAACAAAGTGAAAATTATTGTTGTTCTTCTGTGTAACCAATGAAGACAAATTTGGTGGGACCCCAGTCAGGCTGCTGGATTTTAGAAATCTGAGATAGCCCAGGGAGAGCCAGGGCACTGGGCGTGCGGTGTGGTTTTGTTTCTGCACTCTGCACTTTTAAGTTACCTGAACATTTTGAATATTTCTTCCTATTGTTCTTGGGTCAATATAGTTATTGTAATAGTTGAGCATGATTGTAGATAAAGATATTATAAAAGCCTTTTTCTGCCCTTATATGTGTCTAAAGGCACAACAGACATCAGAGAGTCACTACTCCACTTACTGGCAATTTTCCCCCCAAAACTTATACCAGGATGGCCAACTTGTAAAAGATTATTTGCCAGCAGTATTTGCAGGGGTCTTTAGTTGTGTGGTGTGTTTGTGGTTTTGGTTGGGTTTTTTTTGTTGGTTGGTTCGGGTTTTTTTTTGGTGGGTGGGGTTTTTATTTTAAAATTTTAAGCTACATTTCTGTTATAATATCATCAACTGTGGTGCAGCTTTTTTTTTTTTTTTTTTTTTTTTTTTTTTTTTTTTTTTTTCCCCTAGCCATTTCTGGGGGAGGAGAATACTTGCAGGTACAATCTATGTGTATTACATAGTTGAACCTTCCTCCAATGCAAATAAGGAGTTGAGAGAATTATTTTAAACACCACAATTTTTAAGCAAGCTTGGTTGTTGATAGCTGCAACTATGATACAGACAGATTAGAAGATGACAGTTTCTGCTATTTTAATTTAGTCATTCAGACGTGGGGATCTCTTTCCTTTTTTTTAGTGACCTATCTGTTTATCTTGTTTATCTGCCTTTTACACTGCATTACCCACAGTCTGCTTTCTCCAGCTCAGAATTCATATGCTCAATGTAAGGCTCAGTGTAGTTGCCCTCGTAATGTCCCCATTGCCCAGGTTTTAAAAGTGCTAATTCACTCACATTTGGGGGTCAGAGTTAGAGGAGGGCTGGATGGGAGCTGATTTCTTATCAACAGCCTTTGGTCTTTGGTCTGCTCTGTGGCTGAGGGTATCACGAGGAAATGCAAGGTTTAATGGGAGGAGATTTTCTGTAGCAGAATGAATGCAGCCTTTCACGATGCCCATGTTTTCTGAGATGCAACCAGAGTCTGGTAAGGGGCTTTGGACCAGCCTGTTCTTTTAAGTCGAGTTGTGTCTTTGCACTCAGATTGCTTCTGGTATGTGCCTTAATTAATTAAACAGTATAATCTGTCCGAAGAAACCTCCTCTTTCCTCAGATAGTGGCTTGCTCAGATGATTTCTCATTTAAAAATCCCAGTAAGACTTTCTTTTGATGCTATTCTCTTTCTTTCTCTTGTGTGGGGGTAAGCCAGCTTCATTATAAAGGCAGTGTAGCTGGGCAGTTTCTTAGCTGGGGATAAATAGCGGGACCTTTGAGCTGAACCATTCCAGATGACCTAGGATGAATTGGGCTGCATTCCTAGTGAGGGCACACCTTTTTATAAACAGATTAAAAGATGCCTTTTAAGCATACTCACATATAACTTATTTGGGGACAGATATTTTTCAGTGTTGCTTTTTGCTTTCCTGAGAATATAGCATAAGGTTAGCAAAATATTTAAACTGTAATATAGTCACAGGCTGACTGCAGAAGGTTTATTCAAGGGAGGAGAGCACCATGTATGGAAGGCATGTTGTTTACTTCTCCCCCCTCCAAAGTGGGGGAATGTTCCTTTGGGGTTTGCCATCCACACTCTTCCATACAGGACCTCAAAGGAAGAGAGGAAGGTTTTTAGAAACTTTTCATACATTTCCATCCACTTTCTCACCCTAGTGAAACTGTGAAAAGTTTACTGTTACTGTGTTTTGTGCATTCATATTATACCTGCTAGGTTTTGAGCAGTATTTTTAATATTTTTTTTACCATCTACCATGCAATTTCTACCCTTTATAGTAGTGGTACATTGATAATCTGAATTAAGTGCAAATTATGGGTGATGATTAGGAGCAAAATGAGAAAAAGACATTACAGCTCTTGCAAATGCTTCATTATATTAAACTGGCAATTTTAAAGTTCATTTCATTGCATTTAAAGTGAAATGTTTAAAGGAAGTATGGTAGTTGGAAAGGTTGCCACACTGCTTAAAAAAAGATTATAGGATGATATGAGATACTTGGTTGTCATTGTGTCAGTTATGGCTCGTCAGGCAATGTTAGTCTTTGATGTCTGGCATTTGTGGAAGACAGTTATATGAAAGTACTGAAAAGCCCTGAAAAGTATGTTTGTTAGCTGCAGGCTTGAGTAAGATATTCAGCTCTGGGGAAGGCTCTTTACAGTCCAGTATTGGTAAGACGGGCAAGTTTTTTTGACTCAAGAAAATGTATCAATTCTTTGTCTGATCCTGAGGGAGTCCACAATGGCCAGCCCAAAAAATGGGTCTTGAAGAATGGCAATTTGCTGCACAGCGTACAGAATTGCAAGCTTTTTCACAAAATACTGCATGTCCTAAATTTAGAAACCTATGCTTGTCTCCAGGGAAAGTCTCAAGCCCCTTTGACAGCAGACATGCCTTCTTGCCTGTTTGAGAAGCATGCTTAGCTCTTGGCAGGAGAGAGGCAGGAAGGTGGTGGAGCTGAGGGATGTCCTGTGCAATGTGAGTTTTCTGCCCTTCCATGAGCTTAGGAAATTATTAGCTATCAGATGCTACACCCATGCTGGAGGTTTGAAACCCTTAGATTTTTTGTTCAAACCATTAAACACTTTGATTTAATAAAAATCACTTTCTTTTAAAAAGAAAAATATATTTTAAAAAATCCTATTTTTTTTCCTAATGACTTTTTTGATCTAGGAGCTCTCAGAGTGCTTAGCCTTGCAAGTTCAGATTTATTTTTTTTTTTTAAATTGCTTTGCAAAATCACAGGATGTTTCTGTGGTGAACATACATCTGTGCTGGCTTTCGCTGAGCTTTGGAAATAGGTCAGGAATTAAGGCTCTGGCTTTGTGGTTCTGAGGAAAGCCCTTAAGAAACTCTCTCAGACATAAGAGGGTAAAGAGGGGTCACTGGAAATACTGTTAGACCATATATGGATGGTGTGGTCTCTCTTGTCTGCATGTATGTACAACTATGCTCTATACACCCACATATATGTATGAGCCGTTGAAAGTGGTGCTCTTCAGTGCTTGCTTAGAAAGGACAGATTGCTGCAGGGAAAGAAAAGAGGTAGTCTGGGGAAACACTGAGAAATATTCTGTCTTTACGTGACAGTGGTAACTCTTTATGTGCCTTAAGCTTAGCTGTATATCATAAGCTTAGCTCTATTGTTTTGTGTACCTCTGCAAAAAAGAAAAAAACCCCAACCCCAAAACCAACCCTATATGAGGCATGCATGTACTGTGTGGCTGCATTGCCATGGAAACCAGCGCCAAACCTCATTCGCACATCGCGCAGGGCTACGGATGTATAGAGGTCGCGCGCTGGCATCTGCCCTGTGCTGCCCTCGGGTCTGTTGCAAGCTCTCCTAGGAGGGAGGTGTAGTGAGAAGAGGGATGGCGGCTTGCAGGAGAAGGGAGGAAGAAATAAATCACACAGGGAGCAAAAATGGCCAATGAAGTGTGAAAAATCAACCATTTTGCCCCACTCCCAAATATTACTGTTTTGCTGTACTTTTGTAATTTTGCTTTTTTTGGTCTCAGAATAACAATGGAAATGAATAATCGTTGCAATATTAGTTGGGAGGTGCTTGGGTCATTTCTTATTCCCTCACCCTGGATCTCAGTAGGGCGATATGGAGGAGCTCTGGGTGAGGGAGGCGTGCACTAAAGGAGCAGCGTGTGAAGCAGAGGGGTGGAGAGCTTTGACACAGGGATAAAACCTGGACATGATTTCTGTTGCTTTTCCTGCAACATTTTTTCATTTAAAAAAAGAAGTTGAGAGCCTGGGGGGAGGGGGTGGGGCTAAAGAGAAATGGAATAAAACAAAATCCAACCTTTGGGGTAAATGGAATTCCCCTATACTTGTCCTTCCCTTTCTGCTGGGAATCTCATAGGAGGATTGCTGAATGTGAAGCTTTTTCTTTGCAGCAAAACAGGAGAGCAAAAAGAAAATGGGATGGGAGGGAGAGGTTTTTTTTTTCCCTCTAAAACGCATTTTTCTTTTCCTTTGGCATAAGCAACTTCTTCCATCTCTCCCTAAGTCCCTTATTTGTTAGACCTGTGGGTGGCCTTTAGACAACCTCATAACAACGTGGCCTTTCGCTACCCTAAAACATTAATTTCCAGACGTGCTGTGTAGGCAGCCTGCCTTCACGGTGTGCACAATTGTTCATTTCTTCTGTGCCCAGGTTAGGGAGAGCAGCTACTGCTTTCAGACCCCCTATCCTCCCCTCTGCCCCCTCCCAGAGTTCTCTGTTTGTGCTGAAGACTCAGTGAAGCTGGGAGAGCCCCCAGCCCCTGAATACTGCCTTCAGAGGGAGGAGGCAAATCACATTTACAGCTGCTTGTAAAGAGGACCGGTTTCTTTGTTGTGGACACTGCTGAGTGTGTTTAACTGGCAAAAGTTTAGCATGGCTAAAGGACTAGAAATCTGAGCACGGTACAAGCTGTGAATAATGCATCAAATCAGAGCAGTTTTAAAGGTGGTACTTCCTCTCTACCTCCTGCTATTTTTCTTGAGATTGCTGAATCAAACCACACTAGCTGGTGTGATTAAAATGGATAAATTAGCAAAATCTTTGCTATACATTTGTTTCTCCTCCTTTTGCTTTCCAAGCAACCTGTGGGGCCTGTGGGCAGCATGCCATAGTGTCAAAATGTATTAAGCATTAAGCCATTTCTCTGGGAGTTGTTATTTATCTGAAACTATGTGCACTTTATCTCAAAGTGCTGTAAATTAAAGATACCTTTTATTATGTAAAAAATACTTCCAAATCTGCAACCTGCCTTGCATAAATGTGCAATAACACACTTAGACTTGGCCCCTGAGATGAACTGGCTGTAGTCAGGCGGTTGTTTAACAACTTGCCGAAGGGAAATAGAGCGCCAATGCACAGTGAAGCCCTGAGCTGACTGGGAGCTGCACTGAGGCTGTTGCTGCCTCCGCACTGCGTGTTTCCCGCAGCGACCCTGCTCCATGCCTCTTCCCACAGGGGACATGTCAAGGACATAGGCAGTGGAGGCAGAAATGGGAGAAGCAAAGCTTGTGCTGCTTGTGCTGTTCTTGGGCAAAGCAAACTAGGATTTTCAGGAGGCTTTGTGCTTGGTCATTTTGAAGTTGGATGCAAGTCATGCTCACAACTGGGGTTCCTGACAGCTTCATTTCAAATCCTGTACTTCTGTGAGAAACCAAGTGCATGTAACTTCTTTATCTCAGTATCTTTGCACCTTGCTGTACCCATTTGTGTCCCCTCTATTTGCCCTCAGTTGTGTCAGTAATGGTAATACTAAGGTGATGACAGGCCTGCAAGATTCCCAATTGTGTGTGTGTGCCAAAGCCGACCACAGTTATCCTCCCTCCCTACGTGATCCCAGGCAGCAGGGTGAGGTCATTGCCATAAAATCACTGAGCTGCAATACCATGTGGGTCCAGCTCCAGCATATTCAAGCCCTGTGTGGCTTATCGTCACGTACGTTTGCGATTGCTAACTGGGTCTTCGTGTGGGGGTGCCCTGAAAATGAGTTGCTGTCATTTTCTTTGATTAGTGTACTGTTTAATTTAAAAGAAATCTTCCCTTGAGGGAGGTTTTTCTCAAGTATTTTGTTACTATATATTTTTTTCTGAATTATAAATTTACTTCCTTGTATAGGTCCTAGAAAAAAGCAAGGGACTGACAAAGATTAAATATTCCCTTGATACGTGAGGCCGACAACATTCAAGTTTCAAAAAAATAAAAAGATAAAAAAAATCTGAAAGTCAACCTTGTTTCTGGTCTTTTCTTGCAGCTTTTAAAATGTCACTGCCAAGAGAAATGACCGCAGTGGTGAATGAAGCTATGGAAAAAACAGAGCTGAATCTCTTTTTTCATGGTGTTGTTGCTATAATATGTAGTCCCCTCTTTTGAAAATATAAGTCAGGGAAATGTGTGCTGTGAAGTTCAGAAATAAACACCTGGACTCCTTTTAACATTAAAGCACTTGGAATATATAAAGATTGCCTCGATAGACATGTTTTGTTCATGAAATGAATTGGTGAAATTTGGCATGCTTCTTAAAGAGGCCTTTTGCCAGTCTTTCCCCATATTCTTAGCTCATTTCTTCACATAATGATGTGATCCATGGCGGGCAGGGATAATTCAGCCTAACGATGAATAATGGTAGCATTTGTGGTCAACTGGTCATGACATTCTCACTTGAGCATTTCTCTTTGGGAACTGTGTCTTTGAGTCATGAGACTTGTGGTAATGTCAAGAGAGAGAGAAGCACAGAAACAGACTGGGTGAGGGAGAAAGGGGACACTTGTTTTACAGGGTGTACTGTAGTGAGAAAAAAAAAAAAAAAGGAAACAATTTTACTTGAAATACTGGTACCTTTATGATTATCTCTTTGTGATACTCCCTCCACCCCCCAAGTAATTATGTGTTTAAATCAAGGTGTCTGCAGCCCTGTGCACAGAGCCCACTGGAGTCTCAATGAGGGAAAAACAACCTCTAAGAAAGAATCTGAGTTGAGTAGAGAAGAACAGGGAAAGCATCAAGGTTGAAATAATTTATCTGTAGCCTAAAACAAACAAACACAAAAAAAGAGCAAATGCTTTTAAACATACTGGAATCAGGCATGTTACCCCAGATTAGAATCCTCATGGGCAGAGGAAGAAGGGGAGCGTGTTAAACCTGGGGATCATGTTTAAATGGGGACATGATATAAACACTGTCATGTCAGAATGAGCTACTTCCATCAGGTCTCATCTGTGTCCATTTTTTTTATGTCTTGGGCATTGGATATTTTTGAAGGTTAAATTTATAGAGATAAATTATTTGCTAAGTGGAAAGGGATGTGTGAAAAATGCAGATCTCCCCACTGCAACATAAAAAGGCAAAGAAGCTCCTGTGGGTACATACTTGTGGTAACTGCATATAGGAATAGTTTGGACACTATAGTTTTGATTAAAGGCAAGTTTGAAGTACTGTGGTCATGCTGATTAGATGTGTAGGATGCAACTGCTTTGAAGCAAAAAAAAAAAAATGTGTTTACAGGAAGACAAATAAACGGGAAAGGAGTATCTGTGGTTCAAGGGAGAAGAATTATTAATGTTCCGATGACTTTTGCAAACTGAAAATATGGGAAGTTGGTTGTGGGCTAAGAAAACCACAAGTGCTCAGGCTTGGTTTAAATTCAGTCTCTCAAAATTTGTTTGAGAGTGTGAGCAGGAATCCAAATATTGTGGTGATAGAAGAGCTGACACTCTTTCCATCCTTCAGATGTCATTTACAGGACACTGAAAATGGTTAAAAGAACCAGAAAACTACACTGTTCTTCTGCAGTGTAAAATACTACTGAAAATCGTCAAGAAGAACGTGAAACTTGATTTACAGCTTTGAATAAGCTGACATTAAGAGGATATGTGGCACCTTGTCGCATCTTACCTACATCTTGTTACATCTGCCAATGTACTCAAAGTAACTCCATCCTCAAAAGGGACAAAAGAAAATGATGTCAAATACAATAGTTTTCCGATGTGTACCATTAATTGTGAATTTTCTGCAAGTATTTTTCAAACAGAAAAGAAATTTTTCTAAACAGCAATGGCCTTATTCAAGATGTCACAATTAAGGTAACAAAAACCATGTCAAAACTGTACAGTTTGTGCTGAAGTCTGACCAACCCTTTCAGCTGTAGATTACAGCTAACCTTGTGCATCAGAAGTATGTTAAAAATTATCAACTAGTAAATTAGAGACTAGTAATTAGTAAAATTAACAATTAGTAATAGTGACTCCAGAATTTGACCCATGGTTTTCAGAACAGTTTGAAAAGGTATTTTCACCCAACACATGCTCAAAGTTTTTTTTAAAACTATCCTTTGCATTTTATCTAAGTTGTGTAAGAATTTGTAACCAGAGATTATAGATCAATTACCCATCCAAAGTAAGCAACACTACATGAAAGTTCCAGCTGAAAGTGGGGGCCCATGGTGTTTGATTTTGTACAAAAGCAGAGTGCAATGTATGGAGAGAGAGCATGGAGAGTGAACAGTAAAAATCTGACCAGAGAAAGTTGTATTAAGTAGTTAATTATTAAGAGTTTTTGGAAGAAGGGGTAGGAGTAATGCTAAGTTGATTTTTCTACGGTTAAAATAAAATCATATGGAGGTTTGCTTAAATTCCTCTGATTTTACTTTTTTATTTGAAGAAAAGGGTGTGAGAAGCTTGATTTTTAAGCTGGAGTAACCTAAATCAGGTGCAGAATTTGAAGATTCTTTTACTTTAAGGCACTGTAATAGAGTAGTCTATGAGAAGAGAAGAATCTCGCTCAATCACAGCCTAGAAATAGCAAATGTTCCCTTAACAAACACTGTTAAAGTCTTTATTGACACCATGAAGCAGTCTTTTCTTAAGCAGACAGTTGAGCTTCTCAGAATAATATCTGTACTGTGGCACAGCAATATTTACATGCACAAAAGAGGGATAATTGAACACTTAGGACAAATTCAGAGCTGCTGTAGTGGGTTTAACTTCTTTGAAGTCAAATGATTTGCACGTGCCTGCATCATGGCCGAGTGTGATCTCTTCAGTTTTTCAAAGTTATGTTGCTGAAGATACTAAGGCGACTGTTTGGAAATGTATTTCCTAATCATAGCATTCCTTTTCCACTAAGGATGTGGCTTTGATCAATTATTTACTTACTCGGTCTCAAACAGATCTACACTTTTCAAAACCTTCCTTTGTTCAGTTTGTACCCAAACCACATGTCCTTGGTATCAGCTTCTGCAGAGTCTGAGACAAGCAATGGCTGCAGTTCCATGCACTTCTGAAAGATGAAACAACATGAAGGAAACAATCATGATCTCTGAATTTTTTTATCTCCTCTATTATGTGACTGCACTAGAATATCCTCACCAGCAAAAATCCTCTGCAGTTATCAAATGCCTCAGCTTTGTTTCAGTGCTTAACCAGCTGTAAAAGACATTTTATTGCCTTGTATATTCTTCCACCATAAAACTTATCATTTAAGTAAATCACTTCAGTGTTAGTTTATAGATTACTTTAAAATTGAGAGGGTTTTTATAATTTGTTGTCACTAGCGGCCAGGTATGCATAGCGGCACAAGCAGCAACCTGTACTGCATTATTTGTAGGGGAGGTTACCCCATGAGTAATGCAACCGTCCTCATGCCCTGCTGAAGACGACCATCTGGCTGCTGTGCGCTACCAGAGCAGCTTGCCAGCAGGCATGGCTCATTAGGAGCCCCATTGCAGGGTGTAGCATCTTTGCAGTAAATTAACAATGCTGCTTTTTAAAAAGGTCCAGATCCTTCCTGATTCAGCAAAGCACTTCAATACATGTTCAAAGTGAAATGCTTGATTAAAATTTTGTATAATAAAGTTGCGAGTTCTTGTGCTTGAGGTTAAACAGGTAAGCGCGTTCTCTAATCAGGGCCTGACATGTTATGGTTCTTTGGGGATTCCAGGAATCTTGAATATCCTGAAATACTGACTTTGCTGATTTCCAAGCTGAGTATAACCTACAAATGAAAGCCAAAACCAAGCCATGTTACTGTGAAGCGTGCAGGAAAGCCTTCTAAAATGTTTCCTGGTCATCACTGATGCTTGTCTAGTCAAAGAAATTCTAGCAGACTGTTTACACTTTTGTGACCTTAAAATAAATAAAAGAAATTACACAAGCCTAGTTTTCTGGAAATGAAAAAAAAAAAAAAAAAAAATTGGTAAAATAAATTTATTCTCTGTAGCTAGAAGCAATAAGAGTGAGTTGTTATACGTCTCCTGACTGTAATACTTCTCACTGTACAAGGTGGTATTTTGTAGCCTCCTGCCTGTGGTCAAGTAAAGAAGTGAGTATTAGGAGAACCAAAATCCAAGTTTTTGCCCTGTTTTTTTATGTAACAATGTGTGCCACTCTCCCTCATTTATTTTCTGGTGTATAATATTGACTTATTTTAATACCTTACTGATAAACAATTTATCGTGTATTTATTAGGAGAATGTCTTTGCTCCAGTTCAGTGGGTTAACCGCAGAATCAAAGCTATTCCCTTGCTGCTTGTGAGTTATTTATAAACATAGTCACTGTGTTGCTTGTGCACTGGGTCTAAATACCTTACTATGCGGTCTAAACTTGGCATTTTCTGTAATAGTATATTAACTTACAGCTTGCTGCTTCATCTTCTGTAATGTTTGATCTTATATACTCACTGAAACAGTGCAAAACTGCAGCTGGCTGCAGTCAGTGTAGATTCAAGCCCCAAATAATTTTTAAACACAATTTGTTGTAAGTGACTAATTGGTGAAGCATGCTATGAATGTGGAGTGTTTTATTCTTCCTCTTACTTTGTTTTATTAGAGAACAAGTGGAAATAAGTTTCTGGTGTGTGACATCTTGCTTGTATGTTTTCAAGGTTTTATTTCAGTCTGAAATGGGCTGGAGTGGCATTTTTAAGTTATTATTTGGACCTGAAACTTAAAACCAGATAGCCCAAACAAATGTGTTTCCTGTACAAAGACTGCCTAGAAGTAGCTGGAACTTGGTCACAGCCTTCAAGGTAGGCACAGCACCTCCCGTTGAGGTGCTTGGGGTGTCACCCTCCCCAATGGGGCTGGTGCCAGCTGCCCTGGTGGCCTCTGGACCTTGGGGGTAGTGGTCTCTTGCAGCCCAAACGGTAAGGCAGGAGTTAGATCCCGGGGTCTGTCTCCAGTTTTCACTCTCGGATTCCCTGGATCTGTTCAGGGGTAAGGCTCTGAGGCTTCACAGGTTACTATGTTTCAGATATGTTGGGAAAATTGCTTGAACACCCCAGGGGTGCAGATTCTGGAAGCAATTAAATCTAGAGAGCTGACGCAAACACTACTACAAGACCGGATACCAAAATCCACATCTATCACAGCTCACCAGAAATCCACATGAAAGTTCAGTGAAAGCCCCACCTTTGCCTTGTCCTAAATTTCCATGTATTTCAGATAAAGTGTTTTAGGTTTGATGATGAGAACCTCTTTAAAATGAAGCATTCCCAGCAAAATGTCCAGCCCCTCCCAGACACAGGGCTGAGCCTGAGCTGCATCAGAAAATGGGCAAACTTTGGAAAAGTTTGGACCACATGTGAACTTTGCCATTGATCAAATATAAACGATCCTGCTCAGACTCTAACAGCTGAGCTGAAGCAGAGCTTTTGAAAAGATTGTACTTGGATCACAGTTTTATGGCTATCTCTAAAATATTTTATTGCTGTTTTATGATACCAGAGTGTAAATTATGGGTCTATAAAGACTTGTGATGTGAAGGTTTTATCCTTTGCTTATGTACGAAACATAAGTAGTACCCTTTTGTTTTTAGGGAAATATATATTTTTAAAAGTACAGCTTAGAAAGCCATGTGTATTAGTAAGAAGAACACCTTACTCAATGTTTTTTATAAATGTGGGTAATTTATTTGTATTAGCTGGTAGTGTGTAATTATTTTCAGTCCATTGATGTAGGTCAAACAATTAAAAGGAGGGGGGGAATAAGTGCGTGTTGTATGATGTAAATACTACTAGAGCATAAGTAGTGTGTATAACTGTAAGGATCAGAGAGGTAGTATCTTTTATTAGATGAATTAATGGGGGAAAATATCTTTTGGAAGCACAAGGCCTTTCTCAGGTCTGAAACAAACCTTATGTAGTTTGCGTGTAAAGATAAGGAATCAACTTATACTATGTGTGTACACGTACATATGTGCCTATGCAAATGCAGTTACATAGATACAACAACAGGTACAATACTGACTCTTTTGTATTAAAATTGCATAGTCGTATTCTTCATTTTTAGAATAGGAATGGTAACAAATGAAAATGTTTAGTCTTCTATTACATTTTTAAAGCTAATATAAAACTACGTAATTCAAGAAAAGTGTAATATTTTAGAGTCAAGAGGATTAAAGATCACTTCCCTTTGGTTGTGACTTCATTGGGATTCATCAGTAGCTTACCCTGTCCTTTGTTTCTTGGGTTCTGTATCCAATACTCCTTCAGATTTTGCTCCATCTGATGTTGAGATGACTTACCGTCATTTCCTTCCACTATCTCATGCTGAGTGACTATGGCCAGAAAAATTGTTTTTATCTGCTCCTTTTAGTTAATGTTCTTGTTCCAGACTTTCTCAGATAAATTTTTTCACAAGTTATAAACCAGTTATTTTATATCTGTAAACTCCATGTTATTCTTCTGCTCCCAACCTTGCCACCAGTATCCTTTACAGTCTCTGAGAAAAATGCTGGTTTATGCTGATCGGATGCTGATTGGGATGAAACTGAAGTGTGGTGCTCTTGTTCTCCAAGACTAGAAGGACTGGAATGGGACTTGAGTGGCTATAGTCATGTGAAATACATGTTTTTAGTGGTCCTAAATCATTATTGGTCACATTTCTTAAAGGTGATGTCTTTATCCTGCTAGGAGATGCAGACGGATCACTTTACCAGCTGTCAAGGCAAATGTTGCAGTATAGTCCTTGCTCTCAGCAACGTTCTCAGTGTCCTGGTGATGGGGTGCCTTGGAAGGACTGCGCAGAACAAGCTTTGTACTACCTCTGCACTTCAGGTTCTCTGTGCTGTAAGTACACTATAATGTTGTGGCTGCCACTTGCTGTTTCCAAACTGGTTAACTAGGAGTGTTTTGGCTTAACATCTGGAAAATATATTATGATTTTATGCCTTTTAGGTGAATGAAACTTTGTATCTGGCTCAAATAAATAAGAAAGTTTCTTTGATGTTGATCTCTTAGCCCCTGTAATCAGTAGAAGTTTCCATGATTGCTAGAGAAATCAGGATTTTTCCTGTAGTGCATTACAAGCATGCTGTAAACAACACAAAGGTTGTAACTGACAGACAGCATCTGATAAAATTCATTCTCATGCTCCTGCACCTAACAAGGAAGGGAGGAGATGCTTTTTGTTATTTTGAAGGTATCTTCCCTTCAGATTATAGGATCTATAATCTATCTAGTGGTATTTCTGAATATATGGAGAGAGGGATGTTGAAACAATGTTATGTATAGAGGTGTGTATTCTTCAACTGTAAGAAAGATGTGCCTGCAACCTAACTGTACTCACTTTAGCCGAAAAAAAACAATTTGGGGAAGAATTTAGCTGAATGGTTATTTTTGGTCTGGCAAAGGGGAAACCGACTGAGTGACTGTCATTACTCTGATGCTGATTACTGGAATTGACCAGCTTAAGGGCAATTTGCTAACTTTGTTTAAAAACAAAACTGGTCTTTCTGGGTCCAACTGTGATTTGGAAAGGGAGGAGCTCTAAACCACTTCTTTTCTTTTTTAAAAATAAATTATTTTTAAAAAAAGATTCCTAGCCGAAAACATTATCCGAACCTCACATGCTGTGGGATTTAGGGAATTAACAGGATGATTCAGACACACAATCCTCACATTCATTCCCACTCCTGAGAATTTTCCTTAAGGAATAAAACTTCTTTCCTGCAATTGGTCAAAACCTAAACCAAACTAAACCCTCTTCGGTTTTTTTTGGGTTTTTTTTGGTCTGACAACTAATAAACCTAACCTTAAGATCTGGTGCACAGTAGTCCAGTATAACCTCAGGATATGAGCGGTGTGACTTTAGCAGGCGTTTGCAGTGCTCCTCCCTGCGATCTCTTGACTGATACGTTGTCCGATCACTCCTTCCCTTTCCTCTCCTCTGCTCCATATGGAGACTTGTGCCAGCAAGGGCTAAAGGGTGGTTCAAAGTATTCCATTTTTGTTTTTTTCTTAGGGAGTGGGACAGAAGGTGCAGAGAGCACTGCCGTGTGTATTGGTTTTGCATCTCTGTGAAGAGGGCACTGCTTGAGCACTGCCCATGAGAAATAGAAAGTTGTGATCTTGTAGCCCTGTGACTCTCTTGATGTAACTCTGCTTTCCTTTTCCTATATGGATGGGGGAAAAGGTCATATAAACTGCAATGACTCTTTCTGCAGCAGGAATAAAGAGTACTCAGAATGTGCAAAATTCCCAAGGTGGGCACAAAGAATCAGTTTATGATGAATGGTTTCACACTGTTTCCCCTTTTGTTGCTGCTTATCAAAACCAAACTCACTCAAACAAAATATACCCTTTCATTTATGCAGGAAATAAAGCAAGTTAGTGAGACTTGGTGCCTGTACGTATAGTGCAGTTTAGTTTGAATGCCCTCACACAAGTGCATTTTCTTGCTTTTGCCCACTTAGGAATGCTTCCCTTGGTGCTTCTCCTGCCAGTTTGATTTAAAAGTTCCTCTGACATAATCTTTAGTGTTTTAAAATTTATAGTCTGATCCCCCCTGCCCTGGTCATTCTTTATACCAGAAACTTCTTTATCCATCCACTCCTTTGGTCCTTCTTTTGCTCCTTGAATTAGAAAAGTCTCTTAACTTGCATTCTTGTGTTATCTGGTCCTCAGTTGAATCAAGTAGTACCAAGCTACCTGGGGATCTCCTGATTTTCTTTATTATATATGTATTCTCCGCCTGTTTTTTTTTGGTTTTGGTTTTCTTTTTGGTTTTTGTTGGGTTTTTTTTTGTTTGTTTGGGTTTTTTAAATTCTGTTATTTTTATTGCTGGCCAAATTCAGGCCATGTTGGTCAATCTATCTGACCTATCTCTCCTGCATCTTAGTTCACTAGAGTCTCTATGGGTTTCTTTAAAAATTCACCTGAGTTTGACTGTTTCAAGCTTCTCTGCTGTTCCAGTCTTATTTCACAGCTGCTTCTCTTACTGTGTCTTCAGTTTGGGGGTAATCCCAAACTAGACCAAGTTTACTAAATATCATGCAGGATTTTCCCTTTCACTGGCACAATTCTAGGCAACTAGATCTACAGCTGCATTGCTCACTGCATTTTAAAGACAAATCCAACCTGATAGGAGGATCAGAGTGGCTGCCTGCAGTGTGTTGCCTTTCACCGCATTCCTGATTCCCGTTTTGATACACCAAATGCTGCCAACATCCTTGTCTCTTAGGCGCTTCTGTAGTTCTGCATCTCTCCTCCCTTTCCTCTAGCTGATGTTTCATTAGTGTTTAAATCTACATCCAGTTGTGCTTTTATTACACACACAGATGGAAACTGCCCAATGATTCCTTTTCATTCCCCCCCTTTCTTTTGTTTTGTCTTAAACATATTCAAGGGGAAAACAGGAGGAGGGATGCAAAAGGAGGGGTTCGGTCTAGACTTACAAAGCAATTTCCTTTTCTCTACAGAGCACAGCTCATTTCCTTCCAGAGCAGTGTGGCTGGGAAGTTGCACATTTCTTCTCAGTGCTGACTTTCCTGAAATCTGTTGAGTCAAAGCACAGCTACTAGGAGTGGTCCAGAAGACAGTAAACACAAGTGTGTGAGTGTTCGTCCCTCTCTTTCTGCTGAACGGAAGAATAAACAGAGATTAATGTGGAAAGGAGAGGGTGGTCTAGATAAGCAGCTACAGGGTGGAAATGTTGACAGAAAATAGACAAATATCCATAGACACACCTGCATTAGGGCGTTTCTGCATTGTGAGGCCTCACAGGGCTTATTTTTGCCATAAATGTCTCAAGGACAGAAGACTGAGCAATGTGGAGGTTGATGATTTGCCTGAGGGTAAATTACAAGGTTTTGCCTTTGGAAAAAAAAAAAAAAGTTTATGGTTGTAAATTTAACTCTTCATATGTTGCTTTTAGCCAAACAGGAGAGTTTTTTCCTTTAAAATGTATTTACATTTGCTGTTTTTGAAAAGTATCCCATTTAGTACTGTTGCATCCACTCTTAACAGTTTTATGTGTTTGCTTTAAATCAAATTAATAAAGTGCTTTAAGTAAAATTAAAAACAGACCGAAAGAGTAGCACAGTCATGACTGAGAAACTTTCCTTCTGTGAGTTCAGCATACTCTTTGCTTAATTTTTTCAGGTGAATTAAACTCAGTTTGGAAAGGAAATGCTTCTTAAAAAAAAAAAAAAAAAGGTGATGAGATCATAACCTGTCAGCTCCATGGGGTTTCTAATTTAGCTGGTGTCTTTATGTGTTTGTTTACTTAAGAGATGAGATTTCTTCTGTGTTGAGAGTGTGTGGAAACATGAACAGGAAGATGGGCTGGAATATGACTATGTGCTTGATTTAAGATAATTATTTCATACATTCAGTTTGGCTTTTGCTTAGCAAGACAAAGTTACATGGTATTTATTGTCTTGCCACCAGTAATTGCAGATTCATTGCTTACTTCTAAGTCTGAATAAGCTTACAACTGATTTCTTTTGTTAATTGTCAGAAAATGCACAATGAAACTTTAAATGAGTGCTTCCAAACTACTAGATATTGGAGTTACTCAGGAACTTGAGTTGATTGATTTTTTTGGTTTTTTTTTTAATAGAGTAGATGAGGAAACCGCCTTTACATTTCATCTCAGAAATAGAAGTTCAGCAAACTATAGGCAAAGGAGCTTTAAAAGATTTCATGCTTCCCAGAGCCTTTGCCTTGAATTCCCAACTACAGAAAACCTGTCTGCTATTAGCCACAAGTTGAAACACCACAGTGTTTACACCTCTCCAGCTTGATGACATTTTTTCATGTAAAGGAAAAAGCCTGGCTTAGGACGAGGTTGTGCATGGCTAGGCATGCTGATGGGGAGTGGTTACTACATCCACTTGATCATCCTACACTGGATAGTGCCAAGCTATTGGTGCCTCAAAATTTGGGAGTTTTTATCTGACATGGGAGACTTTGTAAGGACAAGAAAAAGACGTTATGATATGTAATGTAAAGACCATGTTATGGAGCTCATGCTGCAAATTATAGACCTTTTTTTTTGTGAGGGTAGCATAGCTGCTTCTTGCTTGCTTCAGCCAGATTGCAGGTGGCCAGACTGGTACAGGGAGGTACAACTTTTCCATTTGCAGAAGTACCTCTGGAGTCAATAGATGTGTAGCTGGTGGCTGAAGATGCTTGAGTTAGTTACAACCTTCTTATAATCCATCCAGCTGTGTTGAACTGGTTGGCTTGAGGTTTTGACAGCTGTGACTGGTAGGGAAATCTCTGCTTTGTTAAAGGAAGTTCTGCAAGTGCCAGGTACTCAAGATGAAACAGAGGTGGGGGGAGAAAGGTGGCTATGACATTTCTACTGATATCATCTGCCACTGAGTGATCACTGTGGGTTTCTTCCTGAAATGTGTAAGTCTATGTAGTTTGAATGTCTTTTTTTTGGCCTGTTTGCTGTCTATAGTAGGTGCTAAGGCTGCATTTAGTAGATCATGTGAGGGTGAGAGGTAATGGTGCTGCTTTCTAAGAGGGAGAAGGGGTACACAACAAATACAAATTATTTAGAAAATACTACTTTTGTGGCTGTGATCATGGTATTACTGGGGGTTTTTAAGGCTCAAGGCAAGGTCAATGCACTCTGACCAAGAGGAAAAACTGCAATAGTAGGTCATATTTTTACCCGGACATGAAAAGACAGGCCAGTATCTCATGTTTTCAAGTAATTTTTCATCTTGTTTTTTCAAATGTGCACTCTGATGTTACTTGGATGGAAGGGGGAGACTCATCTTTCTGGCACAAATTGAAGTTGTGAGTGTTTTTGTACATATAGTCACTCAGTCTTGCAGGAAGCAGAGCAGTTCCAGAGGAAAACCAGTTGTGTTTCAGGATATGAAGCAGATCAAAACATGTGAAGGCACAAGTATAAATTAAAACGGAGAAAACCAGGGTATCTAGTTTTGTTGCTTACCATCTGGTAGGACTTCAGAGCCTGAGCTGTGTCTCTGGGTCTGTCAATGGCATGTTATCTGGCCTTAAGAAAGTAACTGCATCTCAAAGTTCCTGAGGTCTTGTAGTTGTGAAATTGGGACAATAAGCAAGGTGCCTTGAGTTCTAGAGATAAAAAGGTGCTATATAAAAATGGAGTTTCATCACTGTTAATAATTATTCTCACCATAATTTTTACATCAGACATAATTACTGTTTTTCTGTGAACAGTGTAAGATGCATAAAGGTGCAAAAATATAATTTCTCTGAAGGTATTGCTTGGAGGCAACCTGTAGAGTTCTTTGTTTTGTCCTGGTATATAACATAGCCCATAACAGTAAAATCTTTTCAGATCAATATGTTTCAGCAGTATTGTTTAATACTTTGCCAGTAAATGATCAGCAGATAAAACACACTTGAAAAGAAAACCAGCATTTGCTTTCTTTTTTTGAAGTTGTTTCGTATTTTGCAAAACAAAATGGAAGAGTCTAGATCTCATATAGCATCCACATCTAAAGAGCAATGTGCTTAACTGACATTGGTAGAAGAAAATAGATAACATGACTTACATTTCTTGTTCTTACCATTGCATCTTGATTACTGTTGTAGCTGACTCTTATGCAGAAGGTGCATAAGAATGTGGGGCCATCTCTGCATCAAGAGTGGCAGTGTTCAAGTCTTATCTCTAGACTAGCAATCCCTTTCCCATCAAGCATCTCCTTTTGCTGGCTCAAATAAAATAAAGTGCATTTACATTGAAAAACTTAAGCCTGCTCTTAGCAGTCTCTAGATTTGGAAAAAACCTGGTAGTTGGCTTGCTTAGTGAAAAACCCTTGACTGCAATCTCTAATCTTAGAACTGGTTGCTGGGCTCACCTGCCTTCTTTCAGTGCTGGTGCTGAGCTCAAAGGGGCCAGACTCATGCAGATAACGGTGATGCTGAATGGAACTGGAAACGTGTATGTAAACATTATTTTTGGCTAGCACTTTTTCTTTTCCCCTTCCTTGGTACAAGTGTGATGAAAAATCACCATCACCGAACTGGTTGGAAGCAGGTGGAATAACACGTTACACCATGGACAGAAAGTGTTTTGAATGTGAAAAAAAGACTTGGAGTTTCCTAAACGCTTGCAGGAGGAATACTTTCTTCCTGAAACTTCAGGAGGTGCATAAGGACTTACTGGGCTGTGTATCTTTTGACTCTTGCTAACTTGAAGTAAGCATTTAGTAGGTGCTACAGAAATAAGTGTGACCAGAGAACCATAACGCTTCTCAGAAAGTAGCTTTTTGAGATGTAACACTGCCTCCATTTTGTGCTACCCTAGTAGCCCTGCTAAAGCAGCTCCCCTCCATCACAAATGTGTAAAATGCATCGAGGATGGATTATAAAGGTACATATCTCTCCCACATCACTAAATTCTTTTCGCCTTTGCTACCCACTGCTCTTTATATCAGAAACATTACTGGATATACACCTGGGAAATTAGCAGAATGTTTGTTTTACTTCTTTTCAAAGTGTTTTCATGGTTTTAGGTGAGTGTTTGACTTATGTTCATTGGCCCTTGCACAAGAGACTGTGAAAGCTATTTCCTTTTTCCTTAATTAGAGCATGCGGAATATCAGGTTTCTGAGCAGTGAATTTCCTCTCAGGAGATAGGTGAACATGAGCATATGTGGTAGAAGTTGTTGTTTTTGTAGAGTTAAGAAGTTGGTCCTTCTGTACTTTCCAGAAACTTTCTTGAGCCAAACTTATACTTTTCATACAGACAGAAGTGCAATTTTTTAAATTTTCCCCCCTCTTTTCTTTTTGGAATTAAATAGACAAGTGGAGAGTTAGAAATATATGAAGGTATTTCTAGGAGGGGGGTAATAGGAGCATGTTAGCAAACATGGTGAAGGCAGGAGGCTGACCTAGTCTGTTTGTCTATCTTGATTTGAGTCAGCAGGGCTCCACTAGAGGTGAAGCCAGCCCTCTGCTTTTATGTTGGTATTTTCATGTATAACTTATTTGCAGTGCTGTTGAGAAAGGGAAGAAAAAGAATAAGGGAGAGATGTTTCCCTCTTTTTGCTTGTGCCCTGTTTTTTAAGGTCATGTGTTTTAATATCTGCTGGTTTGTCTGTGTGGGTGGGCAGGTATGAGTCTCAGTCTGTCTTCTTGTGCAATGTCAGGGGGAAGTTCAGGTCGGTGTGCTGCCAGGGCCAGCCCACATCCTTCACCCACACAACTTCATGAAGCACACATCAATCAGGGAAAACCCTCAGCTCTTCACGCCGTTGGAGCAGGTGTGTGAGCTCATGGTGACATCAGATGATTGTCACGTTGCCTGATGCATGATCTGTGTACAGCAGGTCTACCTCCTGAAATAAATCGTAGTCTTTAATGCAAAACATACAGCTTCAACATTCAGACCGCTGGTACCAATCTTTTCCTCTCACAGATGCTCTGAGGTAGAGCAGAGAGAAAGAAAAGTGAGGAGAATTATTTTGAAAAAAATTGTGGATCTCCATGCAAAAACCCCTGCCTAGTGCCATGCTCTTAAAATTTTCAATCAGTTACAAGCATTGCAGAGGGAGAAAGGGATGACCAAGACCATATCCATCCAGAAGGGAAGCTGGCTAGATCAGTTGTGACCCAAGGATTGGAGAGTTCTTGAAGTACAGACAGATGCTGTGCTGTGGGGAAAAGTTCTTACAAAGGTACTGCTTTTATGTCTGTTTAGTGTTGGGTTTCTTATAAGCACCAATACTGCACCTTGTTTTCTTTCCTTCAGAGTTGGACCCAGGATAAATGCATACTCACCCTACTCAACCCTCTTAATTTTGGTGTCTCGCAATTTGTTGTATACGGACACCCAGCTGTAAAGAAATTAAATATATAAAGTGAAAATACTCTGTGCTTCCCCAAGTATAGCTGTAGGCTTTTTCCAAGTCCTGTCCTTGGATCACCTCTGTTATGGAGTGCGAGGCAAACTCTGTCCCTCTGTAACTGGGTAAATGTGGAAAGGCATCACTGGCTTCATTTGCCCCTAGGAATTCAGTAGAGTGGCTCTGATTTAAATGTGAACAACATGTACAATTTGGTGTCAGCTTCTGGCATTTAAATTAGGATATTTGTGTATATAGCCTTTATTTTGATAAATGATTATAACATATTGGAACAGGTTATTCTTGAGACATATGCCAGTGGGCAGAGGAGGAGATCCAAGGAGTGCTGAGATGGTAGGTGCTTCCAGTCCTGGTCATGCTCTTAGACAGTTGGCAGCGAGTCATCTCCACCATTTGGGGATGGGGTTTCAAAAGTTCAGTATCTCCAGAAATGGAATTCCGGGTATCTTTCAGTCTGCCTGCAGCGCTCTGCCCCCTCGGTGCCTCAGAGACAGGACTCATGTGTACCACCCTTCCAGTCACAGTCCAAACCTTGCTTATGAACAAGTGTATGAAGAAATTCAGATAATTTAATTTTTAAACAAAATGATTTATCCAATTATTTTATCTTTACAAGTAAGCAAGAGAAAGAAAGATTTATTTAAGAGTGGTTAATCATTATAGAAATCCTTTCTAAGAAAAAAACCCCTACTTTTTCATCTGTTAAAATATTGAAGCCTTCCTGATTCAGTGTATTCACAGACATATAAAATCACAGGGTAAGGGCCTAGTTGGGAACAAATTTCCTTTATATTGCCATGCCAACAGTGTTCATGCAGCTCTGTTTCACCTACAGATAATAATAGACATAGGTGCCTAGATGCAGCAAGGGAGGCGGCTTTAGTTCTGCTGTGCACAGTTCTTAGATACAGTAGAGCAATTCTGACTCCTACAAGATATTTCCAGCTTTGAAACATTGTTTTGTTTGGTGATTAAAGGTAATGAGTTAGCAAGTGTATAAGTGAATATTGCTGTGAGCTGTAGTTTACCTAGATAATTGAGATCATCTTCAGCTATGTTACATAACTTTTTTCTGGTGCAGCTGGTGCGACTTATGTGAAAGGGATCTGAGTTTGTCTGCTTTAGGATGTGAACTCACCACCACTGACGAGTTGAGAAGAATCTTCCTGTTGGGAGAAGTCTTCTCTTCTCCCACTCCACCCCTTTGTTTTTCTTTTCTGCCAACAGCCTCTCGAAAACAAACTCCTAGACCAGCTGCTTTAGTGTTACATTTTTTTGCCTTTTTGATAGAAGTTGGTCCCTGCTTGTTTCACACTCATGAGCCACATAGGTAGTGGTGGCTCTGCTTTAAGGTGTAGGAGCTGCTTTCCATGCACTTGGATAACATTGCATGGATGCTGACTTGAAGGCTGAAGCACAGGAGAATAACCATGTGATGGTCATGGAAGGGTCACAGCTCACTTGGCTTTACCAGCTCTGTTTCTCTACTTTATCATACAAATGAGCTTGCTCTCCTAATCAGGCATAGTGAGGGTAGAACAGGCTGGTACAGATGGTGGGACAACTGAAGGGGGGTGTGGAGAGAGGGTGAGAAAAGGGAAAAAAAGAAGAAAAATATTTGTCAGGCTTGATAGTGTAAAGGAAAACATAAAGAAGGGAGGAAAGCAATGTTTGGAGAGCAAAGAGTGACCTGGCAAATGTGACCTCTGTTTTTCCCAAGGGCTTCTGACTTTGAAACCAAAGCTCACTTTAATGTTCACCAGGTGCCATCAGGGTGTTTTGATTCCCTTTAAGAAAGAGAATTAGCCTTATAGTTTCAGCATCTGCACTTCAGTGAACTTCAGTGACAGGGTGTATTCTTGTTCAGATCATAACCCTTGAGGTTCAAAGGCCATGAGCAGCTCAATAATTAATTCTGTTACAGGAGGCAATGAACACAGACCTATACTTCACACAGGTTTTGCCACAGGAACCTTTCCAGTCCTGTCCCTGCTCCAACATGGTCTACCTGAGCACCTCTGAACAGCTGACTGGAGCAATCGGAAAACAAGGCAGATGCAGCAGAGCAGCAATGCTGGCAGTATGATTATTCCTCATGCTAAAATAATACTTTAAAGTTCTTATTTTGTCAGCTGAGGATTATAGTTCAATTTCTTGGAAGAAGCGAGATGTTATTTTGCTCAAGACATACAGCTTTTTGTCCCCTGTTGTTATATAAGCAAATTGTTGTTACTTACCATCTTCTTTCTGATTACTTCCTCTCTGTGGGTAAATGTGCCTCTGATATTACCGAGATATCTCAGCCTTGCTTGTGACCTGAGTGTCGCATATAGATTTTAGCTCTTCAGGTGATTGTCTTGTCCTGCAGAAGATGGATTTATGGGAATATTGTATATTGTCAGCCAGAGGAAATGACTGTCTGATCGGTGAGGTCTTTGCTTCCCCACCTCTAGCTCCTTTCCTCTGAGAGGTCCAAGAGCCAACTGTTCCTGGACAGCTTCCCCACCCCTTGTGAGGCTCAGGAAATTCAAGCAGCAAACCTAATTCCCTGGCATAGAGGCTGTGTTGCAGCAGGAAGGAAGGCAGGGTAGACAATGTGCCCTCGACAGATTTTTCGGGGGGGAAGACCTAGGGATATCCAAGGGCCAACTCAAGATCATTGAGTTGCTGGTCACTGGAGTAGTGGGGTGGGCAGGATGGCCTTTGAGAGGCCACATCCAGAGATGACTCTGCAATATCTGTGGTGTTCTCAGTCTTGGTACTGTAGCAAATGGATGCTTCAGGAACAGAATAGAATAGTATCTCTGACACCTCTAGTTGTACTGCAGGACCTCATGGGTCCAGAAGTGCAACAGGATGGCAGCTCCTACTCTTGTCAGTACAGTCACCTCCTGCACCCACTATTCGTTCTGTAGTCACCTTCTGCACCCAGTTATCTGTTCTGCAGTCCATTAATTTAAAAGTGTAGGACCAGAGCAACTTCAACAAGAGATCTGGGATGCTGCTGTGCACCAAAGATCTAAGACTGCTAGTATTCACTGAACATGGTGATGATGATAACAATCACGTTTCATATTGTGGCACAAAATGGAGCTTGTCTTTAACTTTGTGTAGAACTGTTCAGTTTATACTGTAGTAGTGCTTCTGATTTAAAGTGAAAAATGAGTGCATAAAGTTGTATTTGCATCCAGAGGGAGCATTTTATTAATTAGTAAATAATGACACGATAAAATTGAAATGTACTACCTTTTCTTTTCCAGTCTTACTTTAAGGAGTGCATGAAATAGAAGTGTGTGAACAAATAAATGGTTGTCCTTAAAAGACAGACATGTTGCAGTATAATTTTAATGACAATAATCATTTAGAAAGGAAATGCTGTACAAATATAGACAAGGAATATAGCAATAAGAATGTACTTTAATGAGTTTAAAATAGAATATTAGAAGCATATTCCTATAAACTGTAGTCACAATATTAACATGCAGATATCTAGATATCTATTAATATTGTGTTAGCATTAAAATATGTTTGGACATTATCTTGAAAATTTCCAACACAGGCACAAAATCTAGGTACCTGTTCTTTTTACTCTTGTTAGGATGAAAAGCTTGCAGTTGGAGAGTGTAATTTAAGAATGCTACATGTATTGCTGTAGGTTTTGGGGCTGATTATAATCACTAGGGAGATCGAATGTACTGAAAACCAGAAAATCTCAACAAGCCTTTTAAATGAATTGTTGAAGTCCTCTAAGAGGATTTTAGAAAACGGGTATCTGAATGCATTCACACATTTGTGGAAACCTGAGCGCATATGTGCATTCCTGGGCCCTGGTCTAGTTTCACATAATGCTACCATGAACTAAGCCTGTGTTACTATAATGTGCAGGTTGACTTGGATAATGCCTTCTGAATCAATTCAGAGCCCTTATTAGTATAAGGACACTTCTGCTGAAAAATGTGGACCTTCTTCAATTGCACTGAGTGATTTTTAAGGATGCTTCAACATTGGGGACTGGATAATAGATCCTGGAAAATGTTTCAAAGTTGATTTGAATGGATAAGAACAGCCAGTCCATCTTGGAAATATTGACATGATTTTTTGTATTTAAGTTGTTTTTCATGTAGTTAAAACCAGTACTGTAATATTTCTGAAGTCTTCTCTAGTTTGTGTTCAGCAGCAAATTCTGGATAGTTCACAAGCAACCGCAACAATAACAGAAGCGTAGTAATCCAAGAGGAAGCTGCCTCAATATTCACAGCTGAAAGGTTCTTTTGCTGCATTCCCAAATCGAGCTTTCATCTTCACTTCACTGTAGTATAGTTCTGATATATTGTGTAATGAAAAACATCTGATGTAATCTTTACTATTTTTCTTTCTTTTTGCAGAAAGAAAAGAATTTTGTTGTTATGGTAGAAGGTAAAATATTCTGAAGTGTTTGCACTGAGGCACAGCTAGAAAAAAATAGAAGGTAGAAAAAAATTTTCATTGTTTGTATTAATAAAACATCAAATAATTCAAATATACACCTGGGATATTTTTTTTTTTTTTAACTTCAGCTAGTTTCAGTCATAGCAGTTATTGATGATGAATTTCTGTATTTCTGTGAGTGAACAGAAGAATGCTTATATTGGGGTGTCCTGAAGTTCTGGATGTATTTTGCAGGGCTGTTTTAACATTTATTTTACTGCTCTTGCAAATCACAGTAGTTGCAAATCAACATGCAAGGTTATGAAGACATAAGTAAGCCAACAAGTTCATGAGTTTGAAATATTGCATGCATAGTTTTCTACATAATTTTTGCGTGTTGTAAAGTGGATATGAATTGCCAATAAGTGCTACAGGAGATCAGGCTTGCATCGTCAACTATTTTGTGTCTTTCAGATATTTTGAATATCACATATATATATATATATATATATATATATATATATATATATATATATATATAATATATTTAAAGAGGTCTGTGGTGGTTTTCTGTGCACGTATCTGATATGAAAACTTTGTTTGCAAACATCTCTTTCTCTTGTTGTCTAGCTGTCCACAAATAAAAAGCAAAATGGGAGAGTGCTAATCATTATTATATATTAAATTCAGCGTGTTTATTGCATGTGCCTATTTGTTCATGTAAGCAGTTCACTGCTAGTGACAGCCTGCTCCCTGAGCAGTAATTCCACCTACAGTCTGAAGTGTGAAAAAGAAGATACTGGGCTACATGTAATTAAACTTCAAAACCTGGAACAATTGTTCATTTTAGTGACTGCTTCCTTTGAAAATTTCTTTAAGATTAGTGGGATGTTAAGACCCATGGAATTGGAAATGCCTTTGATGACCCTGGGGACAAGAAAAGACAGGCATGCTACTGTGGTGGTTACAGCAGAGACGGGTGATGTGGGAGATGGCAGAGCTCTTGGGGAGATATCCATGTCACAACTGCTGTGTTCCAGGTGCAGCAGCTTTTAAAAAAAAAAAAAAAAAAGATTGTGGTGATGAAGTCCAGAGTTATTTATTTATTTATTTATTTTTAACCTGGCTGTTGACCTGTAAGTTTCTGAAGAGGGAGAAAAAAAAAGGTAGGATAGTGAAATGCCAACATACCTTTGTCTGGAGTGTGCTGATGGGCATAGATGTAATAATGTTGTAGCATGCCATATGAAGAAGAAGTAGAGTAGATGGGTACATCTTCTGACAATCTGTTTTAATTTGGAACCACCTGAAGGCGGTAAGGAACCAAATAATAACCCGATCCCCATATAGCTTCTGTTCTTTCAGTGCAGGGGAGAAAAAGAAAAAAAAGAGTCTACTTTTAGCTCTGGCTTCTGTTTGCCTCTTCGTGAGCCTGAGAATGTTTCCTGTCTGCTTGGTGATGGGAAATATAACCAAAACAGACATTGGTGAGTGACATTTCTCATGCCTGGCTTTATGCCTTGGGTTTTCTGTACCACCTTAGAGATGTTGCAGCATGCTTGGAGGGGGAAGGAGGTCAGATCTTTAGCATGCTTTGCAGCTAACTCATTGTAATACTTTACCTTGTTGACTTCTCAGCATATATTGTGTTGTATCTAAAACATATTTACCAACTATAATTCCTTACAGTCCAGTATTGCAAAGAGCAGGTGAATATTGCCCTTTAAAATACATGTAGTTTTGTGAGTGGCGTATTTTGAAATAAGGAGTTTTTGCTCTGGTTTAGAATTTATACATAGACTCTCTACTTACAGTTTTCTCATTTTTGCTTCTGTATCTTCCCATACTTTCCTTCCTGCCTGTGTTCTCTTATTTCCTTTCTAAATTATAAATATGAGGGAACAACCATTTTCATTAAGAAGGTCTTCGCTTTGGGGGTAATCTATGGCAGTTTTAAGAAAGGTCAGCAGATCACAAGGGTGTTGCCGAACATGGGAATATATGAAATGTGGCTTTAGGAAAAACAAATCACAATCAATATCACCCTGCAATCTTAAAATGGATAGTACTAGGAAGAAATGCCCATCCTGCTTCTTTTTCTGAGAAGATTTTGTGCCAGATTATAGCCCTTGACATGTCTCTGTCAAAATAAGTTTTGTGATGCAAGTTCACCTGTCATGTGAAGGGCAAGGTGAGAAAACGATGATGAGCAAAGAAAGGAATATCAGAGGGATGTACTTTGACTGTGTTTAGTATTGATGCTGCACTAAATCATTGTAGACACAGTTTAAGATTGTAGATTGAGAAGCAATATCAATATTGGCACCTTTACTAGTATATGTTGCCCTATTGAATTGTTTAATTGCTTTAATAAGAGAATGTGAAGATATGCAACTCTTTAGGAAGAATTTCAGAAGGAGACAGTCAAGTCACCTTTTTTGACCTGTGGAAACTGATAACCATGTATATATTGGAGATGAGAATTCAAAGTTATGGATTTGAAGGCACACAGCCATGGAGTAGTTAAGAGTTGGATTTCTGTGAGAAATTGTACTGGGGTTTTTTTCTGCTTGGAAAAATGTGAAATCCTGAAGCATACTTCAACTGTCCGTTTTTCATTCCTTTTGCTTACCTCTAGAAAATAAAGTCTAGGCTGCTCTTTGTTGACTTTCTGTACTTTCTACCTCTGCTTTGCTGCATCTTCTGGTTCAGCAGACATAGTAAACACAGTAAAACTCTGGCTTCTCCTCAACCGGGTGTCATCAGGGGAAGTACGTACTGTGGGTGAACAGGTTCCAGAAATCCCAGTCCCAGCATGAAAGCAGATGGGAACTCCATCCTCTAGATGCTGCTTTAGGACCGTAAGAATCAATCTTCTTTTCCCCCAGTGAGATTTTAGGCCCTGCAGACATCCCATTATCTGTCACTACATAGGCATGAACAATAATTCAGAAATTTCTACAATGTTGTGAATGCTGAGGTGTTTAAGTTGCATGTATGTGTATATGCTTATCTACCCATAATTATTTTTAAATGAGAAGGCTATAGGCTTGATATTGTGCATTTGATGTCTTTGTATTCCTTTACATGTTGTTTTCAGGGTTGGTTTTGCTGTTAATACTTTATCTTTTGAGAATGTTGGGTAAGGAATGCACTGGATAAGGCAAATTCTTGCTTTTCTACATACTGTCTAGTTGGACGTTCCTTGCAGGGCTGTGTGATGGAGCTAAGACATAGTTTGTTTCACCTGGCAGGGAAAGTTGTGAAATTTTAGTCAGAAATAATGGTACTGTTATCTTATTCCATATTTGAGAGAGATCTGGTACCTGTTATTAAACCAGAGATTTGCTTTGACAATGGACAGAAAGGCTGGGTCTGTATTAAGAAGTTAAATGTGCATGGGAGTATCCTCTGGCACTGAGGGTACGGACAGCCTATGACCATATCATATAATTCTTACTCTCCAAAAGAAGGGTCACATCCAGCTACCATATAGGATTTAACCCTGAGCTGTATTTTTCCCCTGTGGTGCCAGGGAGAGTTTTGGCAAGCCTGTGCCAAAGCTGTGCCAAGGACTTGTCTAATAACTCAACTGCAGAGACAATTAAAGTCTACTGTCTGGGATTGCTTCTTGGTACTGTTTAATTTACTGATGTAGAAGTGGCCAAAAAGGAAGGTTTGGCTGTTTATCTCTGGTTATCCTGTTTATTGAGGATCAGTACTCCAACCAGTGCATCTCATGCATTTGGGAACTTATTTTGTCTTCTCACTGCTGAAGACTTTGTTACGGTTTTGCATTAAAATGACAGCCGTGCTACTTCTGCATATCTCTTGGGGGGAAAAAAAAGGGGGGGGCGGGACAGAGAAGAAGCCTTAAGCAAGTGTAACTGGCCACTGTACATGAGGCTCTGTGATGATGGGACTGAAAGAACTTGCCTTTTCCCTAAGGTATTTTTTCTTTTCCTTTAAGATTTCAGGGGATAATAGTGATTTTTTTTTTTCACCATAATATACAGTGCATTTCTACTCTGTGCTTCAAGTGCATGCCTGGTGTGTGTGCATGTGCATATGCATAGACATGCACATACATGCATTGCCCATTTGTAGAGGAGATCTTATTATCTGTGTATGATGTGTGGTGGTTGGTATTAAGTGATAGTGACAGGTCACGTGAACACTGAGGCTCAGACCCAGCAGGAGGCGGTGCATAAGCATCTTCAGCATTAACACAATCGACATCCGCTCAACAGAAGGGTGGCCGGGCCTTTCCTTAGGAAACATATGCCAAAACTATTATTGGAGACTACGTCATGGCCTGTGGCAAACTGGACAGGATGTTAATGAGGAGGGAATTGTGGAAGGAATCTGAGTGCATCCCATATTATCAAAGCAGAATGCTGAATAAACAGATTATTTCCATTACCGTGCCCTGTCAGCAATCTTGGTATTTTGATCTTTATCGGGTTTATGCTGATAAAGGTTTATTTTTCATTACTTAGTTGATACAGGTTTGGGGGACGTTTTAAGTGCAATAAATAAATAAATAAATGCAAACATCTGGGAGGCTATAAAAGACACTGTGGACCCAGGACAGCTCATTATTTCTCCTTGACAAAGAAATCTCTGGTGCATCCTGTGATGTCTGTGACAGTGTGTAATGAGGCACTCCACTATGTCAAGCACAGAGTCATAATTCTGTCTTATCTGCTGCAATAATGAGACTTTTTGAACTACTGAACTCAGCAGAAGCTATAGGTGTAAAGAAAATGGTTTGTGTTTTGCAACTATTTACAACAGGTGGAGACCAGGGAATTCAAATCAGTTATTTTTTTCATTTAAAGACCATGTATCAGAACCTGAACTTAGAATTTAAGTGATGTTGATGATTCCAACAGTGTCTGGCACTAATTTAATTTCATATTCAGCAATTTTATGCTCTAGTCCTGGATTGTGGAGGTTCAATATTTTATTGCTTACTTTGTTTCTAGTTGTTTTTTCCTTTATCTTCTTTTTTTTTTTTTTTTCCCTGTCCCTCTTCCCCTCCCTCAGGGTTTGCCTGAGTAGCAAGAGTGAGATAGCTAAAATAAATACCTTTGGGGATAACAGCTGTCCATTTTAAGTAATTTTTTGGGTGTGTTTTAGAAAGCAAAATATCAAAGCAATATAAAATCCCATATTTTTTTCTAGGATGCCAACTGTTAAGAGGTTGCATATTTATGGATTGATCAACATTAACATTAGTTTGATGTCCCTTGAAATGTTAGTCTGGTTCATCTGTTTATTCCTGAAATTAATTAAATATGGCCAATGTCATAGTGAGTTCGCCTTATCATTAATTTTCAGCTGTCTTGCCTCCACTGGACAATGAATGTATTTTTTACTACAACTTAGCTAACATGCAGTAACTAACATGAGGTAAGCTGTAGCTGTAATATGAGTTATCAGGGTGACGTGGCTCTTGGCCTCTTAGCAAAGTATTCACAAACTCCCTTGTATTTTCTATAGTTTTACCAAATGTCAGCTAACATGCTAAGAATAGATCTTGCTGCCTGCCGCCCCAACAGGAATGACCTCAGCCCTGACCTGGAGCTTCCCTGTCTCAGGGTGCAGAGACGGCTTACATGCCAGAGCCATTTCAGCCTCAGCCCCCTCAACCCCCCGAGGTGCAAATCTGTGCCCCCAGTCTGCTAGAAATGAGAAGTTTGGTGTTGCAAAACCGATTGAACAGCCCTCGACTGGCAGTCACTGTCACTCGTTATCAACCTGAGCTTGATTTGAGGAACCAGCTGTCGGAAAAAGGTTCATCTAAAACATTTGTTGTTTGCTCCTAAACTACTTCCCTTTGCAGGGACAATACCTCTAAATATCAGGTACTTAAGAATGGGAGAAGTTGGATCTGATCTATTTGTTTATGTACCATACTGTCATTCCAGGTGACCTAGTTTAGGATTGTGATGAGATCTGAAAAGCAGAGTATTGAAAATGATGTTTGTGAGAGCCTGTGTGCCAGAACAATATGAGGTAGAATCATCTTAATAAGATGGTAAATCATCTACGGAATGCATCTCTCAGTAAATACAGTGGATTTATTTTCCTTAAGAGGAACACAATGAGCCTCTCACAGGAATGCACTTTCATAGGGCTGAAAGAAAGTAAGTAGAGGTTTTGGTTCTTTTAAAGCTTTATCAGAAGCAATTTTCTGCAGTATCCAACAGTTGCAGCCATTGTGATTAAACAGTTGTTATTGCCAGCCTGCTCTAGACTCACACACGGTGATGGGACATTGAGCAAAAAACCTTGTGTTATACTCTGGAAATAAAATAACTGTTCTTAGCTTGTTTGACAAAATAAGCATGGAGATGTTGTTTTGTTATTGCAAACCAAGATCCAGAACCTAGGAGTCCAAAATAGTGCTGTAGCTTCCAGCTAAAAATCATGGCCTGTCAGGTGGTATCATACCCACTCACTTTCAGCTTTATTTGACCCAAGAGGAAAATCGCTGAAATGCTTGCTAACCTTTACTGAACAAGAGGAGTGACTTAATAAATATGATTTTCCCCTGGGGAGTTTTACTATCTGGCCTAGGTTTAGGCAAGGTTTCCCCCTTGACATTTTTCTACCCATGTTCTGAGTCTTCCGAGGAACACAGCGGTAGCTCTCGAGACAAGCTGCATTGGTGTTCCCCTGGAACAAACATAATATTTGTTGACCAGAACCTTAGCAAAAAAATTACGCTATGTATAAGCCAATAAGAAAGGCAGATTTTTGCTGTTCTGAATTTGCAAGGGTCTCATAAACCTTACTGAGTTTTCATTACCTCATTCTTTATAGGGAAAAGGTAAAGTTATGGACAATGGCTAGGAAATGTAATGTATTTTTCTTTTCCTTAATGCATCCTGCTAGTAAAATTGTACTGAGTTTAGGTCATGTTATAAAATGAATGAATAAAAGATGAATGAGTAAAAGTTATTTACAGAAGGGAGGTTGCCTTACCATGTATCCCATCCTGATTCAGGTTGATGACATCCTCTAGTTAATTGGTTAACTTAAGTGAGTAAAACTCATAATAACCTGTTACTGTTAAAATACTGAAAATAAAAATCCAGGTTTTCTCAATTTTCTGTCCTTGTTTTGGGTGAAATCCACATTGCTCAAACTGAATACATGCAAGACTCTATTGTTTTTTCTCCTCTTGGTCTACATCTATCAACCAGCATAAATTCTATATTGAAATAATAAATGTGCCTTCCCACCCAGAGAATGGCATTGCATTCCTTTTTCACCTTCAGACATGAAGAATTATTTGTGCTTGTTTGTTTGCTGTGTCAGCACTGAAGAACACGTTAGCATTTCTTTGTAACTCACGTGCCACCATAAAGGCTCTTTTCTTGATAGAATCCTCCACTTTTTAGTTGTCCCACTACTGCCTGAGTCACCGTAAACTAACATCTCACTCCAAGGGTATATACTAGAAATGCAACTGATAGCTTATTTAATAGATTTGCAGGATATAGGTAAATAACACAGCTGCATCAGTAAGAGGTGAAAATTCAGCCACAATTTTAAAGATGTGTTGGTGTGGCTGCTGGTAATATTTTTCTTGATTTTAAAGCCATTGTTTTGAGATGCATACATATACATATGTGTGTGTAACAGAAAAGAATTCTTTTTGGTTGGTTGGATAACTAATTCTCAATGGAAAACAATGGTAATGAACATAAAGTCATTATCTGTCAAATCCTTTTAGCTTAGTTGTGTATCCTACCCAGATTTAACTCTGCTCTGCATTCTTATGTGTCTCCTACATGAGTTTGCTCATTAATGCTTAACTGTCATGCAAATAGTACCCATCCTTGTAACATTACTTGACAGGAAAATCATAAAGCACAGGTCATTGTTACCCAAAAAAGCTCATTGTTGTGATTTTAATACAGGAAAGTGAAATATGGTTAATATGTGATGCTTTAGTATTTTTAAATGATTCCTTCGGTTTTCAAAGAGTGCAGATCATTCTTCTGGGCCAGTGGAGTTACTTCATTCTTAATACGTCATGCTAACTTGTTAAAAGAGCTTTCAAACTGTGGAAAGAGTTTTGTTGGTTTTCTTGACTTAGTATATTTTAACTTCAAATATAGGATTGAATTTGCTTTTATTTCCTATTCTTTCTGGATAGGATTACTTTAGTGATAAAGCATTGTAGCTTAAGTTAACATGGCATGGCTGATGCCTTATGGATTTAACTTGATGTAAATGAAACTGAGGATTCTAGCTGTTCACTTTCATAAACAGTACTTAATTTAACTTTCTCCTCATAGCCATTTCTAGCTGATGACTTGAGACACAGAAAAAAACCTTCAGCTATCAAGTTCTGACTAATGCATTTTGGAATTCTGGTTTGCAACACCCTAGTGTCCATCTCCTTACCTTGATTAAGATTCATTTCCCACCATGCTACATTTTGATCAGCTTAAGATGCGTCAAAGTATACACGTACAACCATAAAAGACTTTTAGCATATGTGTTAGTTAAGACATGTTAACAGTTTACTTTTAAATCTTAGCCTAGACAAAGCCTATGACACTATTCCATATTGACTTGTATACAAATAAGGGAAGATCTTTAACTCCATCCTTTGATGCTCAGCCTGCCATTAGCACATCAACCTGTCTTTTTTTATGATTCATATTCTAATGAATAAATTTGTTCCCCATGTGTCAACCAGAAGAAGAGCTCAGTCTTTCTTTTAGAGCTGTGTTGGTAAGTGGAAAGTCATAAAATGAGACTTATGCAGGTGAATTACTGCTGTAAATGTACTGACTGAAGCTTAAATCAAAAAATGAATTTGCTTGCTTCCAAAAGATACTGTTACAAAATTTTCCTGGAAAATTGTTCTGTGCTTATTGTGTCTTGATAACTGTATTATTCACAGTGCACAGTCTGTTTTCATTAATTATACATACCTAGCATGCACATTGTATTTATTATGGAACAGCATACTGCTATACATACTACAGACATATTTTGTATTCTTACCAAAATTGGCACGGTAATAATGTATTCTTCAGTATTTAGTGGCACTTTTACATCAGTACAAAATACTGCTACTTCAACCTGGAATTAATTTCTTACAGAGGGTATTTCTGTCCCCTTCTGTGTTCCTTTAAATGATACCTAAAGACTTCTATAATTATGTGGGGATACAAAACAGGCATTAGAACAGAAAATGAAGCAGATGACACTGGTTCTTACCAAAGGCTGATTATGCTTCTGAGAGCTGGATCTTGACAGTAAAATACCTTAAACCCTGAGGGGAGTTTCCTAACTGTTGTTGATTTGTAATATTTGATATACTGAAAAAAAAGGGATCTTGCCTAGTGTAGTGTATGTCATGCTGATAGCCCTTTACAAATCAAATTATAATGTATGTTAAGATCTGAGAATTGGGATATTTTGATCGATACCAGTGCAAATGCATTGTTATTGAATAATAGTAATAACCAACAAAACAAGAGCAAGAGCAGCTGGGAAAAAAAGCGCCTCTTTTTTCCTTCAGAGAACACTATTTGAATACACTTGCCACTCATAGAGCATTATTGACATGACTTATTAACAGTGGAAAGCACATCCTGCTGTGGTCCTAGAAGACCATGGTTTTAATAGCTACCTCCTCTTCCAGATTTGTGAAGTAGGAAGGGATTCACTAGAAAAGTTCAAATTTCTAGGGCTGAAGAAGAGCTCTTTTACACACAGATAACTTGTTAACTGGGTAAGTGATTTTGGTCAGTTAAATTGCTTTTGGCTTTTCCATCATGATGAGTTAGTTATTATTAGGAGAGATAAGAAATGAGATACAAATGTAACAGGCAGCAAGTACAGTAAAATACTTAGTCTGCTGTGAGTGGACGATATTATAGAAATTGTGAAGTGGAAGCACTTAAGGATTTTCCATTGAACTTAAAATCTTACAGGAGCAAAACCAAAGGATATATGAGTCAATGATAAAACATATGGTTACCCATATGTCTGAGATACTGTCCTGTCCCTGGAGGAGATCCAGTAATTTGAGCTGAGCCCAAGTACCTAGTAACAATGTATTTTTAAGTGGCTGGTCAGCGCTCTGAGAAAATGCAGGATACAGATGTGTATAAGTGCTGTGGCAAGAGAAAATAAAGCAGTAAACCTATATAATGTTCTTAAGCCTTCAGATAAGTTTTGCATCAAATATTCCATTCCATCACATTCTGTTCTCTAGAACCAAGCTTGGCTTATTTCTTTACTTTTATTATTGTATTGACAAGGTTAAGAAATAATTTTCTACTCGTTTTTTTTACACACTTTTTGAAATAAGTGTGATTAAAACAAATGTGTAAGTAAAATACTGAGGAAACATTTTGTATGTGCTTAAGACACAAAATAGAATTTATTCCCACCCTCTTCTGTCATGCAACTGAACGTGTCTTGGCATTATTTAATCTTCCATTATCAAGACTCACCCTAAAACCTTTGAGCAATGCAACTCATGGAAATCTGAGGATGCTGGAATTAAGGCTGGATCATTGTGTCTTACTGTGAAAAGAAAGAAAAAGACAAATTAGCCTTCTGATAAAGATAGTTGAAGTCAGGTGGTGATGCTTGGAGGAGCCCTTGCCTTCCTCAGTTTTCTTTCTCTCCAGCCTGTGGTGTGTGCTTCAACTTACAGCTGGAGCTTTTCGTTGAGCAGGACTCTGTGTCTGACCAAGTAGCATAAGCATGTAAATAAAGTAGTAGACCTCACTTAATTTGGAACAGAGGTAAGGAAGATAATGCAGCTTCCTATTAAATTTTATTGTCAAAGTATATTTTATTGGTTAGAGGAATATCCTTTACTAGTTGATGTTGTGCTGACTTGGAACTGTGAGTGCAAGGTTTATGCTGAGTATCATGGCTCTTTGATTTGTATCTGTTCCACATTTGCTATAAAGGAAAGTAGGCTTAAAAGTCCTGGATCATTAGGTTTCCTAAAACTAGCATAAAAGAGATTTCATTCCCTGGCAGCATTATTTTTAACTTGTAGACCATGTTAGTATTATAAGCAGGAAAGATAATCTTGGGCTTTGTGAAATTCAAGCACTGCCTTGAATAAGGACAGATTTTAACACATCCTTAAGCATGCATCAAGGTGTATAGCTGGATGAAGCCTGTAATTTAAAATTTTATATATATATATATGAGCTCATTAAGCAAATAAAATTGACCAATTTGTAAAGTTGCTGGTAAAATACTAAATTTTTAAATAGGTTAAAGTACAGTGTAGTAAATGAAGAGTGGAAAAATAATCCTAATTTTAAAATATTCTAAAACAATGTGGTACTCCCATGTAGACACTTAGGAATTGTAAGCTAAGGATCAAACCAATGTATTTCTTCTAAATTTTCAGTTAAAGACCTTGTCTCACTCTTATTTTTAAACTACAGATTAATCAGCTGAAACAGGGAGAAACAGTTGTAGAGCAACTGAAAACCTCACTGTAATGTAAAGCAAAGAAAATCTCACTTCTTGACAACCTGCACACCATATCCATAGAATTCAGTGTTCGATACTTTGGGAGAAGTTCTTGTGCCTGTAAACTCTTTTGAGTTGTTTTGCTCTAATGTGACTTTGTCAGTTGGTGAAAGATACTACCACCTGATTAGGTGCTCAGTTAGTCTCAGTCACAACAGCACTTCTGTAGTCTTTTGAAATTCACATGCTGGTAACTGCAGAGCCCTATTAACAATGCTATGTATTATTATTTATTTATACCATAAACTTTATCTTATACAAAGAAAGTGTGATGGGTTTGGGTCTTCTTTTCTCCCCACTTTGAACGGAGTGTTGATGTCCTTAGAAATAAAGACTCTTTGATCTGGAGGGAAAACCTCAGGACTGGAGTTCAGTACATGTTCTCTGTTGCATCTCTGCCCCTGACAGTCCCCAGCACGGCATTTGCAGAACTTACTCTCCTTTCCAGTAATTGCCATATTTGTTATAATAATGAGCTTCCAATATCTTCGCTGGCATCCAAGTAAATTCAGTTGGTACTCTGGAAGATTAAATATTGATGGCAGATACATCAACACTCTGTTGGCAGTCCAATAGGCCCAATAACGCGTAGTTTAAAATTGAGGGCATTATACTCTGTCTTGCCTGGTATTTTCCTGTAAGCTTTTTTTTTCAAACCACGACTAAAGTGTTCTTGCTTCTAAATAAATTTGTTAGCCAAAAAAAAAAAAAAAAGTGAGAAATGAGTGCTTACAAGATTTCCTTTTTTGGTCACACTAATTAGCTCTTTGCAGACACTCAATTTTTCAATGACTTTACTGGACAGCTAGAAGGCCAGAGATTAAATTTTCAAGAGCAAATACAAGATGTTGAATGACAGGTATCAAAATTAAAGTCGATGGAACTGGGTAGGTTTAGAAATGGGACTTCAGGTTCTTTTGACATTTTCACCTTTAATCTTTCAACAAGGCTAAAACTTGGGTATAGTTTGGTATGGCTGAGACTTGGTCTTAGATACAGCTATTTAACTTTATCAGGCTATCCTGGGGAACTTTATAGTTCTTGGCTTCATGAAGGATAATATCTGCTGGGGAATGACTATTTTATAAGAGAAGAGGCAAAAGTGGCTGTAGTTGGGTTTGTCTGTCCAGTCTCCTTTAAATCTTCTGTCCTGTGGGTAATACATTACGGGACTGATTCCAGTTTCCTGTTTATGTACGGTTTGGCTTTGATGCGAGTACAGCAGATTAAGAAGCAGAAGCACAGTTCCTGTTTTAGTAATTTCTCATTAAGATGTGTATAAGTCCAATGACACTGTGCTGACAATTATTAAAAACATCAGACTGGTAAGCACATACTTTTACATCAGCACCGAAGATTTAAAGACATACCACCTCAGCAGCAGCCCCACTACTTCATCTTTGATCAAAGCTACAGTAGAAAAAAAATTTTGCATGTTGTTTTACATGTGTTTTAAGCTAAGGAAGTTAATTCTGAAAAGGCTGATTTGTCTATAAAAGAGAATTTAAATAATTCCTGCATTGAATTAAATCCCACAGTTTTTGTCTGAAGTTCATTTATCAAAGTGATCTGGAAACTGTTGATAAGCTTTTCTGGCAATTCTTAAGTTGCATTTTACATTAAGAAGTCATGCTTTAATTGCAGTTGCAATGTCTTTAGTGAAGATTCTTGCCATTATCTCTTACTATGCCTTTATCTCATAATTTATAGTTTTTCTCAGTATAGACCTCCTCCTCTCTGGGATTGAAACAGGGTAGCCTGTTGCCCTGACTCTTGACATTGTGCTAATGGTTTGTTTGGCAGCCCCAGATTTTTGTTTCAATGTGGAATTCTGCTATTCCTTATTCTGTCAACATGCAGCCTGGTGCAGCAATACACCTCCACCAGAGTGATCTGCAAACCACATACTCCTCTTGTTCAAAGATAGACAACAGTAACCCACTTATTTTATGTCACAATAAAGTAAAATAAAATAAAAAGTAAAAAAGCATTTCAGTATAATTCTTTATGTTTGTAAATAGACTTAAAAGTCCTAAGTTAAGTGGTAAGCATTAAGCCTATTGCTGCAAAATAAGTGTAGTAATTCAGAGTAAACGTGTGACGAACTCTTAACAGGAAGGTGAACTCTGCATGAAGTCCCAGCTACTTGGAAGTTCATTGCAGGCAGGCCAGGATACTTTTTCCTCTCAGTCTGCGCCTTCTCTTGGAAAAAGGTTTGCGATGACCCTGCTCCACATTACCTTTTTCTGAGTTAACTTTCTGAGTTGATTAGCGATACTAAAGTGTTTATTACAACAGGATTTGTCTGTAGGTAAGTATCCATCCCAGATAACCCTGGAAAATTGCCTCAGTTCTTTTCCCCAGCAACACTGGTTGTAAAAATCAGAGACTTGCAATGTGATTATGATTCCTTTTTTAAGCTATGTTTTGTGGTAGAAAGTTTGCTAGTCTTACAGTTTAACTGGTATGTGAACCATTTTCTAATTGTTCATGTGTTACCCCTGTTATTTTCTATTTGCCTTTTTTTAGGAGTTCACCAAGAATTGATAAATATGTCTATGCATATGAATTCGTTATATGCAATATAATTTCAGCAACAGTATCTGTGATAACAGAAAGCTTGTACTTACAGCTCTATAAATAATCACTTCACTATTTACATGTGAAGTATAGAATTGGATAGATTTAATTTCTGCTCTGATGTACATTACCATTACTGACTTTTTGTTTCTTTCTACTACTTACAGTTGTGTAATTTACATTTACTTAATGATCCAGACTGTTTGGAAAATAGAAAAAAGATCATCTGCTATAAAAGTACTCCCATCAGAAGAGGGTTAGTTGTCAAATCTTAAAACTAAATAAGATCCAGTTGGGCATAATTAAACCTGGACTTGCACTTAATAAGGTGCATACATGCGTATTGGAACTGCTGAATTCGGAGGTGGACTGGGTTATTATTATATTAGTTTTGAAAAGAGAGTTTGTTAAGCTCAGCTCTATCTTCAGTGAGACTTCTCTCATGGAAGCTTCTTTGTCCCCTCCCATCCCCAGCAAAAGCAGGGCAATTCAGCTTTCTTTAGAAAGGGCCCCCAACAATTTTTAAAAAAATCATATTTACTGCATAGCCTTGTGGAACAATAGACCTTGAACAGGGCTTTCGTAGGTATGTTATGTGAAAGCAGAGCTCATCAGATTAAATTCAGTTGAAATCTTATGTCTGTTCATATAATCTCCCTACCAATGGAGTATTCCATTCATCTAAGGAATCTCAACACATCAGATTATTGTGGTGTTCATGTATTATAAATTGATAGGTCTGAGAAAACAATATATTGGTCAGTATAATTCCTAAATTTATTATTGCTAAAATATTAGGGTTTTTATTTTATTCGTCTTTGGATGTCACACTGCTAAACTGATATGTAGGGAACTTGCAAGGTGACTGAAAAAACAAATGCTTCTCGAGACAAATCCTTCTGTGCATTGCACAAGTATATTCATGGGAATAAATTCCTTAGAGGGGCTTTAAACTGTATAAGGGAGACTAATATGATATAAAAGCTGTAAAGTTGGTTAGCACAGTTTATAGCCTACTTGGATGTGTATGGTCTATATCTTTTTTCAGGCCAAGGTCAATGGTACAAAGGGTGCCTTAAAAACTCTCTGTGAATAACTGCAGAAGATACCTGCTGACTGAGGCCAGACACTTTCAACAAACTTTTGTGTTTGTAAAGTAAATTTTTAAAACGGGGGCAGAAAAGCAGAGGACAACTTTTGCCAGAGCTAGACCATAGTTCTTGAGTTTGTGTTGATTTTTCTTTTTCTAATTGCTTTCTCATTACATCACTTTTTCAAGGTTTGGTTTGGGTTGTTGGTTTTTTTGTTTGTTTTTTTGTTTTTTTCTGGCTGGTAACTATAGTTGGTGATGAAAAGAGGACATTTGCTTGCCTGGATTGTTTGGGCTAATGTCTCTAGGTGAAAAATGGGACTTCTTTTTCTGAAGTGTATTGTACCAAAATTTCTACTTGCAGTCACTTACTGCCATAGTCATGAGACCACAACACAGTCTGCAGACAACTGCTTTTAAAGGAATGGAAATGTCATGGGCCAACTATTGCGATGTATAAACAACATACTGAGACAACACCATACCTGCATTCCATAAGGGTAATGAGGTGGGGGCTTGCATTTTGAAACCCTGTGGTTACTTTGCTTAATTACCTGTTGTCCATCTTCTGCAAGAGGAGCTGTGGGGCTCAGCCAGTCCTTGTGAGATGGTTGCAGGCAGCTGTTGGCAGCAGGCATTGCCTTAACGTTGCTGCCAGAACAGAAATTGTTCCACTGCCACTTGGGACTGAGTAAAGCAAGTCTTCAGTTATTTATCCAAATGTTGCAGCCATTTAACCCTGCTTCTTAGGTCCTCTCTATCCTCTTAACACAAGTGCACATTGAACAGCCAACAAATGTAGACCTCTAAGGCTGGGCCCATGCCAAGGCTTGCTTGGCATGCTGTGGGGTTGGGCTATTACATGCGTGCCCTCAGCTAGTGGGGAGTGGCTGAAATGGTAAGCCTGCATACCTTGGTTATTCAGCATATAGGGAATGTTTATACCTGGCTTGATTTATTCCAATATTTATTTCCACTCGGACAGTGTTTTATTCTGATTTAAATCTAACATGGAAGAGATACGGCATGTCTAAAGATGTAGGTTCATGTGCCTGCTAACTGGCATGTCTTTGTTGACACTAGATATATAACGTGCTTAAGAAAATGAAAAAATTGAGGCTTTGTTCATATTTGTACTTCCTGTTCTGGGTGATGTTGGAAGAAAAGCTGAATCTGTACAATTGAGCAGGGTGATTCTGAAGGCCTCCATGGAGGAGCAGCATGGATAGGCCACCCCAGTAGCTGGCCGACCTGCCTTTTGCAGTGTGGGGTGATGTTTGTTTCCCAGCACAGTTTTCACAAAGAGCCTCCAATATTACTTTCTTCTTCCTAATATCTGTGAGATACTGTCTAAAGACAAGGTGGCGGTCCCTAGGCTGATGTGCTATCATAGTCCTCACAAGAGGTGATTAGTACAGCTGCATTTCCCTTACCAGAGATGAACTTCTGCTCTTAACTTATGGCCATTTACCTTGTTTACTGTGCTCCTTCTTTTCATGCAGCATTTAAATATCATGGCAATGTACATGTAATAAAACTTGAAGATAGCCAAATAGTTTGTATGACATTAAATACATAGAAATGAAGCAGCCAGCAGCTAGGAACTGTAACTGCATCAACACCACTATTGCCATCACCACTTAACTGGATGCTTAAACTGAATGCTCCAGGTCTACCTAGCTGTGTTGCCTGTATGGATTTGGCAACATGTCACACAAAGTTCTTCCTGCACCAATCAGTCATTGCATCTTGAACATAACAATAGAAAAATAAATACAATAACAATTTATTAATAATTAATAACAATTTAAAGCCCAACCACAACATACCACCTCTGTTTTTAACAGTGATATAGCAAAAGGTTACAGTGATGCTTTTCTACTTGGGTATTGTAGTTACTGAAGATGGGTTTCAAGAAATTGCAATGTTACTGTTTCAGGCAGGAGAAAAAAAACCAAACCAAACAGTCCAAACAAACTGCTCACAGATGAAGAAAAAAATAATTTGAAGTTTAAAATACTGTTTTAAAAAGAGAAAAACAAATCCTAAGGCTTATCATTCCTTTGCAAAATATCTCTAGGCAGAGCTAAGGCCCTTTATCCTCACACAGGCCTCTTTCCAAGTAGAGAGGGCCAAAGTGACAGGCAGAATCTTGCAAACTATCCTGCTACTTTGGAGCACATTTAGCCCTCAGTTTTGTATGCATCATGGGCAGCTGCAGTTTTAAGCTTTGAGCTGTTGTATATGTAATTAGTATTTTACAAATATATAAGACAGATAAGAGATATTTTATTGGAGATAGTTACTAGAGTTTATTACTGTGAAAAAGTATAGATGTAGAGGTACAGTTTTGCTTACTATTAAATATTCACAGCCTGAGTTACATGGGATAGTTGGGATATAAATCAGGGTGCTTTTTTTGGTCTTTGCTGGCTTTTACTGTAGGCTAGTGAAAGAAGTTAGCAGTGTTTGTTTATCGTTTCTTGGAATGTGTCAAAACTTCCTGACTCACATGTTTTCCAGATGCTAAAATGACGGTGCCTAGGGTTTGGGGTTTTTATTTTTATCCAGTAGTGATGGCTTTGAAACGAGCAACATTCAATCAATAAGCTGCTACTACTTTTTTTCCAGGTAGCTATAAGAGTATGATATAGAGAAAAGAACCACAACTGTGTGCACATACGTGAAATTATTGTCACAGCTTCTAATGCCAAATGCATTGGCCTGGAATAAGCAGAGCTGGAACTAAATAGAAATTAAGAAATAAAAAGTTGACTCCCTGCCTTTAATCAGTAAGCAGTACTGTGACCCCTGTAAGTATGAAATAACTCATAAAAGAGTTCATGTTGAAACAACTGTTTGGAAGACTATGTGGAATTAAAGTATTTGTATCTCTCAAGAGGCCATTAATTTGTAAGATGTATGTTTTTCTCTGCTTGGAGGCATATATGCTGTCTTCAGCTGAGTGTTATTGTGCTGCATAATATTTGTTCTGTTTGTCGGGAAAGTTTAATTTAGCAAATTTTAACCATGGACAAATATCAAATGTATTCTGTGATTAAGGTTTGGGTTTGTCTTAGATACCAGTATTTTAAGTTCTAGACATAAAACTATGTAAAGCTCTCTAATGGCTCTTAAAGGAAACCACAAACTGTTTCTTGAGTTGGTTATACAAGGAGTCGCTCCGAGGGACTTAGTCCTGCAGCCCTTGAAGTCAATAGCTGAGCTCCCATAGATTTTTGTGGTGCAGGCACGGCGCGCTCTGCCTTGCTCAGGAGCCAGCTGAAATCAGCCCTCGTGCTCTGTCAGACAGTTCAAAGCTAGCAAAGCTGTCATCATCGCTGGCAAGCCCAAGGGGTAAAGCGAGGACAGGGTGAGGCTGCCAGAGCTGTTGCCGGCGCTGAACTCTCCCAGGTCACTCCTCCGGCACTTGCTCCAGCGGAGGCACAGGCAGCGGCAGGGATGAACAACCGGCAGCCACCCCGGGGCTCGGGCCGGTGGGCTCAAGATAACACTGGCTTTTCGGGCTTCTGTGCTGCGAGCTGTGACTTGTGTTTCCAAAGTCCAGCTTCTCTTATTTGTGTATTTTATCCAAACTTTGAAAATTTCAAGCGTGTGCATAAGTGTTGGGGTGTGTGGACACTACCGCAGGCAGTGCAAGCCTGCAGAACTGTTGCTGGCCAAAGAGTGCTTGTGTGTGCAGATGTAGGGACTGAAATTGTAATAGCATTTCTGCAAGATCTTGTAGCTGCATTTGAAGTGAAAGCTCACGCATATGCTCTGTGCACACACGCAGGCTCGAAAGAAGTCCTGCTGAAAATCTACTTTTACTGAAGTCACACAAAGTGACTAAAAACCCAGCAGGTACATCTTCAGTTAAATATAATCTTTCTAGCCCATGTATTATTTAAAGGAAGCTTACCTTATGGAGCGTCCTCTTATTCAACTGATTGCATTAAATGTTGATATAAAACTTTAAGTAAAAGAAGTAAAAGAATATATATATATATATATATATATATATATATATAAAAATATAAAAGAAAATAGTTACTCTCCTCCATCATTGTCTGTGATATTTGATCATGTATGTTAAAATAAGTGTGTGTGTGCACACGCATGCGTGGGTATATGTGATCTCATGGCCCATGTTATATCTTGAAGCATTCACTAGTGGTTCCATTATAGGTAGGCTCACTCAGGATGTGCTTTTTCTTTGACAGTGCCATGTAGCAGTGCCTTGATTAATATTATTACTCCAAGGAATATAATAAAAAAATCCAGCAGAGCAAGAAAATTATTGTTACAATAAAAGCCATTCAAATGAACATGCTTATTAACATGCCTCTCAATTGCACAGAGACTAAAAGACAGAGAACGCGTTCTCCTCTTCCATGTTGCTCTGCATATTTTGTCATTATGCTGTAGAGCTGTCGCGACTGCTGTCTCCTGGTTATGATTTTCAAATCCCAGTTGATGATTAATACCTTTGGCTCAGACAATTGTAAAAGGCCAGTGCAGTAGCTGCATACATTTTTGCGCTGCTCTGGCAGTAGTGATGTGCATCTCAATGTGGAGGGGCATGGAGAGTGGAAGGGAGCTGAGAGAGAAGAAGAAAGAAGGTGTCACACAAGAAATAATTTTTTCTGTAGGTTTTCCCCATTTGTCAGGTCAGCGCTCAGGCAGGTTTGACTAGAAAGCACATTGCATGAATGCATTGCATTTCTGCCAGCACCTTTTACTTACAAGCATCCTAAAGTCTCCCATGAGGAGATAAAAAAAATCTAGGATTCATGGATAAAATCCATTCAGTGTACTCAGGTAAAGAGGAAGAGTGGACAAGGTAGAACTTCATCCAGATTTTGCTAGAAACTGTACCTTTGCAAGGGAGAGAGTGTCCCTGGGCTGACTGTGTAGGGTCACACAAAACCTTAGAGGGAGGGCAGGAGGTATGCTTTGTGGCAATGACAAAGATAAATCTGCAATACGACTGATGTACACTCAAGGTACCTAAATGTAATCATGAGTAGAAAATGAATGAGAAATTCATGGAGGTATTATGGGATCCATGATATTCATCATTCTGTTTTCTAGGACAGCTCTGGCTATCTCCTCTTTCTCCCATCTTCACCTGCTCTCTGTGTATTCACCTTTCCTTTTGGTATTTTCTGTTCCATCATACCATGCACCCATGCCTTCTCAAGTCCCCTTTTCTCTCAGTCCCAGTGCCTCTCATCTGGCTATTTGAGCCCCTCTCTCAAATGTAGGCTAAAGCATTTGCAGAGCTTTGCTGTGTAGATGATTGTCCAAAACAAGTCTAATGCACACAAAAATTACTGTGGAGAACATGTCATAGTGTATACTGGTGAGCGTGTGATACCTGGTGCTTGTATTATTAATTATGTAATTATATTCTTCTGTGGAAAATACAACGTCAGCCTCTTTTGGACTGGGATGCTGAGTGAGCTGGATATTTGTGAACAATACTGTATGAGTCTTACCCTTCCCCTTTGTCACTGAGGATGTTTGCTCAGATTTAAGTATTGTTTTTGTTTTGGCAGAGGCCAAAAGCTGGGAGCAGGAAGCGGCTGCACCCTGATGGCTGTCATTTCCCCTGCGCGCGACTCATGTTTACTGCCAGCTGCTTTCTTACAGACACATTGCCCGGGCTTTGACACGACTGGGCCCGTCGCTGAGTCAGAGCTAGTAAACTTTCTGTGGCTATCTGCATATTTGTGCTTTTCTTCACAAATGATAAGGTCAGCCTGGGAAAAGAAAATAATAATAACTGAAAAAAAGGTAATTGTAGGATCTTTCACAATCCTCTGCTCAGATTAGGGTACGTGTGTTCCCACTGAGTCAGTAAATGATGATGGCTGGGAATGTCTCAAGTGGACAGTGGGGAGCTGGGCAGACCTCTGATGCAGAAGCTGCTTCTCCAGCAGGATGCGAAGGAGATCCCAGTAGACAGATGGCTGGCTGCCCGGTTTGCAATGTGTCCTCTCAGGCTTCTGTCCTCCCTCTGTAAAAGCTTTCATTACTTTTTGTCACTTGATACATTAGTTTGTTTTAATGCACTGGAACCCCATGTATATTTAGCAGCCTCTTTCTGCTTGTTTTATGGGGCTCCACTATTTTTGGATACGAATTAAAGCGTCTGAAAGGCCTGGCAGTTTCATTAGAGAAGGACAGTCCAATCCAAATCAGTGTAACTCACTTAAAATTGAAGTAAAATGTTTTAAGGAGAGTGATCTGATAAATATTGGCTTAAACTAATCGGATTTTCAGTAGGCAAATTACTGCATTTTTCTCGTTACTTAGTGGTCTGTAAAGCTTTCATGTCGTATGGGAGAGTACAGTTCCCTGCTATGGAGCTGAGAAGGATGACTGAAATCACTGACTGAAGATGCTTTCTGAGTGTTTGGCTACTGGGGAGGCTGAGTGGCTCAGGGACACTGTGCGGCTCAGCTCTCTGGGCTACCTGGATTGCTGTTGAAGGGGTGTTGCTGTTTTTCAGTAGGCTCACACAGGTTTGCTAATCCTTGTGCTGACTGCATGGGTGAGATGATCGGCAGGCTGCCACTGACCTCTCCAAAAGGATAAGCATAGTGTAAAGCCTCTCATGTTACATATAAGGTATTCTTTTTTTTTTTTTTTAATAAGCAAAAGCAATGCTTATTTCCAGTTAAGTGGGACAGGAAGCAGTGCATGTCCTTTCAAATTCAACTTCTGTATTCCAATAAGCTATTAATTACAGTTAAATAGGATCTAAATAAATATACAGTTGTTTGGGCTTTCTGTAGAAGTATTCTTATCCCCAACAGAAAAGGAAAATAAGCAGGGATTCTGTAAGAACCTTATCTAATATTGGTAGCACCATCATTTGATTCCTTCCAGTACATGTTTTATTAAAAGAACGGGCATGCATATATTTGATTCCATGTCCTTGTTCAAGAATTTCCCTTTGCTGAATGTTAAAGCAGATGTCCTATGAAAAAAGGAGCTGCTCTTCCGAAATGTTTTCAGTAAGGTACAAGAGCATGTGGCCTGAGAGGCGGTGTAGAGAAGTGAAACAGCTCTCGTTCATTAGTACTGAAATGTTTGTATGAGCAGCAATAGAAACAGCATATTTTAGTGTCTGTGCAGTATGAAATTGCATGTGGATGCAATTAGATAATATTGACAGTCACAGTGGTGAGTGTGCAAATAATACCGTGATATCTTTCCATCTGAGTTCCTGTGTAAGGAAAAGTAGAGATGGAAAATGGAGTGGTGCTGTGAAGAGCTACTGAGCCATTTCTTTTTCTAATGCAAAATACCCTAAAGCAAGGTTTGTCTGTGGGATGTTTGTTCTCTCAGTTTAGGAGAGTCAGAAGTTGACTGCATGACTGAGGCATGCAGGTATATGTTTTTTCAGGGCAGATTTGGTGTATCTCAAATGCAAGCTTGATCATCCCAAGTCCAGTATCCTGGCTAAAAACACTTTCAGTCAGGGCACCGCATTTCCATGGGATTATGCTGGTGTGCTTATTTTTTTTTGTTACCTTTTGAATAGATAATTTAAAATTGTTCTCTGTAGGGATGTTCTCTGTGTCTGTCTGCCTATCAATCTTTCTATCTGAATGCAGAAGTATTTGATTAGTGTATTTAAAGTAATAAAGATGTCAACAGTAGTGTCACATTGATTGATGCTAATTATAAGTCTTTAATGGCTCCTCTGGTTTGGCCACTCTCCTTGCAGATTGTGATTTTATGGTTAAAATAATGCCCTGCTGTCCGCAGACTCGGTCATAAATTGTGGTCTATCTTTCTTTAATGACTCTGCATGCAGTGGTATAATCCCAATAACATATATTATCTTTGGTAAAAGGAAGGCAGTGACTTTCATAGAGGTGATGGATGGATTTATAAGGACTAGCTAACAGACTAGCTGGGATCACACCAGAGGCAGGGCTGATTGTTCTGCTTGTGCATTGCCATAAGCGGAAACATTAGGCAGGCCGTCGTAGATAACTGATGGTTTTCATTCAATCCCTCCTCTTTCCACTCCATACCATTAGTAAAAATTAAAGAAAATGCTGAGGTGTGAATCAAAGTATCCTATTAAAAGGCTAATTACTTAGTAAGATGGCAAAAATCTTCCATAGGCATCTGTCAGCTATACCGAACAAAAAGCAATGCAGATTCTTGCTTTGTGGGCATCCTCTTTAAAGCGTGTAATGAATAGTCAGTGAATGCATGTTCACCTTACAAAAGTGCATTGCTACCATAAGGAAAATGCTACAGCTCTGAGAGGGGTCTCACCATTTCTGGGCGAGTTTAATCATTTTATGTGTATATGAAAGTGAAATTTCAGGGGACCACGCAGGGATGTGTGCAGGGATGCCAGCATATGTATGGATGTATATCAAGTTACACATGTCCATTTTTAAGTAACACCGTGATATCGATTCTGAAACACCACCTTATTGCTTCTATATTAATAACTGGCACCATGGAGCTCCACAGCATGGAGAATCCCATAGTGCTGTGTGCACACAGATGCTTTCAGAGCACTCTGTGCCCTAAAGAGCCTGTAATATAACTAGTGAACCTGGTTAAAAAGCAGGATCTATTTCCTTATGCTAAAAAGTTAGGAATAGAAGTTATTTTGGAAAAGGTAGAGTTACAGAAAGTAATTTGTTGGCACCCTAATCCTGGCCTTTACTGCTTGGTAGCTCATTATAGTTGTACTATGGTGTGTGACTGACAGCAGCAAAGTCCAAGGGAATTACTCTGGGGGGGATGGAGTTGTTTTGTAGGGAAGATCTGTTTGTTTTGATGGAGTAAGATGGGACTCATAAAATTAATTCTGAGCAGAACTCTAACACAGACAATGGTAAAAATATATCACAAAAGGTCGAAGCATTTGGAACCTATTGTAGACTGCTAACTAGTGCTTTCTGTGGGTAGATGTCTTTTACAGCTACTGCTGGACTGTTTACTATCTAAATAAACCCAATTAGCATTTGTTTATTAAGCTAGAAAACTGTGTTGCTTTTTCACAGAAAAATATAGATATGCTTAAACATAGCAAGAAAGCCATCAAATGAAAAAAATTCCCCCCAAAACCAAGGTAAAGCAGGATTTTCATAGAGGACTTTTAGTCACTTGCTACAAAATTTTACTAGCATGAATTTTTCTGACTCTGACAAAGCAGCAGTATTCCTTTGTCATGTTGTGCAGTGTATGCTTCCAGAAGTCACATCAGCTGGACAACATCTGGCTAGCTGATGAGCTCGGCAGGCAGTTGTACTGGCAGATTTGGAGTTACTTCTGGTTCTGTCATCAGAGAACCTGCTGATGGGCTGTCTGGAGCACACTATCTATGTGAATGTTTTAGTTTTGCTTTGGGATAGTGTCCTGGTCAAATTTGGGTTTATTTCTTTTCAAATTATTTTAATTTAATCTTTAATAGAGCAGAATTTTTTTTCTTCTGCCATGTGTGCTGGAGTTAGGCTGTGCATCCACGTGAAGCTTTCCCCCAGGCCCTCCCTCACCTCTTCATCCTGCTCCTGTCCCACACCCGGCTCATTTGCAGCATTGGCGACTCACTGAGAGTCGAGATAAATGTGTTGTGTGCTGGGCAGTTACCAGAGACATACACTTCATATAAGCACGTCCTTTGCTCTCCAAGCGGAGCCCCTCAATTAGCAGGCATGCCTGTGCACAGGGAGATCAGCCTACACATGGAAACTCTTGCTGACCAGAGGAGGGTGGCAGCAGGGTTGTTTGTACTCTCTCAAGTTGATTATTTTTCTTTTTTTTTGTTTATGATATATTAGCAGTAGCTCATGTGTTGGGGATGAAATGAAAAAAAGAAAAAAAAATAAAAAACCCAGCCCCAAGGCTTCTGTTTAAAAATGCAGGTTAATCCTCCGTGGCTTTCAGAAGCATTTCTGTAGCATGCTACTAATTAAGATAAGGTTATCATTTTAAGTTATATGAGGAATGCAATTAGAGCTCTTACTAAGAACTGTAGCAATCAATTTTATACAAATTATTCAGACCTGGTAAGGTAGAATGCAGTATTTATAGGACAAGAGAACACACTATGGTTTTATTAAATATAATACAGATTTAAATTACAGCCAAATACTGTACTGCCACTTATTCAGCAAGAATTCATGTATCCCTTTCTAAAATCTTCTCTTAGGTAGGATTAATTCAAGCAATTTTTTTTTCTCTCCTTTTCCAGTTTTCAACTGATTTTTGATAAAGAGACCTGTAAATAGATGTACCGTAAAACCAGAAATGAATGTATGGAAGTATTTGGTATGCTTATGAAATAGTATAAATTTCACATGTGCAAATGGGTATGAGTTAATGTTGGATGCCAACTTAGGATCTATGTAGTTTGTAGATGTATGTATTTTCTGCAGATACTGTAGACAGGGGATCAAGTTCAGCCCCTGTTTAGGTAAGTGAAGAAAGCACAGTGGGCAAGAGAGTGGGTTCTACTCCCACCAGGCCCCCTGTACACCAGACTGAGATGTTTCTATATCTTTGAACTTTGGCCAAACCTCAAAATAGAAAACAGAAAGGATTGTGTGCTAGTAGAAGAACTATACTTACCTTTTCATGTTTGTTTGTTTATTCATTAAGATATACCTATTTCTGAGAAACAGTGTGTGCCTTAGACATGCAAACTGTGAAAGTATGCTGTCGTGGAAGGGTTTCACAGTCTCGTGCATACAATGTAGTACTTTTATCTCTGCATAGTGTCCTTCTGGCTCTATTTTCCAAGCAGAGAATGCTTGTTCTTTAGGTTTTCCTGGAACAGTAATCTTTAACATAATCACTTCTTGTTATCTTACTCTGGTTGCCTCTTTCTTTCAGAGCTGTGCAAACTTGTATTCCTTGAGTTATACTCATGTTTTACAGATGGCCTTTGCTACATTCTTTAAAATGGACGTTGTTAAACTGCACTTAAACTTGAGTTTATACCTGGGTTTAATAAATAATTTAAAAGCTGAAACATTAAAAAATAAGTATTTCTCAAGTGTGATTAAAAACTCAGCAAATTTAGAAGAAAAGCTTTATGTGAAATGAGTGTGAATACATACTACACCAACCTCTCTGATGTAACAACTTGGTGATCAGTGAATAAAATGATCTCTCTAAGAACAGATTAGAAGAAAATGATTTCTAAAAATGCATTTGTTTATTTCTTATTTTACCTTTTTTGAAAGAGATGTTCAGATGGTTTAGTTTTCTGTTTCAGATGTCTTTTATAAAAGGAAATTTTCCTTAAGATTTGTATCTTTTTTCCTCTTGAAATGCATACTATAAGTGTTTCAGTGAGAATTATATAGTCTTCTACAGGGTGGGAAATGAAAACCTCTGACTTCTGCCTCCAGTATTTTTGTACCAGGATGTCCATCTTTAAAGAGCAGTGTTTGATTAACTTAAATGTTCAGTATGTCAGCCAATAGGAAACACATTCCGCTATCTGTGTTTATCCGAGCCACAGTACCATGCTTCCCAGAGCCCCTCTTATCTACATTTTTTTATTATCTGGGCTGTACTTACCAGCCGCACTGACCTTGAGGTAAAGTATTGCTGGTACTGCATTTTACTAAGGGTGATGCAGATGGTACTCTTTTCTGTTTGGGGGCTCTTCTTTCTTTCAAGATGTACCTGTAACCCAGGGAATAAAAATTGCTCTTTAATCAGAATTCTTATTAGGTTTGAAGGAATAATGCATGAAAAGACTGGTCGTTATGTTTTTGCAGTTAATATGATTATGAGCATGTGGTATTAAGAGAGCAGTAGTGAATGTTTCTGTGGACGCAAATCACTCCCTTCTATCAGTTGAAGAAGCTCCAGCTTGTGCTGGAGAAGGGAGTATGTGGTATTGCTACTTGTTTTATGAGGATAACCTTTGCTTTCAATTTGCTAGCATGGGAAGCTGGAACAGGAAAGTGGAGCTCTTTGGGACTGAAAAGGTGTCTCTAGTCAATCAAAGGACACTGAAGCAGCACAGGTAAACATCCATGTTACCTGCATGAATATGCATAGATGTATATATTTGACAGTTAGTGGTTGCAGCTTATCCCCAGACTCTCTGTAACTGAAGTACTCATTTTAAACTGGTTATCCTAACAGAAGGAATTGGTGTTAGGATGCTGTGGTCCAGCTGAGAGCTGATCTGCAGGTTAGCCTGTTGCAGGCACAGCAAATGCAAGAGTGTGTCTCATTCTCCCCAATTCTTTAAAAAAAACTGTGTGGGGTTTTTTTTCTCTTTTATTTGTTTTGTTGGTGGGTTTTTTTTTTGGTAACAGTGCTTTAAAAAAATTAATTCTAGGAAAGAAAAGGATGTATTGTTATGCATTTTGAGATGTCTGTCTTCTGTGAGACAGGTACCTCTGACAAGAATTTCATGTTCAGAAAATATTTTCATTTTGTAGGCAAATGCCCCTTCATTTCCCAAAAGTTGGGAAAGAAGGTAATATTTTTTTCTTAAAATAAATCAAGTTTGGACACAGTGCAACAGCAGCTCGGCAGTTGCTTTCAGTGTAAGCAAAAAAGCTCTTGCGTTACATGTATCCAGATGTTTTGATAACATATGAAATTCATAGAATCATAGAATGGTTTGCGTTGGAAGGGACCTTAAAGGTCATTTAGTTCCAGTCCCCTGCCAGGGCCAGGGACATATTCCACTAGACCAGGTTGCTCAAAGCTCCGTCCAACCTGGCCTTGAACAGAGGGAGGGGGCAGCCACAGCTTCTCTGGGCAACCTGTTCCTGTGTCTCACCACTCTCACAGTGAAGAATTTCTTCCTTATATCTAATCTGAATCCACCCTCTCTCAGTTTAAAGCCATCGCCCCTTGTCCTATCACTACAGTTCCTTGTAAAAAGTCCCTCTCCAGCTTTCCTTTAGGCCTCCTTTAAGTACTGGAAGGACAGTAGAAGGTCTCCTTGAAGCCGCCTTTTGTCTAGGCTGAACAATCCCAACTCCCTCAGCTTGCCTTCATAGGAGAGGTGCTCCAGCCCCCTGATCATCTTCAAGGCCCTCCTCTAGACTCGCTCCAACAGGTCCATGTCTTCCTTATACTGGGGGCCCCAGAACTGAACACAGCAATCTACAGGTTGGTTCTCACAAGAGCAAAGTAGAGGGGGAGAGTCACCTCCCTCAATCTGCTGGCCACACTCCTCTTGATGCAGCCCAGGATACAGTTGGCTTTCTGGGCTTGCAAATGCACATTGCTGGCTCATGTTCAGCTTCTCATCAACCAACACACTCAAGTCCTTCTCCTCAGGGTTGCTCTCAATCCACTCATTGCCCAGCCTGTGTTTGTGCTTGGGATTGCCCTGACCCACATGCAGCAGGACATTGCACTTGGCCTTGTTGAACTTCATGAGGTTTGCACAGACCCACCTCTCCAGCCTGTCCAGGTCCTTCTGGATGGCACATCCCTTCCATCCAGCATGTTAACTGCACCACACAGCTTGGTGTCATTGTCAAACTTGCTGAAGGTGCACTCAATCCCACTGTCCATGTCACCAGTAAAGATGTTAAACAGTGCTGGTCCCAACACTGACCCCTGAGAAACGCCACTCCTCACTGATCTCCACTTGGATATCAAGCTGCTGACCACAACTCTTTTCAGTGTGACCGTCCAGCCAGTTTCTTATCCACTGAGTGGTCCATCCATCAAATCCAGGTCTCTACAATTTGAAGACAAGGATGTCATGTGAGACAGTGTCAAATGCTTTGCACAAGTCCAGGTAGATGACATCAGTTGCTCTTTCATTATCCACCAAGGCTGTAAGCCTATCACAGAAGTCCACCAGATTTGTCAGGCACGATTTGCCCTTAGTGAAGCCATGTTGGCTGTCACCAATCATCTCCTTATTTTCCATGTGCCCTAGCGTAGTTTCCGGGAGGATCCACTCCATGATCTTTCCAGGCACAGAGGTGAGACTGACTGACAGGCCTGTAGTTCCCCAGGTCGTCTTTTATTCCCTTTTAAAAAACCTGAGGTTATGCTTCCCCTTTTACAGTCAGTGGGAATTTCACCAAACTACCACAACTTCTCAAATATGATGGATAGCGGCTTAGCCGCTTCATCCACCAGTTCCCTCATTACACTCAGATGCATCTCATCAGGTCCCTTGAACTTGGTGCACATTCAGGTTCCTTAGATGGTCTTGAACCTGATCTTCTCCTATGGTGGGCAGTTTTCTATTCTCTAAGTCCCTGCCTTTGCCTTATCTGACTTGGGTGGTGTGGCTGGAACATTTGCAGGAAAAAAATGAGAAAAAACAATTTATTGAGTACCTCAACCTTGGCCATATTCTGGGTAGCCAAGCCTCCCATTTCCTTCCAGAGAGGCCCCACATTTTCCCTAGTCTTGATATTATCACCAATGTACCTATAGAAGCTTTTGTTGTTGCCCTTGATGTCTCTGGCCAGATTTAATTCTATCAGGGCTTTAGTTTTCCAAACCAGATCCCTGTCTACTTGGACAATTTCTCTGTACTCCTCTCAGGCTACCACCCTCTGTAGGCTTCTTTTTTGTGTTTGAGCTTGTCCAGGAGCATCTTGTTCATCCATGCAGGCCTCCTGGCATTCTTACCTGATGTCTTCTTTGCAGGGATGCATCACTCCCGAGCTTCAAGGAGGTGATCCTTGAATATTAACTAGTTTTCTTGGTCCCCTCTTCCCTCCAGAGCTTTATCTCATGGTTCTCTGCCAAGCAGATCCCTGAAGAGGCCAAAGTCTCCTTTCCTGAAGTCCAGGTTATCAAGCTTGCTGTGCACCCCCCTCACTGCCTTAAGGGTCTTGAACTCCACCATTTCATGGTCACTGCAGCCAAAGCTGCCCTTGAGCTTCTCATTCCCCACCAGCCCTTCCTTGTTGGTGAGAACAAGTTCCAGCATAGCACCTCTCCTCGTGGGCTCTTTTATCACTTGGAGAAGGATGTTATCATCAATGCATTCCAGGACCCTTTCTTTTTTAGGACATTTTTTTATTATCTGGGCTGTACTTACCAGCCGCACTGACCTTGAGGTAAAGTATTGCTGGTACTGCATTTTACTAAGGGTGATGCAGATGGTACTCTTTTCTGTTTGGGGGCTCTTCTTTCTTTCAAGATGTACCTGTAACCCAGGGAATAAAAATTGCTCTTTAATCAGAATTCTTATTAGGTTTGAAGGAATAATGCATGAAAAGACTGGTCGTTATGTTTTTGCAGTTAATATGATTATGAGCATGTGGTATTAAGAGAGCAGTAGTGAATGTTTCTGTGGACGCAAATCACTCCCTTCTATCAGTTGAAGAAGCTCCAGCTTGTGCTGGAGAAGGGAGTATGTGGTATTGCTACTTGTTTTATGAGGATAACCTTTGCTTTCAATTTGCTAGCATGGGAAGCTGGAACAGGAAAGTGGAGCTCTTTGGGACTGAAAAGGTGTCTCTAGTCAATCAAAGGACACTGAAGCAGCACAGGTAAACATCCATGTTACCTGCATGAATATACATAGATGTATATATTTGACAGTTAGTGGTTGCAGCTTATCCCCAGACTCTCTGTAACTGAAGTACTCATTTTAAACTGGTTATCCTAACAGAAGGAATTGGTGTTAGGATGCTGTGGTCCAGCTGAGAGCTGATCTGCAGGTTAGCCTGTTGCAGGCACAGCAAATGCAAGAGTGTGTCTCATTCTCCCCAATTCTTTAAAAAAAACTGTGTGGGGTTTTTTTTCTCTTTTATTTGTTTTGTTGGTGGGTTTTTTTTTTGGTAACAGTGCTTTAAAAAAATTAATTCTAGGAAAGAAAAGGATGTATTGTTATGCATTTTGAGATGTCTGTCTTCTGTGAGACAGGTACCTCTGACAAGAATTTCATGTTCAGAAAATATTTTCATTTTGTAGGCAAATGCCCCTTCATTTCCCAAAAGTTGGGAAAGAAGGTAATATTTTTTTCTTAAAATAAATCAAGTTTGGACACAGTGCAACAGCAGCTCGGCAGTTGCTTTCAGTGTAAGCAAAAAAGCTCTTGCGTTACATGTATCCAGATGTTTTGATAACATATGAAATTCATAGAATCATAGAATGGTTTGCGTTGGAAGGGACCTTAAAGGTCATTTAGTTCCAGTCCCCTGCCAGGGCCAGGGACATATTCCACTAGACCAGGTTGCTCAAAGCTCCGTCCAACCTGGCCTTGAACACTGCCAGGGAGGGGGCAGCCACAGCTTCTCTGGGCAACCTGTTCCTGTGTCTCACCACTCTCACAGTGAAGAATTTCTTCCTTATATCTAATCTGAATCCACCCTCTCTCAGTTTAAAGCCATCGCCCCTTGTCCTATCACTACAGTTCCTTGTAAAAAGTCCCTCTCCAGCTTTCCTTTAGGCCTCCTTTAAGTACTGGAAGGACAGTAGAAGGTC
>NW_020799095.1:54676009-54685659 GCF_003259725.1 Athene cunicularia | reverse complement strand
GATCCTGTAGTTTTGTGATGAATACTGCTTGGTTAGTACAGTAGGAGATGAGGTGGACTGCCATTAGGAAGTGTTTGTTAAAGTAATTGAAAGATAAAGGCTTATAGTTAACAGAACTATGCACCCTGTTACTTCCTGTAGCACGAATAACCATTTATATTACACACACAGGTAAGCTAGAGGAAAGTTTATAAGGTGTCAGGCACAAATATTTAAACATGAGGAAACACCAGCAGTAGAATTGCTCCTCAGTAATGTGTATGTTTGTACATGACCATTCACTCTCTGTGTGCCTGCTCATATAAGCTTTCTTTTCATAGAAATTCCCATTTCTTTTGCTGAGCAGGATGCATATAGCAAATTGATGCACACCTGTCCCTTTGTTTTCAGTCTGTTTACTGTGCTCTGTTTCAGAGAGATTTGTTTTGTCATCAGCTAATGTGTGCATTATCTTACTGATCCACAATCTGATTAATCTTTGTCACTTTCCCATGAGATGATATTATCCTTGTTTTACAGACACAGAGTTGAAGCATAGATGCAATAGTGAAGAGTCTCCACCAGTTTAGGGTATTCAGTTTGGGATGCACTGTTGTACAACCATGACACAACTTCTACTGACTTCACTTGTGGTTGTAAATACTCATCTGCAGAACCTCAGCTTGGGGGCCTGGAGAGGCAAATGCACATATAGAACTTGTGTATGGTTAGGTAATGCCTCATACAAGGGCAGAAGTGGGTGAAATCTGTTCATATATTCATCTTTTTGAAAGAGGTTTAGATGTAAAAAAAAAAAAAAAAAGTGCCACCACTGGCAAATTTGGGTTCATATCCGAGGAGCAGCAAAAAGTAACACTGTGATGAACAAGTTATATGTTCATGAAATTATAAATTCTGGCTACAGCTCATGGAAGTGCTAATGCTCTGCAAAGAGAGTATCAATAAAAGTGTTACTGTTTGGGAAGAAGGACTCTTCTTAGAAATGTCTAATGTTATTTTACTGTAAGTTTACAAAGTGAGGTAAAATAAAACCAAGCAGAGGTGGGATTGAGGTATGACAGAGATAAAAGCAACTGTTAAAAATTGAGTGGGAGGCAATGTTAATAATAACTGATGCTACTGGCTCTTCTCCCTACCTGTTCAGTCACTATTTCAGCCAGATATGTACACTTCACATATATATATATATTTTTAAAAAGTATGTGTAAGTATATATAAATATACATTTATATAAGTATATATATTTATGTAGATATATGTATTTTTAAAAGTATGCAAGGTTGTATTTGCATGCATTTGTTGTGCTGCCAAAACAACTGAGTGATGAGAACATCAAATAGGGTTTAAATGTGTGGTTATTCTCACTTCAGTGTTGTGCCATTGGTTTCTGGAAGCAGTCTGTCGCTCTTGCAGTTTGGTCCTTGACCTTCTATCACTTTTGGAGACATGCCATACAATCTTTGTTTACAGTAACAAGCATGGAAAAACTGACTTCCTGACAGTAATGCTGAAGTCTAAGTTGAAACCACTCACAGGTGAAAAAACATAGTTCTTCCACTTTGAACTTGTAATGTGTTTCATGTAAAATACCCATCTAAAACTGGGCAGCCAACAAAAGGAAACCAGTCCTTTGCCCAAGACCAAATATTAACTGTGTTGTCAGCAGTTTCACTAAGGAGTTGGTTGTAATGTGTTTATGTATGTTTTTTCTTGTGTAGCATATAATTTATAATCTAAAAAAAAAAAAACCAACCCAACAAAAAAACCCAACCCTAAACCATTGGTTATTTATTTTTTATATACGTATGATATTGACTGAGCAGTTCATGGCCCTTCGTGAACTTCTAGCTATTGCATGTGCAGCTCTAATCTCCACGTAACCTCTTCATCACACAGCTTTCTCACAGGCTAGTAAAACACATTAGGATTTGTAGACTGGTTTGTATGAAGAACCAATAGATTGCACAGCTTCCTTGTTTTCTGGCATTTGCATCACTACTTCTAGTGGCTGTAAAACCTTTTAAGGAAATTAGGGTATTTACACTAGGAATTTGTGTGTTCAGACTAGATTCTCTTCTTGAAGTGCAGGTTTACTGAGCAAAGCAACATTTGAGTTTTGGAGTCACAATCAAAGTCATGATGCAAAATGAATGTAGATCTAATGGAAGATTTGTGGTCCAGTTCAATGGTCATGTTTTTGGTGATGCAAGTTAGGTGATGTGTTTTGTAGCAATTAAATATTCCATAGTTATGTCAAAAGAGTGTTATTTTACACTTTCAGGAAATTAGAAGGGAATGATAAGAAGACTGGAAGTCAAATGAAGAGTGGGATAATGAAGCATTCCTATTTTCCTGAAGGTTGTGTGTTCAAGTGATGTGTGTTAATGCACAATTCCAAATCCTCTGTACAAATTTTATTCTCTTTTTACATCATTACAGTGATTACAATACTCTATATTAACTTATGCCTGACCCCTTTTACACTGGCATATACATCATGTCTGTTGCTTTTGAACTGTAAGAATTTGGCTCCAGGGCTAACTTAACTGGAGGAAGCAGTTTTCAGTAAGTCAGAATAATAATGGGAATAATAACTTTAAGGAGCTTATCATTTGGTTGCATTTACATCGATGTACCAAATTCTGCTCTGTTGAATTCCCTTATTTATGCTCCCCTTCAGGACTGCTGCTGAAGTCTTCTTTCTCACACAAGCAGTTTGCAGTGATCCAACAGCACAGGGCTTAAGATATGTAGACTCAGTCCTTTAAAGTGCATAGGCATTTTCTAGCATACAACGATCAAACATGGATGAATATTGAAAAAACTTCACTCATATTTTAAACATAGCATATGTACTCACACTGGGAACAGAATTTCAGATATTATGATTAAAGAGCTGGCAAATACAAGGGTATGTGGTCAATGCTATCATCTGGAATAGCTGAAACTTTGGGAGGCTAATTACAATAAACTGTCCATCATACATCTGTAGAACCTAGAATTAATGTGGGAAATTTTTCAAAGCGTATTCAAATAAATTGATCTGGTTCCAGATGACTGTAAGAGAAAAGTGCAGAACTGTGCTTCACTAGTTTCTTATGATGGTCTCTGTGCTGAAGATGCAGAAGTAGCATTTCCCTGTTCTTTTTACATGCATTCACTAAGATGGTTTAGACATATTCTGGCACATTGTAGTGAAAATTACCAAAAGGTGGAATCATGGCTATTTTTTAACTGATGGACAACCAAATCATACCTTAAGTATGAGGCACTGGTTAGATCTTCATTCCAAGTGCCATACAGTGTAGCAATATCAGGTGATGGCTTTGAAGAAGCGCATCAAGAACCAAAGGAGTTTAACTGTGGTCACACAAAACTCCTTACAGGATATTTTACCCTACTGAAGAGCTCTGTACACACTGTAGAGAAACTGCTTCTGGGACTTGAACTCTCAGATGAAGTTGACCTGAGTGTCTCTAAACTATGGCAGCGTGTGTCTAGACATACCCTGTGGTCACTAAACATCTACTGGTATTTTGTGCAAGGCGTAGGGCACTTCATGCCTTGGCCAGTAGCCAGCATGGCTCAGTATTTAGACCCATGTGCAGCTCTGCGGTTTTTGTTCACTGACATATGTTTGTTTTGGTTTGAGTCCATAAGGTTTGCACACTTGAGGTTCACTTTGAGGTTTCAAGTTCAGTGAAACATCAAGTTTTGCCTGGCTCTTGGGTTGAACCTCAAGCCTAATGATAATGCTTTCTCTATCTGCAGATTATGAAGGGAAAGGTCACTGAAAAACATCAAGCATTCAAATGGGCCATTCCTTGCAGAATTTATCTATTGTATGTTTTTATCAAAATTAGCAACTCTGGATTTGACTGATATATACAAGTGTATTCTGCTTTGAAACTATAGCATTTCTCCAAGTTTCTGCTATTTTTCAGTTCCTACTTCCTGGGTAGCACTTTTTAGTGCTACGCAGGGGTAGCATTTTATGGCTATAATAAGCAAAGAGTTAATTTTATTTTAAACCATTGGCCAGATAGTCGTTTGATTTAACTTCTGTTACTTCTGTCCAGTCTCTGCAGTGCCTATGGTATATTCAACCAACATGAAGTTCTGCTTCCTTTGACTTCAGAAAGTAAGACCCAAAAGGGACTTATCCCAAAAGGAAAAGCTGCTGCCCTGAAGGTGGTTGTGTAGCTTTTCTCTTTTGAGTCCTAATACTTGTCTGATGTTGAAAGGAATTTAGGTCTTATCTGTAAACAGTCCGACTGTCTCAGAGCTGGGATCCAAAGTTTCATTTTCAGTGTTGTTCAGTAGACCTGTCAGTCTGACCTCGGTGCCAGAGAAGGTCATGGAGCAGGGCAACTCACGTGCCATTAAATGTCATATAATGGACAACCAGGGGATCAGGCCCAGTCAGCATGGCTTCATGAAAGGCAGGTCCTGCTTGACAAACCTGATCTCCTTCTATGACAGGGCGACCTGCTTATTGGATGAGGGAAAGGCTGTGGATGTTGTTTACCTTGACTTCAGTAAGGCCTTTGACACCGTTTCCCACAGCATTCTCCTGGCAAAGCTGACTGCTCACGGCTTGGATGGGCACACGCTTTGCTGGGTAAAAAACTGCCTGAATGGCGGGGCCCAAAGGGTTGTGGTGAACGGAGTTAAATCCAGTTGGAGGCCGGTCAGGAGTGGTGTCCCCCAGGGCTGGGTTTTGGGGCCACTCCTGTTTAACATCTCTATTGATGATCTGGATGAGGGGATCGAGGGCACCCTCAGTCAGTTTGCAGGTGACACCAGGTTGGGTGGGAGTGTTGATCTGCTGGAGGGTAGGGAGGCTCTGCAGAGAGACCTGGACAGGCTGGAGCCATGGGCTGAGGCCAACTGGAGGAGTTTCCATAAGGCCAAATGCCGGGGGCTGCCCTTGGGCCACAACAACCCCCAGCAGCGCTACAGGCTTGGGGAGGAGTGGCTGGAGAGCTGCCAGTCAGAGAGGGACTGGGGGTGCTGATTGACAGCCGGCTGAACAGGAGCCAGCAGTGTGCCCAGGGGGCCAAGAAGGCCAATGGCATCCTGGCTTGTGTCAGCAACAGCGTGGCCAGCAGGGACAGGGAAGGGATCTGACCCCTGTACTTGGCACTGGTGAGGCCGCACCTCGATTCCTGTGTTCAGTTTTGGGCCCCTCACTACAAAAAGGACATTGAATGACTCGAGCGTGTCCAGAGAAGGGCAACGAAGCTGGTGCAGGGTCTGGAGCACAGGTCGTACGGGGAGCAGCTGAGGGAACTGGGGGTGTTTAGTCTGGAGAAGAGGAGGCTGAGGGGAGACCTCATCGCCCTCTACAACTACCTGAAAGGAGGCTGCAGAGAGCTGGGGATGAGCCTCTTTAACCAAGTAATAAGCAATAGGACAAGAGGTAATGGCCTCAAATTGTGCCAGGGAAGGTTTAGACTGGATATTAGGAAGCATTTCTTTACAGAAGGGGTTGTTAGGTTTTGGAGTGGGCTGCCCAGGGAGGTGGTGGAGTCCCCATCCCTGGAGGTGTTTAAGAGTTGATTCGACATAGCACTGAGGGATGTGGTGTAGTTGGGAACTGTCAGTATTAGGTTAATGGTTGGACTGGATGATCTTCAAGGTCTTTTCCAACCTAGATGATTCTGTGATTCTGTGAATCTTCGACTTGCAGGGATGTCACAGTGGAGGACTGTACCAAGCAGGTACAGAAAATGTACTGAATCTGATAGAAAAGCACCTGAAAATCACTCCACAAAATGCTTATTTTGGGCTCTGTGTATATGCGGCTCTAATTCTTCATGTTGATCTAGAGTCTACTCTGCTGCTGAATCTTCTGCTCCAAAGCCTGTCCTTTGTGAACAGTGACACCAAATCCAAGGTAGCTAATATATCCCTAAGGTAGCAGGGAGCAGGATTTATGATCGAATGTTGGAGAATAGATCTTCAAATGCTGGCACCAAACTGTTGTTGGGAAAATTTCTATTGATGACCTGTCAAGGCAGCATCCAAAGTAAGCCCAGTTCTTTCCACATCTTCCAGTCTAAAAGCTTTCATGTGAACTCAGGCAGTAATGATGTCAACCAGAAATTCCTACGTGTACCCTCAGCTGTTCTGTTTGCACAACTTCTCCATTCACTGTATGGAGGGGGAAAAAATGTGCTGTGGAGTTGGACTGAAAAGTAATTTTAGACAAGTAATTTTAGAGTCTGCCTATGAAGTACTTTGAGAGTTGACAATATCTAACAGTGCAAGGTACTTATGTTAGAGATTTGTAAAGGGAAGAAAGAGTTACCCATGCTGTCATCAAAGAATTTAGTGGGGAGGTTTATCTAAAGGGGTCTTAGTATTATATTTTTAAGTGCTGTGTGCATAGGGCTGTCTCTCACAAGGAACTTTTCTTCATCTAAGTCTTTTACATTTTTGAAGAAATGATGGCTGGTCTTTCTCTTTGTAAATCTTGTCTCTTCCTATCCCTCCCCCTTCATTTGCATCTAATGTGACTGTGTATCTCTGGGTCATATATAAAAGTACATGCATCGTGTGCCTACAGAGGAGGTTTTTTACACGCTTGTGGATATATTTATAAATACTATAGGCCCCCTTTTTCAGGTCTGTTTGAAAAATGTGTCCTGTATTGTGTATTCTGAGTAAACCAGCATCTCTATGTACCGTGTTGGTTCAGCCCTAATTCTGACTTCTGAGAGTAGTTCAGGTTTTCACTCATCTGGTCTTTGGTTTTTCTCCTGTTTCTCATGGGTAACACATGGCAGAACACTGAAATCATTGTTAAGGTGTTCACTGGGGTTTTAGTGGTTTGGTTAATGGTTGAACTGAAAACATTTAGATATCAAAACGATCATCAGATTGTGGCAATCTGGAGTGCTACTGATCTGAACTGAACTTGGTTAAATGAGTATGAAAAGTCTCTTCATTCCTTGACTCCTTCACTTCTTTGGTTTTAGTGTTAGATCTTGGAAAATGTATGCAATTCAGTATTTCCCACTAGCAGTTCAGGGAATGCTGAGTATGTAAGAAACAGAGGAAGAGCACTTATTTCCTCCACATTTCTCTTCCCAGGGAGGGAGGTGCAGCAATGGAAGCGAGGTCATGGAATCTCCATCTCTGAGGGTTCTGAGGACAAAGTAACAGCTGACTTGATGTAATGTTGATGGTAGCCTGGGGGTTCACTAAGTGACCTCTGGAGGACCCTTCCAACCAACATATCTGTGATTCTAAGTCAGAACAGATAAAAGAGCTACTGGTATCAAGTGGGAAAGATCTTCAGCTTGCAGACAAGAAGCCGCTCTGAGTCATGCTATTGTAATTATTGTAGGTTAAGAACAATAAGACTGGTCGCCTGGACAGCTCCTCTTATCACGTAATTCAGAGCCCTGATGATACTTACTTTGCTGCACTGAGTCCCTGCCTCAGTAACGTTTATCTTTTGGACTGAGAAAAAGTAATCTGTAGCCTTTGTTCTCCATATTAGCTGACACTGCATCTGAAAATACAGTATTATATCCATTAGCTACAGTCTGAGTTCGGGTGTACCAATATTGGTTTCCAGCAAAGACTTGACAATGATGAAATTATTAACTCCACAAGTGAAAATGCCCTTGGATGACTGTGGTAATCTTGTGATTTCTGTACATGCAGTCCTGTGGCTCTCCTGAACACTAACTGCACACCGAGGGTGAATGCTACAACTGAATTTTACGTGGAATTTAGGCAACACCTAGGTGCAGCCCATTGCAAAACCCCTTTCTGATAGGAGCCAATGAGAACAAGCTACAACTGCCTTGTGCAAATTTTTGCAATCTGCTATTGCGTGAACAGTTGGGAAGGTTGAAATCAGCACGAAAGAGCACTCGGGTTTTGCTTCGATTGCGCTTCCCCGTGTGAGTGCTAGGCATCTCTTGCTTCTGGGGAATTCTTTGCTTGATCTCTATCTCATAACTTTGGAGCTTGCAATGGAATCCTGTGCAAAACAGCTGTGTGGATTCACGGCAGCTATCTTCTTACCTTTCCCCGACACCATTTACGGTTTCAGTGTAAAGAGCCAGGGAGCGCAGCGTTGCGAGGTGGTGCCCAGCTTTTGTGAACAAAGGGGATTGAACAAATGTTAGGAGTAAAACAATCTACAAACTGCTAGCTGTTTGTTGGATGATAACTTTATGCAACAGCAATTCCATCGATCATCAAGGTCAGCTTTTTTGCTTTTGTTTCTCAAGCGAACCAGTTCCTCGGTTCCATGCTCCTATAGGCAAGACGGTAAAACAGCCAAGGATGTTAACTGCTTGGTGTGCTGACAGTGAACAGTGTTGTGGAGCTGCACACTTTTATCTGGGGACTGCCAAGGGTGTCCAGGTGTTTCTGTGTTAAACAGCGTGGCACAACACCTCTGCAGGAACTGGCAGGCGAGAGTGTTTGCTTCTTGACTTGGATTGAAAGCTTTTGAGTCAGCAATGTCAGGAAAACATTGCCACCGTCTGCAAACCAGAGAGAGCCCTGTCATGTACATACATGAGGAAAAAACCCTTCTGCTCATTTTTTCCTGAATATTTTGTAGGACAGTGCATTTAATAAAACTATCAGTTATGAAAATGGTGAATGCCCCTCTGTTTCTTGCTGTAGTCTCTCATGAGTATGGGGCTGAGTGGCAAAAGGGGTGGTCTTGGCAAACAGTTTATTAGTCTCAAATTATTCAGAACACAGGTTTGGATACAGATTGCAGGGAATGATAATGGAGTTGGTTTTCTGAGCCTGTTCATGCTATGAAGACATGGGGTATGCTTTTCAGGAATTCACTTAAGTGGAATCAGCTTTGAATAACGTAGCCTGGAAGTAATATTGCTGCCATCCAGCTAGTGTCTGTGGAACAGCATTCTCCAGCCTCCTGAAGCATTGGTGTTGAAGATGGATAGATAGGGAGATATTTATTTTTTGGGCCTTTTTTTTTTAAAAAAAAAAAGGGAAATTCTTTCTCACCACTAGAGAGGGGCATGTTTCGGTTGAGATTTTTTCCCTCCTGAGTGAAAGAGTGGACCACATCAGCATCCGATTTGGGCGCGTCATGTGGTTTCTCATGTGATGCTGGTCTCACTGCGCTTTGGAGAGTGAGCCTTTGTGACTCCGCACTCTTGGACAGTAGCATCCAGCAACAGAGGAGACTTCGGGGAAGGGGGAGGAAAAGATACACCCCCCCACACCCCACTCCAGAAAACCCCGAAAGCCCAGAAAAATAAAGTTACAATAATTTATTATAGTTATTGTTTCTTCTTAACTGCTTTGGCTTTTATTTTTAATTCTGGGTCTTCCCTTTTCTCCGTTCCTGCAGGCATAAAGCTGCACCGTTCGGAAGAAGCGAGATTGTCTTTCCGTACAGCTACAATGCTGCACCGCTCTCAACACAGCCTGCTTTTCCCCCATTTACCTGGGCGGCTGCTGCTGTTTCGGCTGCTGCTGGGGCTGCTGCAGTCTCACTGCCTGTGCTTCACCCCGGCTTGGCTGACTCGAAACTCACTCGTCTGCACATTGCTAAGGAAGAAGAACGATGGAGCCGCATTTTTTCTGGTTCTGGAAGCAAAGGGTTGCGATTTGTGATGATTTGGGTTGGTTTTTTTTTTTGG
>NW_020799095.1:54662109-54675959 GCF_003259725.1 Athene cunicularia | reverse complement strand
GGGGGGGGGGGGGGGGGGGGGGGGGGGGGGGGGGGAATGGAGGAGAAAGGAGGGGTGTTAATCTAGGATGGAGTGGGTGAAAGCTTAAAGAAACATTATGTAAAGTAATCCAGTGCTCGACAAGGGCATCAGCAGCAAGAATCCAGCCTCTGCTGCTCCAGAGGATTAACATGGGGAAGCCACAGTGCTGCAGTCAGGTTTCACCTCAGTGTTGTGCTGGAGATGGATAAATAAGGTATCGGCTGCGTCTGCCTGTTAAGGCAAAGCCATGGGAGAAGGAGAGAGCGAGTGAATGCAAATGCAAAAGAAAAGAAATGCTATGTGCTGTTTGATTCTGTGCATTCTCATTGCAGAGAGGATGGTAACAAAGCAATGTATGGACGAAGGGACTGTAAATTGTAGCTCGAACACTCCTGATGCTGTCAGGGAGGGAACTGATGAGCTAGGTGGCTGCAGCAATATCCCCAGGGAAAACAGCAACCACGCACTCTGTGTGTGTATATATATGTATGTATGTGCTTTTGTGTGTGTGCGAGCCTGTATAGACACGAAAGAAAGACACTTCTGACCAATTTACAAAGGAAGTTTGTCACTTGCTGGGTCAGACTTGATTGCAGCTTGTATTTTCAGCTATAGCTCTACACCCATTTCCTGACTGAGGCGGCACTTTGCGAAAACAGATGTAGACAGAATTCTTTTAAGAAATGTGAAAGCAGATACTTTCCGCTTAACACCTTGAAGCACTGAATCTTCTGCACTGTGCTGAGAGAAACTGTGGGGTTTCATTTTCTCCATCTTAAAATCTTTATAAACACAGCTGTATTCAGTATGGTGAAAAATTCTATACTGTAAATAGAAATGTGATCAATCTAATCAAAATAAATGCATCCCAGATGACTTCTAGACCAGCTGGCTACCACAGTCATCAGATGGCTAAATGCTCAACCGAGCATTTATATTCAGTGTTACATTTCCTTTTTTTTTTTTTTTTTTTTTTTTTTTATTTTTTTTAGAATTTCAAAATCAGCATCTAATTAAAAAAAGGATTCTTCATCTATTGAGAAAAGTTAAAGCTCACATTTGGCAATAGATTTCTCTGAAATGTATGTGGGTGTATTGCTGAACACGCATGGGAGAGACCATGTTTTTAGAGCAGGTAGACTTGTCACAGTACAGGCATATTTAGTTTGGTAGGCAGCTCAGCTTGGCTGTGTCTGAACAATGCAGAAATAGGGGAAACAAGTGCTGCACTCAGCTAGTGGAGCTTGGCATGGCTTCTAGCAGCTGCCTACTAAGAAAGAGGAGGGCTTTTTCTTCCTTTTTTTTTTCCTTTTATACAAATCCGTAGACTATAATGTCATCCTAAAATGTGTACGAGGGGATTTCCCAATAGTCATGGTGAGCTACCCTGCAAGACGCCTGTCTGGCCCTTCCACTATTTGTTACCCAGCCTACAAAGGCAGGCCTGTGTGTTGGATTATATTTAGCCAGCTGTTGGATAACATTCTTGTGCTGGGGGCAAAGGAGTCTTATTACTCCCAAACTGTAGTTTTCTGTTTGCTTAAAGAAAAATAACCTTGGCAATACAGTAGGCTCTGCAAAGGAGCGTATGCCACTCCTATACCTTTCTGAAACTGTGGTGTGCATCTAACTTGGGCAGCTTAAAGCATGCAAGGAGGAGGAAGAGAAACTCTTAACTCGCAGCTTCAAAGCTGCAGAGACGAGCAAAATGTCAGCAGCTTGTAATTAGGAGTCCACGGTTAGTCAGTGACTGTATCTCTCCAAGAATAGCTATGTGATGTGTGCCACAAAGCAAAGGAAGGCAGTCATAACCTGGGGTATCAAGCCTGGTTCAAACAAGAAAGACAAAATGGATTAATGAATCTGCTGTGTTCCTAAATCAAATGTGGATGGATTACATGTACAAGACTAGCTGAATTCTGCAGCAGTGAAGACTGAATTATCGGTTTGTCAGAGGGCACGCATTCACCGAGTGAAAGTGTGAATCCTTCAGAAAAAAATGCAGACGAACCGTCTATCCTAGAAAATGTCTTTCCCAGCTCCATCCTGTACAGGCAGCTGTGTGACACGGAGGCATGCTCTGAAAGGAGAGACCGGCGTGCGGCACCGAGGTGTTTAAAAGGGTGTAATTAATCACAAAGGAAGCATGCTGAAATTCTGTTCTGGTGTTACAGATTTGATGCTGAAATACCACCCCAGAGAAGACTCGCTGGGGTCTGGTGTGGTTTATATTAAGGCTTCTCTGGTTAAGAGTGAGGGGGTGCAGAAAGGGCTTCGTGCAGCATCTTGCAGCCATGCAGAATTCCCCAGGGCTGTGCAGGGAAGAGGGATGTGCGCGGCAGTGCTCTCTTAAAGGCACATGCCCAGACCCCGCCAGGAGCTTTCTGACCTCTGCAATTATTTTTAGGCCTGTGCAGGCAACTCAGCAGTGTTTAAGCAGTGAGATTTCAAGGAGTGCTTAATCTGCTCCGACTGCCCTTTCTCCGCGTTGTGGCTGGGAAGATGTTTACAGGTCTTTTATCAATACCCCTCCACAATATTCAGTGTGCATGTCTGTTGGTGTTCACGCAGCCCAATTGCTAGAAGCCTGGCGTGGTTCCCTGCTCCCAGCAGAAGTCGGTTGCAGTTCAGCTCTGTTTATGTCGCTCTTTAATTTACCAGGATAGGTAGATTGCATTATGCAAACAGTGGGGTGGGGTGGTTTTTTTTTTTTGGAGTGTGAACACAAATTTGTAGGAGGAGATGACTCTGTATATTAAACCAATAGCTCTTTGAATTGTGTGTAGTATAATTTAAATATACTTACTTTAATTAATAGAAGGTTACAAAAGCTGGCATTGTCTGGCGCTGTTTAATTTACATCTTAGGTTTAGTCAGTGAGCATAACCTGCCTGATTAGAATAGTGTATTCTGCGCAGCCAGCAGGGTGGAAGACATTATTTTGTTTGTGTTGGTTCAAACAGCTGGTCATTAATGCAGGCCCCATCTCCAGAGTGAAGTGCTAGTGGACATGAATGGCTGCCTGATTAATGCTGCCCCTCGACGGGTCCTTCATCCAGCAGTGATGCTCGCAGCAGAATAATGCAGCGTGATTTGATTGCGCTCTAACAGGGTAGTATGTCATTGTGTCACCAAGCAATCGAGGTTATTATGGGGCAGGGCAGACAGACGGGACAGTGGGGTTACTAGACCGTGGCATTTTTAGAAATGCAGGCCTGACCTACTTAGAGTTATTCTTGCTGGCTGGCAGCTGCCTGGTGCAGGGCTCCCCCTGATAGGCTGCGGCTGTTGCTAGGGGGAATTAGCATGAATTTTTCCACATACAGACTCGGTGATTGAATGATAAAAGCTGACTGGAATTAAAGAGATTCGGTTCAGTATTATGCAGATTTATCTCCCTCATTTTTTTTTTCTTTCTCTCAAATGCATAAAAAAGAGCAGAATACAGTTTGTTTCCATTTATTTTTTGACCTATTTTTTTTTCCAGGGGAGGGCAGAAGTGTTGTGAATTTTTGATCATTGTTTAGTATTTAAGCCATTGAAATGATATGACAGTGGGCATGCATCTTTAATATATGAGAGATTCAAATACTGTCTCTTTGGAGGTGAATGAAACGAATATATTTTGTGTTCTGGTCAGACTGCCGCCTCTTTCTATTTGAAGCTATGTCAGATTCCCTTGTCTGGAAAGGGGAAACATATACCAGGTTTTATTGCATAACATTACTCTTTACTATTTTTAGCTATCTGTACTTCACAAAATTAGTCCTATGTTTATGTTGGTGGATGAAATTAATCCCCGGACTACGTCTCCTATATGCAGAGACAGGCACCCAGGGTCTGCTGCAGTCTTGTGTGTCACGTTCATCTGAAAAGGTGTTTACATACTACAGACGTATCAGCACTGCATACCGAGCAGAGAACTGATGTCTGGCTTGTAATCAGATCAATTAGAGAACCTCTTCTGATTTCTGGATTATTTTTCAGGCTTTGGTTTGAAGTTGGATTCTCTGGATGACCCTTATTTATTTATCTACATCTGCCTAAAATAGTGTTATCTTTTCAGAGAACTCCATGCTCCCTCAGGAAGCAAATAAAAACAATACTCAGTGAAGAATCCTTTGATGTAATTATGAATATTTCCTTTGTTATTATCACTAATTATAGAAGATCTTTGTTTAAAATGCAATTCCCCTCTGTGTGATCCTTTACCATGCAAAGAAGTTACAATTCAGTGCTTTAAATTTTTAATTAATTTTTCATGTCAACGCATCGTGATGTCACACTTGAAGAATTGGGAATTTTCGAAGTAAGATGCAGTTGGGGATGGGGAAAAGGAACTCAGAAGTCTTTGGAATTCAAAATAAAAAATGTGATGTGGTGCTGAAAAGTAGTGAGCTCATTTGTGTCTGAAATGGTTTCATTTGAAATACTTGGATGAACAAGATACCTTTTGGAGGGAGGTGAGCAGCCTGCATGACTATCTGGATGGCCAGCAGCCTCCCTGGATGCAGGGGTCCCCTGCCTTGGCCTCTGGAGTTTCTCGGGAAGGTATGAAGAGGAAGCAACTGGAAATTGAGACGTGCATTTGGATGCATTTTGTGGCCATGGCAAAGCGTTCAGTATCTACAGATTTGGATTTCCTGTGTCTCTTTCCTGGCCTTGATTCATTACTGAAACTCACACCACTTCCTTCTCTGTTCCTTCCCGATGGTCCCACGGAGGGACAGTTTTTTAGAGAAGTGAAAGTGAAGAGAGACGCTGTTTGATGCCAGAGAATTGCGTTCTCCTTGGCTGTCCCTAGAGGTCACTCCAGAAACTGCAGGTTTGGCCCATCCCAGTGGCTCCTTGGTGGCTCGTACCCCGGTGGGAAGCTTCATTGCTAACAGAAGGGAAGTACTGGCATGGAAGTCAGTTCCTTATGGGAGGAAAAGCCAACTTTGCTTTTGGGATGCTAGGCAACAGCCAACCTTTTGTGCAATTGTCTGCTGAGATTCTTGCCCTCATTTGGTTGCAGCGAGTTGTAGTTTCATCCAGTTCACCTGGGATATTAGATAACTTGAACTTCAGTAAATCAAAATGAGCGTGCAACATTATATTAATTTCAGCAGAAACCTATTTTCTAGAAAAATTGAGTGTCATCTTATTTTGGTATATTCCTGCTAAGAAAGAGGAAGTCCAAAGAAAAGCAACAAACAATATAAAGCATATACTCTGTGGAAAAGAGTTGTATCCTTGATGTTTGGGAGTTCAACACAGTGAACTTTTATAACAAACATCAAATCAGATGGTTTAACAAACCATCAAGTGACATATTAATATAAAAAATGAAGCGCACCAGAAATTGTATTCAACATTAGGTTACTTTTCTGAAAGTCTCTTTAAGGGGAATTATTCCAAATAAATGAATATGTGAATAATCTGATTATAATGCTTTGGGTAATTATAAGTAGCAGAAATAGGGAGTTAATAAAACAAAACCAAAATCTAAGCTCTGTGTGTGTGTATAAAGCAAAAGAAACAGGACGCCAAAGAAGTTCAAAACGTATGTCTGTGTAGAAAATATTGTCAATTGTGCACATTCCTTTGAAAAAGCATGTTAATCATTTTCTGGTGATCTCCTCTGAGGTTTCTATTGTTGCAACAACTTACATTTCCTACCTTGAAGTTGCTTACCTACAAAAGATTGTGTTGTATTGTTCAACATTCTTGTACTATGACCTCTCCTGTGAGCTATGAAAGATCTATTATGCTGAGTGTCATGCTCTAGGGTGGCTAAGCAAGTGCTGATTTACTGGTAGCATATGCAGGCAATATTTCCCCCCCCCCAGCAAAAGACCCAGAATGCTGCCTCCATTTGCAGCTGTGAGATGGCTGTGCTGCTTGGTGTATTTCTGACCTTGAAGTCTTGGCTGGTCATGGATTTGTTGCGTATTTTGTGATGTCACTGCAACTTTCTGTTTTTCTGAAAATGATCACAGGATGCAGGATATAGAGTGACATGTCTAGATTCCCATGCAGGTTTTACAGGAGTGAGTTGACTCCCAGCCTTCACCCCCTGCCAGGGCCATAAAGATCAGTTTTTCTGCAGCAAATGTGTTTCAGTTCTGATTTCAAACCAAAAGTACAAGGAATTGTATCATATTTCTTAAAAGACTGTCAGTTGGCACATTCCTTTTATTGCAATACAGTAGGGAATACAAATGTTTTACAAATTAAAATAATCCTTACAAGATTTTTTTTCTGTGATCCATTAACATGGAAACAAATTCTGTAACTTACTACCGTCAGTCAGTAGCAGCATTATTGTGACTCCCACATTCATGGTTTCACTGCATCTATTGATATATGTGCCTGTAAGCTCAGAAATGGTGTATACATGTACTGTGTGTGAATGTGCGTACAAGACACAAGCATAACTTACACAAATACAACACTGTAATCACAACAATGTAATCACAGTTGTCTCAGAGTAGTACCAAAACCTGTGCCTCTGGATGTGTGATGAAAAGTGGCTCCTCATAAAATTCATGCAATTCTGGGATGTAGCATAACCATTGCATTAATGCTGTTGTCCCATTCACCATCAGCAACAAAAAAATCATGATACCGTGTAATACAAAGATAACAAGGAAAGTGTGGTGAAAAGTAGGGTCTACCTAGATAAATGGTTTTCATAACCACTCGTGCCCTTTTCATAGTCAATAGCAATGTAAAATTAAATGCATGATGGGCTGTTTAAGAGGGAGAGATATATTCTATATTATCGCTAATTCTTCCCTCCTGCTCTTAGGCCACACCTACTTTGAAAGTGAATCCAGATTCAGATCTTGACAGAGATCGTGACCCTGCTGAAACCAATGGCTGTTTTATCCTCAGATTCAGTGGAGCCAGGCTTTCATCTCTGGTATTTTCCCCTGAACATATTTCTTTTTTGTGCTCTTTCTCCAAAGTGTTTCTATTTCTACTTCTTTTTCCCCTCTATTCCTCTGAAAATGAGCAATATACTATAAATTTGCTCTTGACTATGAGAAAACATGGGGAAATACCACTTCACTGCTGAGCAGATAAGGTTAAGTTGTGGTTAGTCTCCATAGTTATGTTTTTCTGTATGCTTCTGCTTTCATCATAAAATGTCTTTAGTTTTGATGAAATGGAACAACAAGTGAAAAAAACAATACGCCAAGGAGAATCTGGTCTCTAACGGGCTCTAGAAACAGGTAATGAGATGGCTTGTGTCTCGACCTACAAAGCTAGGGCTCACAGAAATTGTAGAGGGAGGCAGAACATAACAGTCTTTAAAGAGAAATGCTTTCTAGCTCTCTAGCACCTTATGCTGTTATCATCATTGAAGTTAATGGTGGATCCTTTTTTTTTTTTTGACACTTTAGTGTTGCATAAGAACTACTCACACAAATATTCAATTAATTTGGAGGTAGGTATACTGCAGTTCTATGTGGCTTTGCTATGTTCTTTGTTATATACAGATGCAGGAATTAGGCTTTTTTAAGGTCAAAATTTTGGGGTTCTTCAGGGTTGGAGGAGTTTGAAATAATAGCAGTTAGTAGAGGACATTGGTGGTAGATTTTGTGCGATATTCGTATCATTCAGAAAAGATGCAAAATGGGGGAGGTGGTGCATTGTGTTGCATATGTGGTTTGGTTATGGTTGAAACAAATGAATGATGCATCTTAGTTTAAATCTCCTGTTGATGACTTCTAATGTTGGCATTGTATTATTCCTCTCACCTGCAACTCCTGTGTGTGTATGCACAGGCATACATACGCACCATTTTAGTTGAGCTAAAATTGCTAGTGAAGTCATCGCCAGCAGCAATTCATATTACTCCTTTGAAACTCAAACCTACAGTTGTTTACAATTTGCAGATGAGACCACAAGTTCCGTTTCTTTCCTGGCCCCTCCCCTTCCAATGGTTGGTAAGATTATGTCCCTTTGTGAGTTTCATGGATACGTCCTCTTTACAAAGGAGCCGGAATTCCAGTGCACATCAGTGCCCTATTTGCTCTGTCACAGCCTTGTTTCCATCCCGTTTCACAAAATGTCACAGACCTTGTTTCCATCAAGTGTTTTCTGTTACTGGTTAGGAAGTAATGCACTTGTCCATGCATTGGACTTTGATTTCCTGGCATAAAACTCACCATTCCAACATTTTTGTGGTTGCAAAGAGATACTTGCAAACATGAAAAGTAGTCATCTCTGATGCCTATATTTGTAGTGTCAGTTCACATTTGATCTGAGTTTAGATGGACATGAGACATGAAGATTAAGCACTGCACTGAAATTTTTCCCTCTTTTTATCAGAGTAATCATATTTCTTTTAGAAGAAGCAAGCAAATCAGGCCAAGGAGCCCAAGTGGACAGATGACGTTTGATTTCATGTTATGATATGTTCTGAAGAAGCAGAACAGGGAACTAAGGCTGTGCAGATCAACTTGGTTTTGTGTTTTCCAACAGTAGGTTATCTGACATCTGAGCTATGAGATCCAGTGAAAGCGTGGCACTAGTGGAGCTGTTGGAGAGCTGTGCCCTGGGCTGACCAGGGTGCAATGCCTGCTTGCACACTTCTCCCAAAGGAATTCTCCAAAGTTTTAAGTGCTACCAGCAGTTGGTTACCTTCTTTGCTCAACCTGATACTGTTTTCAGTTTGGTAGTGATTTTAAGGAGAGGTAATAGCCTTTATTTAAACCAGCTCTCTCCCACAAACCTTGGCTTCTTGATAGCCTTAAGTAGTCCTGGCTGCCTCATATTAGTGTTGACTTTAATAGGAATTTGGATCATGCAAAAGAAATGGAAGGCAGCCAGGATTTTGGTACAGTAGTGTTCTGTAGTTGATTTCTAGATGGGTTGGTCATTTCTGTTGCAGAGAAAGTTAGAAGAAATGCAAGTCAGTGAAGTTTTGCCTGTACTCCAGTGCTGCATAATGATGGAGACTGATAAATTCAGTTAAACTCTGGACTTGCTGCAGTCGCTGGCTTGCAACACTGCAAATCACATCAAGAGGAGAACAAAATAGAAAAAAAAAAAAAAAAATGTTTTCTCAGGGAGAAAAATCTTTTTAATAAACATGGTTTTACGGGGTTTGTTTCACTCTTGATCAGTCAGCTCAACACTCCTGTGTACGTTTATGATGTATGCAGCAGGAACTCAGCATGTATTCACTGGTCTTTATTTTAATGTTTTATATTACCAAAAAAAATTTTTTTTACCCCAAACTTCGTATTGTAAGTTGAAAAGTGGACATAAACAATCAGAACATTGAACATAGGATTCCTCCTGAAAAATATTTGCATTTTAAGAAATTGTGTTAGTATACTTTCACATACAGGCAGATCTGAAAAACTCTAGCGGAAAATAACATCATCTGACATTAATTCATGAGGAACTGATGTATTATTGAAGAAAAGTCTTCCATAATGTGACTTATTACTATTGTTGTTGTTATCATTTTTTAATACTTATTATTATTGTTGTTGTTGTTACTATTATTATTTTGTTGGCTGCAGTTGCTTAGGTTGAATGAAAAGAACTGAGCATAGTCAGAAATGCAAATTCAGTATTAATTGTCCCTGTGGAACATAAGAAGTCCCACAAAAAAACACTTTCTTGGTTATTTCCTAAAGTGAAAGGATAATTTTTTTCAAAGAGAATTCTATTATTATTTGTAAAAGTTATGCTTTTGTATATAAAAGTTGTTCTTTTGGTGAAAAGTATATATTTTTGTTATACACTTATATTGCTTTTTTAAGCTAGAGTTGCCTGATCAGAATTCAGAAGCTGGCGAGTAATTCCCATGTGAATGAGAAGCTGATGATAGAAATGAAATGTGTTTTGGGGATAGTTTCGTGGCAATGTGCTTTATTCACAGAGCACGTATGCAATTTTGCTTCCCTGAACGTAAGCAAAAATCATTAGAGAACTTTTTAATTTTTAGAAATACCCCAAATAGGCATAACTCCAAGTGATGTTCAAAAGAAGCTCCATCTTTCCAATGTCAACTTCCTCTCTGCTCTCACACGCCCTTTGTTTGCTTTGTCTGAAATTATCTTCCTCCATGGGTCATCAACCAGAAAAAAACCCCATCTCTGTTCATCCACTAGATTCAGTTCTGCACAAGCCCCAAATGGTTTACGTCTTGGGTTGGCATGCCTATAGTGTGTAAATGTTTTTAAACATTTGGTTCCCCTTGTCGTTGAGCCATAAGGACTTAATATACGTGCTGGCTTTTATGAGGTCTGTGATTATTTCTAGAATCTAGAGGGTATCCACGCCTTCCTGATAGCCAATAGAATATAGAACATATTCAAGCACGCACATGCACATTTTTTTAGAAAGGATGAAATGGCTTTTTGTCACTCCTTAATCCTACGTCAAAGGGTGGAAAATGCAGGGCTTTTTCTCTGTGAGCTGGATGGATATCAGAGATTCTTCTCTTTCTTTGGGTCCTATAACCCTGCTTTGAAATGTCTTTTAAAGAGATGAAAAGGGTATAGTTGTAGCTTTAAACCCATGAACTTTGCACATTACTGAAATGAATGGTTCTCCTTTTTATTCTGGGGTCCAGGTTGAGATAAGACACAGAAGTAAAAAAATATGGATGACTTCTATTTTATTTTCTCCTGACTTTTCCCCCCACTTTTAATTTATTTTGGGGTCTGGAAAGAAAAGCATGCCAAAAAGGCCCAGTGTATTGATGTGTGAAATTGAAGGAGTTGTGCATTCTTATGATCCAGACACTGTGCCCTTTGACAGGGTTAACATAAAAAGAAGCATACTGGAAAACACACACCTAAGTATGAAAAATTCCTTAAATTCAGGGTGTGTTCATACAAAGTGAAATTTCTACAGTGTGGAAAGCATTAAACCTGATCCAGAAAAAATGCGAGGTGCCCCAGCCATTGAGATGTGAATCTCTTTAATCCACACAAGCATTAGAAAAATCTGAAACATGTGAAAGTTCAAAAGCTGCAAGGCCATTACATGACTTCTTATTCATTTCTCAAATATTGTAACTTTCTATTGAACTGTGAAAAGGCTTTTTCTTGTATTTTTTTTCTTTTCATAAGCAATAGATCAGTCACTCACTAAGGTGTTATTGCAAAATGTGAAGCTGAAAATGAGTTTCACTTGGCTATATCTACTTGGATATAAATTCTTGATTTACTTGAGAGCATTTATGTAGCATTTCAATAGTTGGTAACTCGCACCTTTTCAGCAGCTGCTGTTGTGAAGGGGGAAAAGGGCAAGACTGAGTACAGTGTGTGTTTGGTTGGGGTTTTTTTTTGAGATCCCAATTTCACAGTAACTTTACAGGTAGTTTTAATGATTAGCTTTAACTTTGCATTTAACTGTATGTGTGCTAATTGAAAAAAAAACCCCAACAACAAACACCTAACAAAACCAGAACCAACACAAAATACATTTTTTCAGCTTAACTTTACAGCTCTGTTGTACACTGAGGACCTTCAAATCTGGTGAAAACTTACTTCAGAGAAAATGGTAAGTTACTGCTGGTAAAGGGACAGACCAGGTTGGTAACAGAAATGCTCAGCCCAAGGATTTTTCACTATCAACAGCCCTCTAAAATGTGTATATGCCTGATTCCAAGGGCCACAGTCTCCATGTCTGGCCCCAGCTAAACCTCCTGTGGAGGCTCGGCCAACCTGGCAGATCTGGCTTTCCCTCTATGGGAGTATTAATCTGCTTTGCATCCGCAATTGTGCTCTTAGGCTTATTTTTGATACCTTTGCCCTTGCTGTGGTCAGTTGTAGCAGCCCTCAAGTTTTCAAATCGTTGTCTCTCACTGGGGTATGAGTCATGCATTAGGCTGTTTGCTTAAATTAAGTACTTGTTGAGATAAAGTAGCTGGGGAGGGGGAGTCCCTTGTGTCTAATGGTTTTGTTCTAGGAGCTGCCAGGGATGTGGTGTTCTACTACAATGTCTGAAACAATCTTAATATAGAGAGTAACAGGCAGGCAGGGCAGGAAGAATAGAAAGTTTCATATTGATTTACCATTTGAAAATTGGCCACAAATTTTTGTCATTGAAGATCCTATGAGAAGATACTATAGTGACAAAAAACAGTTGGAGTTGTTTTTTTAAAATGGCAGGCAACTGCACAATCTGACAAAACGACTTTTTGAGTCCCCTCCCCACAAAAAAATGGCTTCTACACTTAAAAAGACAGGGAGAGGCCTGTTTTCCACATGAAAATAGTTGGCAACCTGACTTTCATTGACTTGCCAAAAGATGTATCAGAAAAGCTGAGGTAATCCACTAGTTTCTGAGGTGGTGAAGCAGAAAAGTGCAAGTACTTTGTGGGCTAGAGATGGGGCTGACTGCAGGAGCAGAGGGGAACGTCAGCCGAGAACTCTTGGGTCTCTAGAGGAGACCATGTTCTCAAGCAATGCTCATCATTTAGAGTTATAAAACCTAAAAAACCCAAATGTCTCAAACCTGTGCCAAGACCCAAAGAGTTTAAAGGTAAACATTAGATAAAGATTAGCTGTAGTCATTCTGTCCTCTGCTGCCAAGGCCTCGCAGCACAACAAAAGACTATTGATCAAAAAGGTCATGTAGAAGAGGGCAGGGTTTGAAAAAAATGAATTAAAAATTTAAAAAAAAAAAAAAGCTCAAGCGAGACAAATGCAAAAATAGTAACTGAATGGAGTTCTGTACATCAGGCATTTCTCACATGCATTCTTTTATTTGTCTGTGCAGATACAGTGAGTATCTATAATTCTCTTGGTTTGTACAGGGACATCCACCTGTAGTCTTCAGAACTTGATGAGTTTATTACACATGTCCCTCTAAAGTGGAAAAGGTGGCAAAAGAAAAAATGGTGCTGTACTTGGGTTTTCCACTTGATGCAGTTCTACTCTGCATGTCTTGCAGGGACACTTATGGATGCTCACACACACATGATGGTAGCCAGTGGCTACTGATCTATATTACTCTAGTATTTAGGCCTTCACATGGTAGCAGCAGCTGCTAAGCGATGTGATATGAGCAACTGGCTGTTACCTTGATCATCTTGTCCAAAAAGTTTTTTTCCCACCTGGAGGTTATGTGGGGAAGGGGAGTAATTCTCTGTAGCTGGGATCCGCAGGTTTTCAGCCTCTCATATCCTGAAAAATATTAATAAAGGGCAATTTACACTCTAGTGAGGCTACTGTAAAAAGATTCTAAAATGTAGAGATTCCAGTGTCACTGGCAGATGACAATCTGCTATGTGTGTTTTTGTTTTGGGGCAAGCGGAAAAAGAGCATTCCCTGTGAATGACAAGTGCCAATCTCATAATGTCATATTACCATTGTGGATGAATAAAGAAAAAGGCCCATTATGTTATATCTAACTAGAAAGAAACTTAACAAAGAAATACACTGTGTTGTTAGTGAGAGGAAGGATAGACTTGTGGTTAGGGCACAGGAGATGTTGGTTCAAATTTCTGGCTCTACAAGAGACTTCCTCTGTGACCTTGGGCAACTTGTGTACTTCCATGCTTCAAAAAGGCAGCAACACCCAGACTGGGAGAGAGATTTCCTAGAGAGATAACTTCCCATTTAGGCACTCAAATGGGTGCCTAAGTGGCCAGATTTTCAAGATGGTCAAAAAGATCTTTTGAAAATCTCCAATAAAAGTAAGAACTACAGGGATTGGAGCCTTTTTTTTTTTTCTTTATTTTCTTTCCCTCCCCCCATTTTTTTCCCCTCTTTTTTCCCCATTTCCACTTTATTTTCCCCTGTTTCATTTTCCCTCTTTTCCCCTTAATGATGTCTTTCTCTTTGCTTTGCCTTGGCTTGGCTTGGCTT